>NC_072432.2:20150156-20458359 GCF_028878055.3 Symphalangus syndactylus | reverse complement strand
CCCAGCTATTCGAGAGGCTAAGGTGGGAGGATTGCTTGAACCCATGAGGTGTAGGTTGCAATGAGCTGAGATTGTGCCACTGCACTCCAGCCTGGGTGACAGAGTGAGACTGTCTCAAAAAAAAAAAAAAAAAAAAAGAATGTTCACTGGACTATTATTTATAACAGAAAAAGATAGAAATAACTCATATCCACAAAAGGAGGTTAATCAAACAAATCATGAAGCAATGTATACTTACAGGATGTGAAAGATATTTATAGCAATAATATAAATATATTTAATATTATATTTAATTTAATATTACTATAATATAAATATAGCAATATATATCTTTCACATCCTGTGAGTGTACATTGCTTTTAAGTGAAAAAGATCAAGTAAATTTATAAAACCAGACCCCATTGTGTAAAAATACTAAGGAACCACATCAGAATTTTAAAGCATTGTTATCTGGGTAGTAGGATGAAGGGTACTTTTTATTTTTCAATTTCTACTTGACTATATTTGTAAATCTTATATAATAGCCAAAATTTATTGAGTCCTTACTATATACCAATTTATTTAGGATCACTATTCATTTAAGCCTCACAAGTGGGAACTATTGTTATTGTACCCTTATAGAAAAAGGAACTAACTCAGAAGCCTAAGAAATTTTCCCAAGGTCATACAACAGGTAAGAGATAGCCAGAACCCCAGGGTCGCTGACTTAACCTCAAAATTATACAACATAGCTTAAGAAACATATACTCTTTGCATAATTTCTTATTTCAAAAATAAATAGAATATAAGCTGCTGTTAAAGTCTTGGTTTTACAAGTGTTGACTTTGTTTGCCTAAAAGGAAAAAAAATAGGTATACTTACCATACAAACTGGTGAACTGTAAAAGTTGTGATGGCCATAATTACCTAACATGCTATCTAACCAATACAAAGGTATGCATCTTACAAAACACAAAGAATAACATTAACCACAAACTTCAGATAGAAGAAACTCCCCCAAAGTCTTTTAAAACAGATATCAAATACCTGTGGCCAAAAAATGCAAATTGTTTATCCTGGATGACTGGCTGCAGAGCACAAACAACTTCATCAACTAACTGGGAGATGTCATTAGCAAAAGGTTCTTCAACTCGGCTTTCTCTTCCAGGAAGCCTTAAGGAGTGCACTGGAGATGGAGAAACACAAGTGAACATGCACAGACAGTGAATGAGATATTGTGATGTTATAAAAGGGCTCATATTTACCTGATGGAAAAAATTTCAAAGAAATGAATGATAACAGTTAAGTCCAGTAAGGTAAAACTTTTAGAATTTGCTGATAATAAAAGCAAGAGAATAAAATATAGCAGACTAAGAATCTGCTCACAATAAGATAAAGGGAACACCTAGAAGAAAAAGAAAACAAACAAAGGAACTGAAAATTCCATTGATGATCATGTGCTGATGAAATGCTTACCCCAACAACCATTACCTATATCAGGAAAATAAAACATCAGGTTTCAAGGGTGACCTAGAGGGTCAGGAGATAAGGCACTGGAATGCATTAAATTTGAGAGTTAAAACTGAGTCCTTTACACAAAGCCAAGAAACCCTAAATTCTAGACCCTTTGTGAAAAAGTAGCCTACAAATAAAGTATTTATTTTCCAAATGGCAAAGGAGAAAAGAAGAACTTTCTGATTTTGCCTTGGCTCTGGATGGGGGAAAAAGTCTGCCCTTAGATTTTTTTTAAACAAAGCCTTGTATTTATGCAAATTTGAAGTTTATTTTTGTTACCTTGGTAGACTGGAGTGCAGGTAACATAAATAAACTTCAAATTTATAGAAAGTGAAGCTGGAAAAATAACTCGAAGTGATCCTGGGCTAGTAGCCTTCAGGATGCCTAACAGAAACAATGACAAGTCATCTCCTAATGAATAAATACACAATCTAAGCATCTCCAGAATCAAACATCAAGCTGATTCCAAATAACTTACTGGCTTGCTTGCTAGAGCAAAGTCTAACACACTGTACAGGAATACAACAAAATCCAGGACCCAACAATGTAAAACTCACAATGTCTAACATCTAATCAAAACTCACCAGACATGCCAAAAAGCTGGAAGGTATGACCCACAACAACTCCAGGGAGAGCATCAAACATACGAAACAGACAAGAAATAACAAAAGATGGAGTCAGCAGACAAGGAACTTAAACAGTTATTAAATACAAATGTGCTCAATAATGTAAATGAAAACATGAACATGATAAGAACAGAAACTAAAGATTTTTAAAAGACCCAAATGGAACTTGTAGAGGTGTAAAATATCTGAAAAAATTTTTTAAAAACACCAGACGGGATTAACAGCAGACTAGACACCAAGAAGAAAAGATCAGTGAACTTAAACATAGAAAAAGAAACTATCCACAATTAAGCATGTTGGCCAGGCATAGTGGCTCACACCTGTAATCCCAGCACTTTGGCAGGCCGAGGTGGGCAGATCACTTGAAGTCAGGAGTTCAAGACCAACCTGGCCAACAGGGTGAAACCCCATCTCCACTAAAAATACAAAAATTGGCTGGGCATGGTGGCATGCACCTGTAGTCCCAGTTACTTGGGAGGTGGAGGCAGGAGAATCACTTGAGCCTGGGAGGCAGAGGTTGCAGTGAGCCAAGATCATACCACTGCACTCCAGCCTGGATGACAGAGTGAGACTCTGTCTTCAAAAGAAAAGAAAAGAAAATTAAGCATAGAAAGAACATGACGAAATAAACGCACAGCTGATGAGTATACTGTGGTACACTATAAATCAATCTAACATAGGTGTAATTGGAGTCCCAGAAGGAGAGAAGAGAAGAGGGAAACAGAAAAAACATTTGAAAAAAAATAGTGGCTGAATATGTCAAAATTTGAAACTTACAAAGTCGTAGATCCAAGAAGTTCAAGGAAACACAAACAGAATAAACAATGAAAACCACACCAAGGCTTGTCCATCAAATTGCTAAAAACACTTGATAAAAAGATGATCTTAAAAAGCAGCCACAGAAGAGAGACATAGATAAAAAAGTAATGGCAAAACATTTCTTATTTATTTATTTATTCGAGAAGGAGTCTTGCACTGTTGCTCAGGCTGGACTGTAGTGGTGCCATCTTGGCTCACTACAACCTCTGCCTTCCAGATTGAAGTGATTCTCCTGCCTCAGCCTCCCAAGTAGCTTGGAATACAGGCACATGCCACCACACCCGGGTAATTTTTGTATTTTTAGTAGAGACAGGGTTTCACCATGTTGGCCAGGCTGGTCTCAAACTCCTGACCTCAAGTGGTCTGCCCACCCTAGCCTCCCAAAGTGCTAAGATTACAGACATGAACCACTGTGCCCAGGCCATGACAGCACATTTCTTATTAGAAATTGTTCAAGCCTGCCAGGTGTGGTGGCTCATGCCTGTAATCCCAGCACTTTGGGAGGCCGAGGCTGAAGGTGCTTGAGCTCAGGAGTTTGAGACAGCCTGGGCAATGAAGTGAGACCTTATCTCTATAAAAAAAAAAATTAAAAATATTAGCTGAGTGTGGTGGTGCACATCTGTAGTCCCAGCTACTTGGGAGGCTGAGGCAGAAGGATTGCTTGAGCCTGGGAGGTTGAGGCTACAGTGAGCAGTGATATTGCCACTGCACTCAAGCTGGGAGACAGGATGAGATGGACGGATAGATGGACAGATGGAGAGGAGGGGAGGGAAGGGAAGGGGAGAGGGAGGGAAGGGGAGAGGGAAGGAGGGAAGGAAGGGAAGGAGAGACGGAAGGCAGGGAAGGGAGGGAAGGAGAGAGGGAAGGAAGGGAAGGAGGGAAGGAGAGAGGGAAGGAGAGAGGGAGGGAGGGAAGGAGGGAGGGAAAGGAAGGACAGAGGGAAGGGAAGGAGGGAAGGAAGGGGAGAAATAGGGCAAGCCAGAGAACAATACTAGGGGGTAGGAAGGGAGGGAACAACTGTCACCCTGGCATTACATATCCTGTGACAATATCTTTCAAAAGTGGAAGTTAAAGACTTTTTAGACACATAAAACCCACGAGAATTCAATGCCAGCAGACTTGCACTAAAATAAATATTAAAGGAACTTCTTCAGACAGAATAAAAATAATGTCAGATGAAAATATGGATCTACTTTAACAAAGGTAATCATGTAAATATATACAAAAGATTATTTTTTATCATTTTGGTTTTCCCCCCACAAACTCAGAAGTTCTTACTAAACATTTTTTTCACTTTAAAATCACTAAAAAAGACAGCTGACTGCTCTACACAAAGTTGATAAGTAGGAAAGTGTTTTACAAAAGTAGCACAAAGGTCGAGAGAGGAATGGAATAACACTCTTATAAGGTTCTTTCATTAAAAATGAACTGGTATAATAAAATTTGAAAGTAGACTGTGATCATTTAAAGATGTGTTTTGGAAGGCTAAGTGCGGTGGCTCATGCCTATAATTCCAGCACTTTGGGAGGCCAAGGTGGGAGGATTGCTGTGGCTCAGGAGTCCAAGACCAGCCTAGGCAACACAGTGAGACCCCGTCTGTACGAAAAACTTAAAAACACAAAATTAACCAAGCATGGTGGCACATTCCTCTAGTCGCAGCTACTCAAGAAGCTGAAGCAGGCCAGAAACAAAAAATGACAAAATATTGCTAAATCAAAGCAATACTTTTTAAACTGGAGAAATAGATCTCACTCATGGGTCAGAGGACGCAATACTCTTATGATGTCAATTTTCCCAAAATGGATCTATAACTTCACGGCAACCCCAAACAAAATCTCGGGAAATTGATAAGCTGATTTTAAAAGCTGTGTGGAAATACAAAGGACTTAAAATATCCAAAACAACATTCAGAAAGAAGGACAAAGTTGGAGAACTTATGCTACTGGATATCTAAGGCTTATTATAAGGCCACAGTAATCAAGACAGTATACTTTTGGAGTAAACATAGACATATAGATCAGTGGAGTAAGAGAATACAGAAATAGACCTACACATGGACTTGCAGATACTCATTTTTTCCATGAAGGCATCAAGGAAACATCCCAATTACCCTGAGACTGCCCTGCTGCTGGAATGAAGACGCTGTGTTTCTGGTATCATATGAGGCAAGTACACCAATGGGACAGAATAGAGAACCCAGGCCAGGCACGGTGGCTCATGCCCATAATTCCAGCACTTTGGGAGGCCGAGGCAGGTGGACCACCTGAAGTCGGGAGTTTGAGTCCAGCCTGACCAACATGGCAAAACCACATTTCTACTAAAAATACGAAAATTAACCAGGCATAGTGGCTCATGCCTGTTATCACAGCTACTCAGAAGGCTGTGGCATGAGAATCGCTTGAACCCAGGAGGCGGAGGCTGCAGTGAGCTGAGATTGTGCCATTGCACTCCAGAGCGAGACTCCGTCTCAAAAAAAAAAAAAAAAATAGCCCAGAAATAGAGCCACATACATGTGAAAACTCAATTTACAATTCAATTGACACTTAAAACCAGTGGGGGAATGTATAGACCATTCAGTAAGCGTTGCCAGGCCAACTGGTATAAGTAAACTTGGATATCTAGCTCACACTATATACAAAAGGCTGGCTCAAATATGACAAAAATACTTTAGAATTGATAGAAGAAAAATAGGCAAACAACTGTGACTTGGGGTTAGGGTATAGGGTTAGGTTAGGCTTACTTTTAAAGCAAGCCATAAAAAGCATAAAGTTTAGAAGAAGAGTAATAAGCTTGATTATATTAAAATTTAAAGCTTCTGTGAGTCAGAAGACACCACGTTAAAAAGAAAGGTGGCACAAACTAGAAGACATTTTCAACACACAAAACCTACTAAAAAAAAATTAGAATCCGGAATAGACAAAGAATTTTGGCCAGGCACGGTGGCTCACGCGTATGGTGGCTCACGCCAGCACGTGGGCAGGCTGAAGCAGGAGGATCACTTGAGCCCAGGAGTTTGAGACCAGCCTTGGCAACATAGTGAGATGCTGTCTCTACAAAAAAATAAAATAAAATTAGCCGAGCATAGTGGTGTATGCCTGTAGTCCCAGCTACTCAGGAGGCTGAGGTGGGAGGATCGCTTGAGGCTGAAAAGTTAAGGCTGCAATGAGCCAAGATCATGCTATTGTACTCCAGCCTGGGCAACAGAGCAAGATCCTGTCAAAAGGAAAAGAAAAAGGAAGGAAGGAAAGGAAGGAAAGAAAGAAAGGAAAGAATTTCTACATGTCAGTGAGAAAAAGACAAGCAATCAAAATGTGAAAAAAATGTCTAATCTTACTTGTAATAAGGGTTAATCAGTGTAAAGTTAGAATAATTTCATGCACAGAGCAAAAAATTACAATGGTATTGTCAACAATATAGAGCAATAAGAATTTTCCTATACTGCTTGGTAGTATAAATTATTATAATTCCTTTGGAGAACAATTTGACAATATTTCATGTAGTTGAAGATGTTCATACTCTACCACCCAGAAATTCCATTCCTAGATGTAGACTCTCTCGTACATGTATGTAAGAAGACATGTATAAGATGCTCATAGAGGCCCTGTTTATACTAATAGCAAAAAATGAAAATGACCTTAATGCCTGAGAACAGAATAGATACATAAATTGTGTTATAGTCACACAATGGAATACTAAAAACTAGATTGAGGGAAAAGAAAGTTTCAGAGAAATGTCTGTAATCCCAGCACTTTGGGAAGCCGAGGCAGGTGGATCACCTAAGGTCAGGAGTTTGAGACCAGCCTAGCCAACATGGTGAAACCCTGTCTCTACTAAAAAAACAAAAATTAGCTGGGCATAGTAGTACATGCCTATAATCCCAGATACTTGGGAAGCTGAGGCAGGAGAATCTCTTGAACCCAGGAGGTGGAGATTGCAGTGAGCAGAGATTGTGCTACTGCACTCCAGCCTGAGGGACAGAGTGAGACTCTGTCTCAAAAAAAAAAAAGTATATAAAGTTAGAAATATGAGAGATTATACTATATCTTGCTTAAGTCAATGTTTGAGGAGGCCATAAATGGAGAGGGAGACTTCAGTTATATTGGTACTGTTTTATTCTATAAGGGGAGCAGTGGACACGGTCAAGTTTATGGTATACATTTTTATAGATTGACTATTTGAAAACTCGTTTAAAGTAGTGGCCTTTAATTGTTTGTATTGAACCATCAGCTATTGATTAAAAACCTCATATAAAAGTATTTCTGATAATTTCTAAAAAGGCCTTTAGGCCTCTCTTCTTCCAATGAATGGATTATTTTCTTTGAGACTTGATCTCAGAGTATTGGCTACCAGCATGTAGAAAGGATGAGACTTGGAAAGCTTGAGGAATACACAGGTATGGTGTTGGGAATCCTGATAGCTACAAATAAAGAAGGATGGGGCTGGAGATAGAAAAGAGTCCTACAGAAACATGAAAATATTAAAGACCCAGAAGTACAGAACACCCACCCACACAAACGAGGTGGTTTTTAAAACTGCACTTCACTAGTAAGCAACCAACCTTAGCTCCAATGGAATGACCTATTCTTGCTCGTCAGGAAAATCTAACACACTTCGTCGTAAACAAAGATAAATTTATCTTACAGAATATAGAAAGTATAAATCAAAGTTTTTCAGCCAATGAAAACACTTTCCCCATCTCTACTAAAAATTATAAAAATTAGCCGGGCATGGTGGCATGCGCCTGTAATCCCACCTACTTGGGAGGCTGAGACATGAGAATCACTTGAACCCTGGAGGCAGAGGTTGCAGTGAGCCAAGATCACACTACTGCACTGTAGCCTGGGTGACAGAGTGAGACTCTGTCTCAATAATAAACAAAACAAAACAAAAAACACCTCACAGAGCAGAAAAAAACAGCACCACACTCCAACTTGGATGAAATTAAACCAGAAATAGTGGAAACAAAAGAACACTGTAACTCAGAAATGTAAAATTCTTCATAGAAATAGACCAAAAAAATTGCACAAAGCTGACAGAATAGCGGACAGAAATGGATTAAAAAGACAAAAATTATTTCAAAAATGACTAAAAGTTGCCCATGACACAGTGGATGCAAAGTGCTATATTGAATTAGATATGGAGTACAAGCAAAAGAAAACATTACAAAACAAAGTAGTAGTCATGGAAGGGAAAACATTACAAAACAAAGTGGTAGTCATGGAAGGCAGAAAAGTTTCCAGCACAGGAACACATGGAGAGCCTCAAGAAAACTAAACAAAATAAAACACTGGAAAATAATCAATATTTAATTCATGCAAACTTCCTGTTAGCAGCAGCGAATCGTAATGGCTCTGTGACAACCTCAATTCTTGTAGAAGGAAGTAGAGTAGAAGGAAGAATTTGACCAAGGGGCATAAGGCAGACTGAGAGACTGAGGCAAGTTTTAGAGCAGGAGTGAAAGTTTATTAAAAATCTTAAAAAGGCCAGGCGCGGTGGCTCATGCCTGTAATCCCAGAACTTTGGGAGGCCAAGGCGGGTGGATCACTTGAGGTCAGGAGTTTGAGACCAACCTGGCCAACATGGTGAAATCCTGTCTCTACTAAAAATACAAAAATTAACTGGGCGTGGTGGCAGGCTCCTGCAAAATCCCAGTTACCCAGGAGGCTGAGGCAGGAGAATTGCTTGAACCCAGGAGACAGAGGTTGCAGTGAGCTGAGATTGCGCCACTGCACTTCAGCCTGGATGACAGAGCGAGACTCCATTTCCAAAAAAAAAAAAAAAAAAAATGCTTAAGAGGATTGAGCACTGTGGCTCACACCTATAATCCCAGCACTTTGGGAGGCTGAGGCAGGTGAATCCTTGAGCAAGTATGATACCAGCCTAGACAACATGGCAAAAGCCCATCTCTACAAAAACAACAACAACAAAAATACGAAAAAAGAAATTAGCCAAGCATGGTAGCTTATGCTTGTGTTCCCAGCTACTTGGAAGGCTGGGGTGGGAGGATCGCTTGAGCCTGGGAGGTTGAGGCTGCAGTGAGCTGTGATTGCACCACCACGCTCCAGCCTGGGCAACAGAGCAAGACCCTGTGTCAAGAAAAAAAAAAAGCTTAGAACAGAAACAAAAAAGGAAGTGAAGTGTGAAGTACACTTGGAAGAGGGCCAAGTGGATGACTTGAGAGACTAAGTGCCCTGCTTAACCTTTGACTTGGGGTTTTATACATTGGTATGCTTCCGGGGATTGCATCCTTTCTACCCTGATTCTTCCCTTGGGGTGGGCTCTCTGCATGCACAGTGGCCTGCCAGAACTTGGGAGGAGCTGCATGCCCAGTGTGTTTACTGGAGTTGTATGCATGCTCACTTAAAGCATTTTTCCCTTACTAGTGTTTTTCTGGAAGAAGGACCAGTTAAACACCACCATTTTGCCTCTTAGTGCGCATGTGTGAATCCACTTGACCAGTTTCTGAAATCCTATCAGGAAGCTGCTGATTGCCAACTTTCAGTGTGTCGTAGCTATTGGGGGACTGCCTTTCCCTGGAACCGGTGGTGACTAATTATTATTTTAGATAGACGGTTTAACAACTGCCTGACCATCACCTGATAGTCACTTGACATTCCTGGCTGGGGGTGGAGGGGCCTCTCCTGCCTTGTTAATGTCTAACTACCTACTGTAACATTCCCTGAAATAAAATAAGAAAGAAAACTACATATTAAAAGAGCCTGTCATATGCTTGAGAAACTTGACCCATAGTAGTTGCATTAAAATGTTAGAATTTGAGGATTTCTGGCCGGACACAGTGGCTCACACCTGTAATCCCAGCACTTTGGGAGGCCGAGGCAGGCGGATCACTTGAGGTCAGGAGTTCGAGACCAGCCTGGCCAACATGGTGAATCCCCGTCTCTACTAAAATACAGAATTAGCCAGGCATGGTGGTGCATGCCTGTATTCCCAACTACTCAGGAGGCTGAGGCAGGAGGATCACTTGAACCCAGGAGGTAGAGGCTGCAGTGAGTCGAGATCATGTCACTGCACTCCGGCCTGGGGCCTAGGTGACAGAATGAGACTCTGTCACCAAAAAAAAAGAGCCTTCCAAACAAATTACAAAGTCATCTATAAAAGAAGCAAATCAGGATGATATCAGACTCTTTGATAACAAAATCTGAAGCAAGACAACAAACAGTAAAACAAGTTGTTAAAGAAACTCAAAGAAGTATACACATCAGTAATTTATCTCCTGGCCAGATACTGTAGTTTACACCTGTAATCCCAGCACTTTGGGAGGTCAAGGTCGGGGGATTGCTTCAGGCTAGGAGTTTGAGACCAGACTGGGCAACAAAGCAAGACTCTGTCTCTACAAAAAAAAATTTTTTTAAAAAGAAAGAAAGTATTGCCAGTATCAAAGCAGTCTTAGAGATGGAGGAACTTAGCATGTATTGGAATCATGAGTCTGCCTGAAGAATCTACTAAAACAGCAATCAACTATAGCCCATGGGTCAAAGCCAGCAGCCACATTGTTTTTATTTATTTTTTTTTTTTTAAGGCGGAGTCTCACTCTGTCGCCCAGGCTGGAGTGCAGTGGCACGATCTCGGCTCACAGCAACCTCTGCCTCCCAGGTTCAAGCGGTTCTTCTGCGTCAGCCTCCCGAGTAGCTGGGATTATAGGTGTGCACTACTACGCTCAGTTAATTTTCTGTATTTTTAGTAGAGACAGGGTTCACCATGTTGGTCAAGCTAGTCTTGAACTCCTGACCTCAAATAATCTGCCCGCCTCAGCCTCCCAAAGTGCCAGGATTACAGGCGTGAGCCACCATGCCCAGCCTGCAGCCACATATTCTGGTAAATAAAGTTTTACTGGGACACAGCCGTGCTCATTTTGTAGGCATTGTCTGTGCTTGCTTTTGTGAGACAATGGCAAAGGTGAAGAGTTGCGACAAGGACTGTATGTCCCACAAATGTGCAATATCGGGCCCTTTACAGAAAAAGCTCACATCCTTGTACTAGAAGGCAAACTTCATCCAAAGAATACATGATTAGGGAAAGTTTGGCAAAAGGACTGGTGGTGAGTTTTGAAGACTTTATTGTGGTTCTAAGACTAAAAAAAAAAAAAAAATTAGGGATGATGTTATATGCTCAGAGTAAAAATAATACAACCTTTTTTTAGAGGAGAAGGAAGAAAAAAATACAGTAAGTTCATTGATTTCATACAGATAATAGGTGTGTCTCTAAGGATACTGTCAGAAGAGGGAAAATCTGAAAGAAAAATCTTCAAAAATTGCCCAAGATGTCCACAGGTTGGACAGATGTGTAATAAAAACAAGCCTCTGAATTAAAGCTGAACTCTCACCTGCAAGGCTTGGAGCCATTAGATCAGATGGCTAATCCCTATCAGATGAAGCACAGAGACGGGATTAAATCAATCATGGCTCTCCAGACCTTAAGATGCCTACGTACTTGTTAACTTTTTACGCTATATACTTTAACCAATCAGAATTGTTAAGAATTCTGATTGTTAACAATGTGAATTTAGTAGAGACTGTGAAACCTAGTCTCTACTAAAAATACAAAAATTAGCTGGGCGTGGTGGCATGTGCCTGTAATCCCAGATACTTGGGAGGCTGAGGCAGGAGAATCGCTTGAACCTGGGAGGCAGAGGTTGCAGTGAGCCGAGATCATGCCACTGCACTCCAGCCTGGGAGACAGAACAAGACTCTATCTCAAAAAAAAAAAAAAAAAAAAGGAATAAACAGTCTTGAAATCAGCCAGATTTACAATTGCACATAACATTAAATAAAAAAGTGCCTATTGTAAAGCTGACAGCATCCACAAAAACAAGAAAACAAAAAACTATGGCTAATAAGGCAATAGAGACATACAGAACAGCTAATACTTTTATTTTTGACTTTAAAAAATTATTATTATAGAGGCCGGCTGCAGGGGCTCACACATGTAATCCTAGCACTTTGGGGCTGGGCGTGGTGGCTCACGCCTGTAATCCCAGCACTTTGGGAGGCCGAGGCGGGCGGATCACGAGGTCAGGAGATCGAGACCATCCTGGCTAACACAGTGAAACCCTGTCTCTACTAAAAATACAAAAAAAATTAGCCGGGCGCGGTGGCAGGCGCCTGTAGTCCCAGCTATTCGGGAGGCTGAGGCAGGAAAATGGCGTGAACCTGGGAGGCGGAGCTTGCAGTGAGCCAACACCGCGCCACTGCACTCCAGCCTGGGCAAGAGATCCAGACTCCGTCTGAAAAAAAAAAAAAATCCTAGCACTTTGGGAGGCCAAGGTGGGTGGATCATCTGAGGTCAGGAGTTTGAGACGAGCCTGGCCAACATGGTGAAACCCTGTCTCTACTAAAAATGCAAAAATTAGCTGGGCATGGTGGCACATGCCTGTAAGTGCAGCTACTTGGGAGGCTAAGGCACAAGCGTCACTTTAACTCAGGAAGTGGAGGTTGCAGTGAGCCGAGATTGCACCACTGCACTCCAGCCTGGGTGACAGAGCAAGACTCCCACTCAAAAACAATAAATAAATAAATAATTATTTTTATAGAGACAGGGTCTCACTGTGTTTTCCAGACTGGTCTTGAACTCCTGGCCTGAAGCAATCCTCCTGCCTCAGCCTCCCAAAGTACTGGTATTACAGGCGTGAGCCACTGCGCCTGGATTTACAGCAGTCCTTTAGACTCTCTATTAATTCAAAAGAAAAGCAGAAAAACGGAAAATAGAACACATCATGGGACAAATTGGAAACAATTGCAAGACGGTAGATTCAGTTCAACCATGTCAATAATTATACCAAAGACAAATGCAGTATTAGAACGTCATCTCCTAAAAGGTCCTTCTAGCTCTAACGATACAAAGTAAAGACAACTTACTTTAGAAATATAAAAGTTACCCTATTGAAGCGTAATTTTGAAAGTTTATTATTAATTACCTACCAGGAAGGAAAGTCTTGACCAAACTTCAAATTGTAATACGTTTATGTCATCTGCCCTTATAAGTTGCTTAAATGATGTTAAAAATTAACATACCTTCCAGCAAATCATGAGTATCTTGGCCCCATTTGGCAAAATGAATGGAGCCACCTCCTGCCCAGGGAAAGCAAATCAGCTTAAAAGTTGCCTCAGGGTTTTTGTATAAGCAGTTGAAAATGTCTTCATTCCTAGGAAGAAAATTCAAATATATTTAACATTATGTATATCAATTAAGTTCCCTATACTGAATTACCTGTGTTTTAATGGAAATCTTTATTAATTATAAGAAACATATGTTCAAATATAAAGTGATTGCAAATTTTTCCAATAAGAAAGGGCAAAAAAGATTTTTACGGTCTGTGTTGACGATTTGAATACATAGGTTTTTAGGACTGGGCATGGTAGCTCATGCCTGTAATCCTAGCAATTTGGGGGCCAAGGAGGAGATCACTTGCAACCAGGAGTTTGAAGCTAGTCTGGACAACGTAGTGAGACCTCATGTCAACAAAAAATTTAAAAGTTAGGTTGGCATAGTAGTACACACCTATGATCCTAGCTACTTGGGAGGCAGAGGCAGGAGGATCTCTGCAGCCTAGGAGTTTGAGGGTGCAGAGAGCTAAGACTGCACCACTGAATTCCAGCCTCAGTGACAGAGTGACATCTTGCCTCTAATTTTTTTTTCTTGAGACATAGTCTCAAAAAAAAAACAAAAAAAAAAGACATAGTCTCATTTTGTTGCCCAGGCTGGAGTGTAGTGGCGTAATGTCGGCTCACAGCAACCTCCACCTTCCAGGTTCAAGCGATTCTCCTGCCTCAGCCTCCCCAGTAGTTGGGATTACAGGCAAGTGCCACCATGCCAAGCTAATTTTTTTATGTTTTAGTAGAGATGGGGTTTCTCCATGTTGGCCAGGCTGGTCTCAACCTCCCGACCTCAGGTGATCTGCCTGCCTCGGCCTCCCAAAGTGCTGGGGTTACAAAAATAAGCCGCCACACCCAGCCCTTGTCTCTAATTTTTAAATTAAATAAACTTTCAGGGATGTAGGTGAAATAGTCAAATACCTACATATAGCATTCAGTAAGTGCATTTTATAAGCACACTTAAAGTGACATAAATGTTAATTTAGAAATTGCCTTTTTCACAATTTGGAGAATAATTTTATCCAAACCATTCATGGGCAGCTTCAATCTTGGTATCTTCATGATCTCCAGAGCCACTTTCCAAGTTATATGTAAGTTTTATAGAGCATATAATTTTGACTTCCTTCTGAATGTTTGATAAACAGTGCTTTTCAAATTTACTTATAGGCTGGGCTCAGTGGCTCATGCCTGTAAGCCCAGCACTTTGGGAAGCCAAGGGAGGCAGATCACTAGAGGTGAGGAGTTCGAGACCAGCCTGGCCAACATGGCGAAACCCTGTCTCTACTAGTAATACAAAAATTAGCTGGGTGTTGTGGTGGGCACCTGTAATCCCAGCTACTCGGGAGGCTGAGGCAGGGGGATTACTTGAACCCAGGAGGCGGGGGTTGCAGTGAGCCGAGATCGCACCACTGCTCTCCAGCCTGGGTGACAGAGTGAGACGCTGTCTCAGAACAAACAAACAAATCTACTTATAATGTCACTGGAATTTTATCCCAAGATCCAAGTACCCAATCAGGTGATATTAGGAAAAGTTCTTTTTGAAAAAGTCGTCCTATCTGTACACATTTGTGCTCACCACAATTTAAACAATTTCTATAAAGTTTCCAAATTGGTCCCTAAATTCCTTACAAAGATATATAATATTCCCAAATATGAGGTTCTAAATCCTAGTATAATGATGCAATCTATTATACCTCTCTCGTTTTTTCAGTTGATCTCTACAAACATCCAAAACTAACACCAACTGATATCTTTTCTGGTTAACTTGTGTTCTGTAAAGGGTACTTTGTTCTTCATAACAAAATAATTCAGAACACTCATAAAATGAGAGATTTTATATGAACCTAGGCACAAAAGAAAACTTTTTTGGGGGGGGTTGATAATTTCTGGAGAAAAACTCCCTGCTTTTTACTTGGGCATTTATGTTAATAATTACTAGTTTAAGGATAAAGGCAAAAAAGACTAATTTTTATTTTTTTTGAGATGGAGTCTTGCTGTCAACCAGGCTGGGGTGCAGTGGCGCAATCTCGTCTCACTGCAACCTGCGCCTCCCAGGTTTCAGCAATTCTCCTGCCTCAGCCTCCCGAGTGGCTGGGATTACCACCATCCTGAGTGTGCACCACCACACCTGGTGAATTTTTGGTATTTTTAGTAGAGACAGGGTTTTGCCATGTTAGCCAGGTTGGTCTTGAACTCCTGACCTCAGGTAATTCACCTGCCTCAGGCTCCCAAAGTGCTGGGATTACAGGTGTGAGCGCCTGGCCGAGAAGCCTCTTTCAAACTAAAAAGGCAGCCGTACAAAGGCAGGGTATCGGAGCCCCTGGGATGGAGGAAGAGCCTTGTGGCACAAGGGGTGGCCTGCCTGGTTCTCTTAGCTTGGTCTCCTGTCTCCATGCTGTGAGGTGAGGGTGCAAGATTGCTGGTCTTTGCGGCGTGTTGAGTACTCAACAGAAGTCAGTTCCTCTTGCGAGGTAGAACCTCTGCTCGGCCTTATGCACACAGAAAAGTGAGTAGATTTCTTTTTAAAGGCGCTGACTCTTATTGACTGCTCCAATCCCTGTTAAAAATGAAGAAGGTTAGAGGAAAAGGAAGGAGAAGACAGAGAAGAGAAAAAAATGACAGTGGGGGTGACAAAGGAGAAGAAGAAATGGGTTAGAACCAACACAACTGATGTTATTCAGTTAAGGAGTCACCACCCCCATCCCACCCCATTCATACCCAATTAGCAGTAAGTGCTTCCATTAACAGGACTGCTTACGTATATACAGAAAGATAAAGATGCAACATTTCCAGACTCTAGCCATGAAACAAGCCTGCTCCTAAAAGAACAGAAAACATTCCATACATACTAGAAAATTAGGGTAAGGGTAAGGGATGTTTGTTTTGGGAACAGAGATGTCTTAGCTTTCTAACTGTTTGTAAAGTTGTGCTCTTTTAAATCTCAAGAAAGAGGCTGGGCGTGGTGGCTCATCCCAGTACTTGAGGTCAGGAGTTCAAGACCAGCCTGGCCAACGCAGTGAAACCCCCATCTCTACTAAAAATATAAAAATTAGCCGGATATGTGGCCCATGGCTGTAATCCCAGCTAATTGGGAGGTTGAGGCAGGAGAATCGCTTGAACCCGGAAGATGAAGGTTGCAGTGAGCTGAGATCATGCCACTGCACTCTAGCCTGGGCGACAAAGTGGGACTCCATCTGAAAAAATAAAATAAATCTCAAGAAAGAGGGATTCTAAAAAAAGGCTTCACTGCTGTGCCAAACTTCCCATTTTGCAATCTTCAAATATTCAGAAAAGAGAAGAAAAATAACTACTGAAAGAACTGTCATTAATTAATTAATTAATTTATTTATTTATTTTTATTTTTTTGAGATGGAGTCTCACTCTGTTGCCCAGGCTGGAGTGCAGTGTCTCAAGTTAAAATGATTCTCCTGCCTCAGCCTCCCAAGTAGCTGGGATTATAGGTGCCCGCGACTGTGCCCAGATAACTTTTGTATTGTTAGTAAAGACAGGGTTTCACCATGTTGCCCAGGCTGGTCTCGAGCTCCTGACCTCAAGTGATCCACCCACGTCAGCCTCCCAAAGTGCTGGGATTATAGGCATGAGCCACCACGCCCGGCCAGATCTGACATTTATTTATTTATTTATTTATTTATTTATTTGAGACTGAATCTCGGTCTATCGCCCAGGCTGGAGTGTGGTGGCGCAACCTTGGCTCACTGCAACCTCTGCCTCCCAGGTTCAGGTGATTCCTGTGCCTTAGCCTCCCGAGTAGCTGGAATTACAGGTGCCCGCCACCACGCTTGGCTAATTTTTGTATTTTTAGTAGAGACGGGGGTTTCACCATGTTGGCCAGGCTGGTCTTGAACTCCTGACCTCAAGTGCAGCTCTGTCATTTATAAAGATCTTTATCTTCTTACTTCCTAGGAGCTCCTTGGATCCCAAGTATTCATTTTAAGGCCACGGTTAACTTGGCAAGCTCAGTTGTGACTTTCAACGCAGTTCCAGGGAGCCCAGGTGAATCCCTCAGCTTAAAGTTTTTATCATGCAGTGGAGGGCATTTTTAGGAACAGAAAGATGTGCCTAAATAGAGGAAGAAAGTTTACAGAGGGTGGGGGGCCCATCTGTTTGTTTCTTAGAGCCTTTTCTTAGTAATTCTGGGCTAGAGCCACCATCAACTCTCAGAAAAAAATCACCTGAATGACTCATGAGGATTTCCCTGACTTTACCTGGAAATAGTTCCTGCTTAGGTAACAATATGAAAGGCAGAAAAAGACAGCAAGTTCTTCCAAGAAAAATAGGCAGTCAGAGCTGGGATACAAATTTTGTGGTGTTGACAATTAAAAGTTGTTATGGAGCATTACAAAGTTTTCATAAAATTAGGTTGAATTCCTCCAACTCTTTCTAATTGAAGTACCTAAAAACCTTGTTTTGTATTATTTTTTGACTTGGCACAGTCTGTGATCAATCATACCTGGGAAGATTAAACATTTAACCACTGTCTAAGTTTACTCAAGAAATATTTTCCAAGTTGAGTAAAACATCCTGGGTTTTGTTTTCAACACTGGAGGGATCCTCTGCTAAGAATAACAGTGACTGTCTCCTCAAGGTTAAACCTCTAGATGCTTTCATTTGATTGAAGTACCAGACGAGAGAAGAGGGAGAGTGGGACAGAGACAATACTCCAGAGATAATGGCTTAGATTTTTGTGGAACTGATACATAATACTAATCCAAAGATAAAACATGCCCAGCAAATGCCCAGCAGAATAGATTACAAAAAAAGCAATCTTTATAGAGATGCATTACAATGAAACTGCAAAACCAAGAAACACAGAAGAAAACTATTAAAAGGAGCCAGGAAGTGAGGAGAGGTGGGCATGGACTCACAGTAATGCAAAAACATGGAAGAGAATAGAATGATATCTTCAAGTACTAAGAGACAAGAACTGCCAAATTAGAATTCTATACCCAGTAAAAACAGCTTTTAGGAAACAGGGCAACATAAAGACATTTTCAGACAAGTAAAAACTAAGTTTGTCACCAGGAGACACTTTTTAAAGAAATGTTAAAGGATATACTTTGAGCAGAAAGTAAATGATCCCAGATGGAAGATAGGAGATGCAAGGAGGAATGAAAAAGACAGTGATAAATATGTGAGCAAATGTAAATGAACATTGATTACATAAAATGGTAATTGTAATGTCTGGTGGACCTTAAAATATATGCAAAATTAGGGACAGACGCAGTGGCTCACGCCTGTAATCCCAGCACTTTGGGAGGCCAAGGCGGGTGGATCACGAGGTCAGGAGTTCGAGACCAGCCTGGCCAACATGGTGAAACCCCATTTCTACTAAAAATACAAAAATTGGCTGGGTGTGGTGGCGAGTGCCTGTAATCCCAGCTGCTTGGGAGGCCGAGGCAGGAGAATTGTTTCAACCGGGGAGGCGGAGGTTGCAGTGAGCCGAGGTTGCACCATTGTACTCCAGCCTGGGTGACAGGGCAAAACTCTATCTCAAAATTAAAAAAAAAGAAAGAAAAAAATATATATAAAATTAAAATACAAGGCAAAAATAATGTCAAAGTCAGGCACCGGCAAACAAAGTTCCTTACATTATCTGTGAGGTTTTACTAAATTTAGACTGTATAGATATGCATGCCTTAATTTCTCAGGCTAGCCCTTAGAAGAATAGAAACAGACCATAAATCATCCAAACTGGAAGAGACAAATGTTTATTTAATCAAAAAGAGAACTGAGAAAAGGAAAGGGAAAGAAACATAGAACAGGTAAAACAAATAAAAAGTAGAATACAAGATGACAGATTAAACCCCAGATACCAGTGATTATATTATATATAAACAGACTAAGTTCTCTAGTTACAAAGCAATATTCACAGATTAGATTAAAAGATAATCCAACTATAGGCTGTGCATATGAGACATATCTGAGAAGGTATTGCTCTATGATTTTTAGATAATTTAAAATATAAAATACTCACTTGCCAGGGCTTTGAGATGAACTCTGAGCAAACAATCTGAAAGATGACTTTCTTTGGATAGCCAAAGAAAGAGAGGACACGGGAAATGAGGTAATCTCAGAACATTATGAAAGAACAATGAAAACAACAAAGCAGGAAGAACAACATGGGCTGTGGCCCAGAGGAGACACAATGTGCCATCTATTAGGAAAATAAAAGAAGTTAACTAAACTGGAAGTCAAGGTCGGTGCGGTGGCTCACGCAGGTAATCCCAGCACTTTGGGAGGCTAAGGTGGGTGGATCACCTGAGGTCTAGAGTTCGAGACTGGCCTGGCCAACATAGTGAAACCCCACCTCTACTAAAAAATACAAAAAATTAGCTGGGCATGGTGGTAGCCACCTGCTACTGAGGAGGCTGAGGCAGGAGAATCACTTGAACCCAGGAGGTGGATGTTGCAGTGAGCTGAGATCGTGCCACTGCACTCCAGGGCAACAAGAGCGAAATTCTGTCTAAAAAAAGAAAAGAAAAGAAGAAGAGAATCCACTGGAAGGTGGAAAAAGGTGAATTGACTTTCAGAATGACTGACTAGACAGTAAAAACAAGTTAAGAGGCTGTTTTAGAGATCTACATGATAAAGAGTGGTACCTGGCCTTATAATATTAGCAAATGCATAACACTAAGGACCAAGCACTCTTCTAAGCTTTCAATACCTATTAAGACTTTTCATGTTTACAATCATGTAGGCATTATTCACAAGAATAATTAAGGTATTATGTCCCCCATTTTGAAGATTAAAAAAAGCTAAGGCACGGAGAGATTAAGTAACTGACTAAAAGACACGTGGATGGCCGGACACGGTGGCTCACACCTGTAATCCCAGCACTTTGGGAGGCCGAGGCGGGCAGATCACAAGGTCAGGAGACCGAGACCATCCTGGCTAACACTGTGAAACCCCGTCTCTACTACAAATACAACAAATCAGCCGGGCGTGGTGGTGGGCACCTGTAGTCCCAGCTACTCGGGACTCTTAGATAAAATACAGACAGGCCTCTTTCCAGCAGCAGCTGTCCATCTGCTTACAATGAGTAAAGATATAATCATGGAGAAAGGGTGCTAGTTCAGCATCTCAAAAGTCGCCTACAAATGCAATCTTCTCTTTTTTTTTTTTTGAGACAAAGTTTTCTTCTTATTTTCCAGGCTGGAGTGCAGTGGCACAATCTCGGCTCACTGCAACCTCCGCCTCCCAGGTTGAAGTGATTCTCCTGCCTTGGCCTCCCAAAATGCTGGGATTACAGGCATGAGCCATGGCACCCAGCCACACATACAATCTTCTAGGGAGATTTTTAAACTAGCTTTTCTTTGAGTTGCAATTCTCTTTTTTTTTAGAGAGACATAGTCTTGCTCTGTCACTCAGACTGGAGTGCAGGGGTGCTATCATAGCTCACTGCAGCTTCAACTTCCCAGGCTCAAGCAATCTTCCCACCTCAGCCTCCTGAGTAACTAGGACTAGAGGTGCACACCACCCCACCTGCCTAATTCTAAAAATTTCTTTTTGGAGATGGGAGTCTGTGTTGCCCAGGCTGGTCTTGAATTCCTGACCTCAAGCAGTTCTCCTGCTTTAGCTTCCCAAAGTGCTAGTATTACAAGCGTGAACCATTGCACCCAGCCTGAGCTGCAATTCCCAGTCAAGATGCTGAATATATTTGCAAGAATTCAGGGCAGTACTGGTACTAACAGCCCAAATGACTGATCCATGCTCTTGGAACCTATATTTCATCAATTCTCCCACATGCCCTCCCAGTGAGTTTTAACACATCCCTGCTGTTTCTCCTGCAATGTCTCTGCATTAGTCCATTTTCATGCTGCTAATAAAGACATACGCGAGACTGGGTAATTTATACTGGAAAAGGGTTTCACAGACTTACAGTGCCACATAGCTGGGGAGGACTCACAATCATGGTGGAAGGCAAGGAGAAGCAAGTCACATCTTACATGGATGGCAACAGGCAAAGAGAGTTTGCGCAGGGGAACTCCCATTTTTAAAACTGTCAGATCTCCCAAGACTTTCACTAGCACAAAATTAGCACAGGAAAGACCCACCCCACTGATTCAACCACCTCTCACTGGGTTTCTCGCATAACTCGTGGGAATTGTGGGAGTTACAATTTGAGGTGAGATTTCGGTGGGGACACAGTATCATTCCACCCTGGACCCTTCCCAAATCTTATGTCCTCAAATTTCAAAACCAATCATGGCTTCCTAACAGTCACCCAAGGTCTTAACTCATTTCAGCATTAACTCAGAAGTCCACAGTCCAACATCTCATCTGAGACAAGGTGAGTCCCTTCCACCTATCAGCCTGTAAAATCAAAAACAAGTTAGCTACTTTCTAGATACAATGGGTACAGGCATTGGGTAAACACAGCCATTCCAAATGGGAGAAATTGGCCAAAACAAAGGGGCTACAGGCCCCATGCCAGTCCAAAATCCAACAGGGCGGTCAAATCTTAAAACTCCAAAATGATCTCCTTTGATTCCATGTGTTGCATGTGGGTCACACTAATGCAAGAAGTGGGTTCCCAGAGTGTTGGGCAGCCTCCAACCCCAAGCCCAAGTTTCACAAGCACCTGTAGTCTGCCCCGAGGGCTGGAGCAGGGTTTTTCCTGGTTCATCCAGGCAGTGTTCCTGGCCTGTGGCTCTTTGTTTTGGCAGTACAGAGAACACTTGGCTATTCTTACTCCTGGCTGAAGTTGCTGCCAGTGATGTAAAGAACAGAGCTTACATTGATAAAGCTGTGAAAGTTTAATGCCTCCCATCCCCATACGTAGAGAATTCAGGCTAAGTTCTACCGGCAATATAAGATTTCCTGTACTGTTCCTTCATCCCACTCAGAGACTCTGCTGCCTGTGGATAGCTCACAAGAAATGGGTCGTTTCACCTAGGAAGCCATCTAGCTATGGGTCAGGCCTCTGATGTGATGTGCCCAGCCTCCACAGTTACAACTAGTGACTTACACTTTTTTTTATTTTTTTTATTTTTTTTGATACGGAGTCTCGCTGTGTCACCCAGGCTGGCGTGCAGTGGTGCGATCTCGGCTCACCACAACCTCCACCTTCCAGGTTCAAGTGATTCTCCTGCCTTAGCCTGCTGAGTAGCTGGGATTACAGGTGCTTGCCACCATGCCTGGCTAATTTTTGTATTTTTAGTAGAGATGGGGTTTCACCATGTTGGCCAGGCTGGTCTCAAACTCCTGACCTCAGGTGATCCGCCTGCCTTGGCCTCCCAAAGTGCCAGGATTACAGGTATGAGCCACTGCAGCCGGCTTCTATGATAATAATTCTTTCAAGTTAAAAATAAAAATATTAAAAACTGTTCTGTATGTCTCTATTGCCTTATTAGCCATAGCTCTTTGTTTTCTTGTTTTAGTGGATGCTGTCGGATTTACAATATGCACCTTTTTTTTTTTAATGTTATGTGCAATTGTAGTTTTGCTCTGGCCGATTTCAAGACTGTTTGTTTGTTTGTTTGTTGATTTATTTATTTTGAGACACAGTCTCGCTCTGTCTCCCAGGCTGGAGTGCAGTGGCATGATCTTGGCTCAGTGCAAACTCCGCCTCCCAGGTTCAAGCGATTCTCCTGCCTCAGCCTCCCGAGTATCTGGGATTACAGACATGCGCCACCATGCTTGGCTAATTTTTTTATTTTTAGTAGAAACGGGGTTTCACCATGTTGGTCAGGCTGGTCTTGAACTCTTCAGCTTGTGATCCGCCCGCCTCACCCTCCCAGAATGTTGTGATTACAGGTGTGAGCCACTGTGCCTGGCCTACAATTCTTGCTTTTAAAAACTCTGAGAGGCTGTAATCCTAGAACTTTGGGAGGCTGAGGAGGGAGGATTGCTTGACCCCAGGAGTTCGAGACCAGCCTGGGCAACATAGCAAGGCCCCCCAATCCCTACAAAAAGTTTTAAAAATTAGGCACAGTGGTATGTACCTGTAGTCCTAGCTACTCAGGAGGCCAAGGAGGGGAGGATGTCTTGAGCCCAGGAGTTTGAGGCTGCAGTGAGCTGTGGTTGTGGCACTGCACTCCAGCATGGGCAAGAGTGAGATCCCATCTCTCTTTTTTGGGGGGATGGAGTCTCTCTTTTGTTGCCCAGGTTGGAGTGCAATGGTGCAATCTCAGCTCACTGCAACCTCCACCTCCCAGGTTCGGCGATTCTCCTGCCTCAGCTTCTCAAATCGCTGGGATTACAGGCACTCACCACCAGGCCCAGCTAATTTTTGTATTTTTAGTAGAGATGGGGTTTCGCCATTTTGCCCAGGCTGGTCTTGAACTCCTGACCTCAAGCGATCCACCCACCTTGGCCTCCCAAAGTGCTAGGATTACAGGCATGAGTCACCACGCCTGGCCCCATATTTAAAAATAAATAAATAAAAATTCTTAGAGGATTTGACCTCCAGGAAATAGCTGTAACCACAGTTAAATGTAAAGACAATAATGTGACTTAAATGTACAGTTAATCAGCGTCTGGGCCAGTACCTTCTTAGCAGGGCATGTGCAGTTTCCTTTGCTGGTTTCTCATTGTAGGCATATACAGCTGTGGGGTACTGGGCTAACATCTAGAATCACTCAGCCCCTGGGAGGCCAGGGGTAAACAACACACCTCTCTGGGCCTGGGTTTTTTCAGCTGCCTCGCGAGATTGGTGTGAGATTCAATGAGAACATAAGCAATGAAAGGAGACAGTGGAGAGTGTCAGGCTACAAAACCTCAGGCTCTTTTTGTCTGACGCTCTGTGATTTGGTCATTTTCTAAGGTGGAAATGGCGTGCCATTTGCCCATGCTCTCCTTTCTCCCCAAGGGCCAGATCTACCTCTGTGCTTCCTCATGGCGTCCCAATGCAGAACCCCAAGAAGATAGCGTAAAATGCTTTTGACTGGGAAGAAAACTTGGAGCACAGGAGGTGGCGCTTGATATAGTTTGGGTATTTGTCCCCGCCCAAATCTCATGTTGAAATGTCATACCCCCTGCTGGAGGTGGGGCCTGGTGGGAGGTGTTTGGGTCAAGGGGGCGGATCCCACATGGCTTGGTGCTGTCTCAGAGATGGTGAGTTCTTATGAGATCTGATCGTTCGAAAGCTATGGCACCTCCCCATCCAGCTTTCTCTCTTGCTCCTGCTTTCGCTATGTGACCCATGCCTTTTCCTACTTCACCTTCCCCCATGAGTCAAGGCTTCTGGAGGCCTCCCTAGAAGCAGATGCCAGAGCTGCCCTTCATGTATAGACTGCAGAACCAAGAGCCAATAAGCCTCTTCTCTGATAAATTACCCGGTTACAGGTATTTTTTTATAGCAAAGCAAGAACAGCCGAATACAGTGCTGTTTGGCACCAGCCTCGGGATTTGGAAGTCACACTCTGAATATACCAGGCTGTCTCTGGTCCGTGGCTTCCTTTTCTCTAACTTTGCTTGTCTATGCTCCTAGAATGCCTCTCCCCAACTCACCACTGCCTTCTCTGCTAGCAAACTCCTACTTCTGGGAGTTCAGTGAACAACCCCAGCCTTTTAACTTTCAGTGCCTGTAATCCTAGCACTTTGGGAGGCTGAGGTGGGCGGATCACGATGTCAGGAGTTCGTGACCAGCCTGGCCAAGATGGTGAAACCCTGTCTCTACTAAAAATACAAAAATTAGTGGGGCGTGGTGGTGCGCACCTGTAATCCCAGCTACTCGGGAAGCTGAGGCAGGAGAATCACTTGAATCCGGGAGGTGAAGGTTGCAGTGAGCCGAGATCGTGCCACTGCATGCCAGCCTGGGCAACAAGAGCAAGACCCGTCTCAAAAAAAAAAAGAAAAGAGAAAATGAAAACTGTCTACCGTACAGTCTTATGCTTCTTTATGGGCTGTTGAAGATACTCTCTGGTTTTGGCATAGGCCACAGTGGAACCCACCGTGAGCTCCCAAGACCATAACTGATTAGTCCATCACAGAGCACACCTACAAGAACAAAGTGGCTGGGCCATAGACCACTTCCAGCCTCAGCTCACCCTGCAAAGGGACAGTCTTCTCTCGTCATCACCTGGGTCCTGCTGTGAAGGCCTCACATCTCAGTAGGGCCTTGTCCTTCCTTCTTCATTGTATTTCCTTTTGCAGTTCCTTAGTATCCTTTCTTGCCCATCAAAGAAGTTCTAATAATGTTCAAAAAGGGTGGAGTCGGCTGGGCGCAGTGGCTTACTCCTGTAATCCCAGTACTCTGGGAGGCCGAGGTGGGCAGATCACGTGAGGTCAGAAGCTCAAGGTCAGCCTGGGCAACACGGCGAAACCCCATCTCTACTAAAAATACAAAAATTAGCCGGGCATGGTGGTGGGAGCCTGTAATCCCAGCTACTCGGAAGGCTGAGGCAGGAGAATCTCTTGAACCGAGGAGAATCGCTTGAACCTGGGAGGTGGAGGTTGCAGTGAGCCAAGATCTTGCCACTGCACTCCAGCCTGGGTGACAGAGCGAGACTCCGTCTCAAAAAAAAAAAAAAAAGAAAACAAAAGGATGGAGTCTGCCCTTTCCTCTAGGAGGTTCCTTCCCCCACCTCTTTCTCTCCTGGTAGTTTCCATCTCCACCTGGCAGAGCTGATTCTTTTGCTAAAGTTCCTCCTAACCCATCTGTCTCTTTTCCCTCCTCCTCCTCCTTCCTTTGTTTCTCCCTACCTGCTATAGTTTGAACATTTGTCTCCTTCAAAACTCATGTTGGAATTTAATTGCTTTTGTAATATTAAGAGATAGGACCCTTGGGAAAACTATTAGACAATGAGGGCTCTGCCCTCATGGGTGGGATTAATGCCCTTATAAAAGGGTCCATTCAGCCCCTTCCTGCCCTCTCTCTTTTTGCCCTTTCATCTTCCACTCTATGAAGACAAAGACAAAGCCTTCCTCCCATCTGGAGGACGCACGTTCAATGTACCATCTTGCAATGAGAATGCCCAAACTGCAGGTGCCTTCATACTGGACTTCCCAGCCTTCAAAACTGTGAGCCAATAGACTTCTGTTTGTTATAAATTACCCAGTCTTGGGTAACCTGTTATAGCAGCACAGACTAAGACATCACCTCTTCTCTCTGCCTTCTCTTCCTCTCCTTTTGTCTTCTCCTCCCCCTCTTTCTTCTCCTTTTTCTTCTTCCTCTTTCCTCCTTCTCTTCTTCTTTCCATTTCTCTCCCTATCCAATCCCTCCCTTGCACTCTCTTACTATATATATTGCAAATAATCATAAGAAAGGAAATGATCTTGCTGATATGCCTAGATTTGAAGTCATCAAAGGATTTGCCCTTTACAGTCACCCATTATCTCAATTAAGTCAGTCCAGAAATTTAAAGATGTGCCTTAAAAATTAGGGAACCATGGATTTCTAGTCATTTTTCCTACTAGTTATAAAATCTACAATAAGTAAAATTGCTACATGAGTTAAATACTTTTCACTGGCTAGGCTGCAGCGGTTCAGGCCTGTAATTCTAGCACTTTGGGAGGCCAAGGCGGGTGGATCGCTTTAGGTCAGGAGTTCGAGACCAGCTTGGCCAACATGGTGAAACCCCATCTCTACTTTAAAAAAAAAAAAAAAAAATCAGCCCAGTGTGATGGTGGGCATCTGTAATCCCAGCTTTTTGGGATGCTGAGGCATGAGAATCATTTGAACCTGGGAGGTGGAGGTTTCAGTGAGCCAACATTGCACCACTGCACTCCAGCCTGGACTACAAAGTAAGACTGTCTAAAAAAAGAAAACAAAAAACTTTTCTTTATTGATAGGCATCAGAATTAAGGAAGGTATTTTTTGCTGGAGGCAGAAATATGGGGCCAGATTTCGTTACCACACTTCTCCGAATTTAAGAACTTTCTGATTTTGTTGCCTTCTGAGAAGAATTTTGGAAATCACCTCCTGGGCCAAGAATAAAGCACTAGTGAGAAACTTAATGCATGTAGCACTTTGAAAAATAAGTTATAGAATTCCCTGTGGGATGTTTTTCTTTCTTTCTTTTTTTTTTTTTTTTGAAACTGAGTCTCACTCTGTCGCCCAGGCTGGAGTGCAGTGGTGTGATCTCAGTTTACTGGAAACTTTGCCTCCTGGGTTCAAGTGATTTTCCTGCCTCTCTCCCGAGTGGCTGGGACTACAGGCGCCCTCCACGATGCCCAGCTCATTTTTCTTTTTTTTTTGTATTTTTAGTAGTGAGGGGGTGTATTAGTCAGGGTTCTCTAGAGGGACAGAACTAATAGGATAGAGGTATGTATAAAGGGGAGTTTGTTAAGGATAATTGACTCACATATGACAAGGTGAGGTCTCACAATAGGCCATCTGCAGGCTGAGGAGCAAGGAAGCCAGTCAGAGTCCCAGAACTGAAGAACTTGGAGTCTGATGTTCAAGGGCAGGAAGCATCCAGCACGGGAGAAAGGTGGAGTCTGGGAGGCTAGGCTAGTCCAGCCTTCTCACATTTTTCTGCCTGTTTATATTCTAGCCACGCTGGCAGCCGATTAGATGGTGTTCACCCAGATTGAGGGTGGGTCTGCCTTTCCCAGTTCACTGACTTCCCTGTTAATCTCCTTTGTCAACACTCTCACAGACACAGCCAGGAACAATACTTTGCATCCTTCAATCCAGTCAAGTTGACACTTAGTATGAATAATCACATGAGGTTTCATGGTGTTGCCCAGTCTGGTCTCAAATTCCTGACCTCAGGTGATCCACCTGCCTCAGCCTCCCAAAGTGCTGGGATTAGAGGTGTGAGCCACCGCACCCAGCCTGAATGTTCTTTTGAGCATGTGTCACTTCCAAATGAAAAAAAAAAATTATCTAATTTTTTTCCAGTTCTTTCTGGTAATAAATTCATCTTCCCTTTAGCAGGGCTCTATTAAAGTTTTAATAACAGAATTGTCTTTTGTTAGTAATGAGTAGAACGGATGATCTATTCATTTGCTTATTTACCCATCCACGCTAGAAGTAGAGCGCTAAGGGGTACAAAGGCATGGTGGGTTTTTGCCTCTGTGAGCTCCTAACCTGGTGGAAGGTATAAGAAAACAGACTTTTGCCGGGCGCGGTGGCTCACGCCTATAATCCCAGCGCTTTGGGAGGCCGAGGCGGATGGATCACTTAAGGTCAGGAGTTTGAGACCAGCCTGGCCAACATGGTGAAACTCCATCTCTACTAAAAATACAAAAATTAGCTCAGCTTAGTGGCTAAGCTGTAATCCCAGTTACTTGGGAGGCTGAGGCAGGAGAATCGCTTGACCCTGGGAGGCAGAGGTTGCAGTGGCCAAGATTGCGCCACTGTACTCCAGCCTGGGCAACAGAGTGAGACTCTCAAAAAAAAAAATTCTTTTGAGAGAGTAGACTTGGGACATTTGTATATATTGCATGTAATATGGATGCGGCGTCTGAGAACAGGGGTGCCAACAGTCTACAAAGGTGAAATTGCCCCTGAACTTTCCACTTTCCATGTACACAGGTGTTGTCTAGATTTGCAAGGCTGAGGAACTGATATCATGGACAAAAAACTGTTTAGAACTTTCTTATAGGCCGTCCTTCTGCAGTCAAGGACCCAGCCAATTATTTGCGCTGGACTGGGTACCCTGGGACCAGTGGGAAGCCACGTTGCAGATGCTGGAAAAGATACCAGATTAAAAAACTGCACTAAGCCTTGATAGATAAGAGCTTATTGGGGACTTTTAGGAGCTGACACAGCAGCAGCACTTCAAGGGACTGAGTCTTATTTTTTTTCCTGTTTTAAGACACAGGGTCTTTTTCTGCCACCCAGGCTGGAGTGTAGTAGCGCAGTCGTAGTTCACTGCAGCCTCCAACTCCTTGGCTCAAGGGATCCTCCTGCCTCAGCCTTCTGAGTAGCTAGGACCACAGGTGTACACCACCATGCCCAGTTAATTTTTATATTTTTTGTAGAGAGAGTCTCACTATGTTGCCCAGGCTGGCCTTGAACATCTGGCCTCAAACTCCTGTCTTCAAGCAATCCTCCCTCCTTGGCCTCCCAAAATGCTGGGATTATAGGCATGAGCCACCGCACATGGTCCCCAAGGGATTGAGTCTTAAATTCATGTTTCCTGATTTAAAAAAATATACATCGTTGGGCATGTTGGCTCATGCCTGTAATCTCCACACTTTGGGAGGCTGAGGCGGGTGGATCATTTGAGGTCAGGAGTTCATGACCAGCCTGGCCAACATGGAGCAACCCTGTCTCTACTAATAATACAAAAATTAGCAGGGCGTGGTGGTGCCTGCCTGTAGTTCCAGCTACTCAGGAGGCTGAGGCATGAAATCACTTGAATCCAGGAGGTGGAGTTTGCAGTGAGCAGAGATTGCACCACTGCACTCAAGCCTGGGTGACAGAGTGAGACTCTGTCTCAAAAAAAAAAAAAATAAATGAATCAAGCTAAACAAAAAAATATACACCATCTTCCCCTTCCACCAGACATCCATTTCCTGTAGGAGATCTGCAGAGAGTAGAGGTGAGTCTACCTGAGTCCCTTGCGTTGAGCCAAGGCCTGCTAGTGGCAGATTGCTTCTGCCTGTGAGCCCTAGCTGACCTCGGCTTTCCTTTGCTCTGATACTAATCTTGCTTATGATTGTACTTTGATGCACTCTAGTAAACAACTCATTATGCTCTGCACATCTGGGGTCCCCAAGATGAGCCCCAGACTTGATGGTTTAAGAGGAGGGCTCACTGGACTTGTGGCTATGATGTATTACAGTGAAAAGATCCAAAGCAAATGAGCAAAAGGAGAAGGAGCATAGCCTGAGCTCCAGAGGAAACAAGCCTCAAGGTTCCAAGAGTCCTGTCCCAGTGGGATCACACAGGCCATGCTCAGTTCCTCCTGAAGCAAGTTGTGACAACACGTGAAATGATGTCCACCAGGAAAGCTTGTTAGAGACTCAGTGGCCAGGGTTTTTATTTGGGGCTGGTTACATAGGTACCCTCTGCCTAGCATGTACCAAAATTTCAGGCTCTCAGGAGAGTGACATAAATCAGATTGTTTGTACACATGTGTTAAGCAATGTGAGCCACTCTTATCAGGAATGGTGAGAACACCCCTGAGATCTCAGTTGCCCAGTGCCAGTGGAGGGCCATCCCTGCCAGCCCGCCTTTCTAAAGACAGCAATCTCAGCTCTACCCTGTTAATTCTTTCCTTTACCCTGGATATGATTTGGCTTTGTCCCCACCCAAATCTCATCTTGAATTGTAGCTGCCTTAATTCCAATGTGTTATGGGAGGGACCCGGTGGAGATAACTGAATCATGGGGACGGTTTCCCCATACTGTTCTCATGGTAGTGTGTAAGTCTCACAAGATCTCATGGTTTTATAAAGGGCTTCCACTTTTGCTTGGCTCTCATTCTGTCTTGTCTGCTGCCATGTAAGACACGCCTTTTGCCTTCCACCATGATTGTGAGGCCTCCCCAGCCATATGAAACTGAGTCCATTAAATCTTTATTAGCAGCGTGAAAATGGACTAATGAAACCCTCCTTTTGCTTTTGACAACCCATGTCTGCTTCTGCCACTTGAGAAAGAACAAAACTACCTTCTGCTTGTTCTAAGACTATCTATTGCTAGTGCTCTAAATTTAACTAAATAGGCTGGGCAGGGTGGCTCACACCTGTAATCCCAGCACTTTGGTAGGCCAAGGCGGGTGGATCAACTGAGGTTAGGAGTTTAAGACCAGCCTGGCCAACATGGTGAAACCACATCTCTACTAAAAATACAAAATTAGCTGTGGGTGTGGTGGTGCACACAGGTAATCCCAGCTACCCTGGAGGCTGAGGCAGGAGAATGGCTTGAACCTGGGAGGCAGAGGTTGCAGTGAGCCAAGATTGTGCCATTGAACTCCAGCCTGGGTGACAAGAGTGAAACTCCATCTCAAAAAAAATAAATAAAATAAATAAATGATTGAATGAATTTAACTGATTAGTGGAGCTACTATTACTTAGGTGCTGCCAATAAAAAATTGATAGTTGTTTTAAATAGGTCAGAAAATAGATTTCCTTCTACAGGTCCCTTCTGGCCCTGATGTTTCTTGCACATCATTAATCTCAATATTTGATCTTGTAAAAACTGGACTTCGATCTCAGGTTCACAAAATTTTTCTACTGAGGATGTTATAATCCTATTAGCAAAAGCCAGCCTATCACGGGTGGACACTAAAATCAGGGTTGTCTTTACTGCAATAAAATAATCAGTTTGGATGGGGTGCGGTAGCTCATGCCTGTAATCCCAGCACTTTGGGAGGCCCAGGTGGGTGGATCACCTGAGGTCAGGAGTTTGAGACCATCCTGGCCAACATGGTGAAACCCTGTCTCTGCTAAAAATGCAAAAATTAGCCAGGCATGGTGGTGGGCACCTATAGTCCCAGCTACTCGGGAGGCTGAGGCAGGAGAATCACTTGTACCCGGGAGGCAGAGGTTGCAGTGAGCTGAGATCGCACCACTGCACTCCAGCCTGGGCGACAGAGCGAGACTCCGTCTCAAAAAAAAAAAAAAAAACGTTTTTGTGTGTTCCAAGTACTCATCTGGGATCTAGTCCCATGGGTGGCAGCCAGAGGATGGCTGGATTTGGGCTTGTCACTCTATAAAAAGCAGCAATCTAGGGCAATAGTTTTCAATCTCGATTGTTGTTTTTTTAACCAATTAAATAACCTGGGGGAAATTTTGCTTTTGCTTTTTAAAAATAAAAACCAATGCTTGTGTCCCACTCCCAGATATTATGGTTTAACTGTAACAGGATGGAGCCTAGAGATTTGTATTTTTTAAAAAGCTCCTTGTTAGAGTCCAGTGTGCAACCAGGTTTGAGAACCACTGATCCTTGGGGAATGTGTGGTTAAAGAGCAGTTGCTAGCTTCTTGATATGTGTCACCATGTGCGGTTTAAGGGCAGAAAACTCACGGGTTTCTGACCGCTGAGCAAAAGAATTTCTTCAGGAATGTTCATTCATTCCTGACCAAAGCTTGACACTCTGGCCCTGTTGCTGCCTCAATCTGCAATCTGAAACTGGCAACTGTGTGCTCCATTGGGAGTAAGAAAACTCATGACTGAAGCTGGGCACCAGCATCTGGTATGGAGCAGGACTGGGCTGTTTTCTTGGTAGGGAGGCTGTTGCCACTATGGACCACAGCCTGTCGGCCAAGTCCTACACCACAGCACAAACACATCTACTAAGCCGAGCCCCGCACCATGGCACAAATACATCTACTAAAAGCGGCTGGCAGTGGGTGTAGCTGGTCCTCTAAGTAGCATCATGAACTGTAGTTATTAGAGACAAGAATTTTATAAAAGGTGGCCACAAAGGCGCCAATAAGAAAGTTTATCTTCTGAGCAAGATTGGCATGATGTGAAAATGTCAACTATGCCCATCGTACCACACAGTGGGAAAACCCTGGTCACAAGGACCCCAAATGGCATGCAATGGTCCTAAGGGTCATGTTTTTGAAGTAGGACTTGCTGCAGAAAGATGATGTGGCATTTAGAACCTTCAAGCTAATTACTGGGAACTGTTCCAGGAAAAAACTGCCTGACTAACTTCCTTGGAATGGATCTTATCTGTAACCAAAATGTGGTTCATGGCCAAAAAATGGAAGCCCGTGATTGAAGCTATGTTGACTTCAAGACTAAGGATAGTTATCTGCCCCATCTGATCTGTGTAGGTGTCCTTCTTATTGCTGCTTTAATATTATGAGCACAAACCAAGTAGTGGAAAATGACATTAGTTTATTCTCTTACAGTTCTGGAGGTCAGAAGTGAGAAATGGGTCTTATTTGGTAAAAACAAGCTGTGGTTTCTTCTGGAGAGTCTAGGCAGAGAATCTGTTTTCTTGCCCTTTCCAGATTTAAGAGGCTTTCTGCTTTCTCCAGCGTGGCTCCTTCCTTGCATCACTCAGACATCGGCTTTCATGATCACATCGCTTTCTCTAACTCTGACTCACCCAATGCCCTCTAAGGAGAATCCTTATGATTACAGTGAACATGCCCCGAAAATTCAGTATAATCTCTGCATCTCAAGATATTTAACCTAATTACATCTGCAAGGTTTCTTTTGTCACACAAGGTAACGTATCCACAGGTTCCAGGGATGAGGACCTGGACATCTTTGGGGGGCAATTATTCTGCCTATTACAGTGGGTTTAGTACCATCAGATTTAGAAGACTTCTTATGATGAGCATCTACAGATCTGCTGTCTTAGTCTATTACTTAGTTTGTCACTATGACAGAATACCTGAGATGGGATAATGTATAAACAGTAGAAGTTTATTTGGCTCATGGTTCTGGAGGCTGGGAAGTCCAAAAACATGGCACTGGAATCTGGTGAGGGCTTTTGTGCTGCATCTGATCCCACGAAGGAAGGCAGGGGGCGAGAGAACACAATAGCATGAGCAAGAGGGGACTGAAGTCTTCTTCTTCTTCTTTTTTTTTTTTTTTGAGATGGAGTCTTCCTCTGTCACCTGTGCTGGAGAGCAGTGGTGTAATCTCAGCTCACTGCAAACTCTGCCTCCCGGGTTCAAACAATTCACCTGCCTCAGGCTCCTGAGCAGCTGGGATTATGGGTACACACCACCATGTCTGGCTAATTTTTGTATTTTTAGTAGAGCCCGGGTTTCACTAAGTTGGCCAGGCTGGTCTCAGACTTCTGACCTCAGGTGATCCGACCACCTTGGGTTCCTGAAGTGCTGGGATTACAGGCATGAGTCATCATGCCCAGCCTGAACTCCCTTTTTAAATTTATTTTTATTTTTTGCAACGAAGTCTTTCTCTTGTCTCCCAGGCTGGAGTGCAATGGCGCGACCTCGGCTCACTGCAACATCTGCCTCCCAGGTTCAAGCGATTCTCCTGCGTCAGCCTCCCCAGTAGCTGGGATTACAGGTGACTTCCACCACACCTGGCTAATTTTTGTATTTTTAGTAGAGAGGGGTTTCACCATGTTGGCCAGGCTGGTCTTCAACTCCTGACTTCAGGTGATCTGCCCGCCTCGGCCTCCCAAAGTGCTGGGATTACCGGTGTAAGCCACCATGCTCGGCCCTGAACTCACTTTTATAACAAGCTCACTCCTATGATAACAAACCCACTCTCAGGATAATGACATTTATTGCCTCCTATTAGTCCCTTTGAGCGGTGACAGCATGCGGGCAGCCCTCACAGCCCTTGCTCACTCTCGGTGTCTCCTTGGCCTCGGCACCCATGCTGGCTGTGCTTCAGGAGCCCTTCAGCCCGCCCTGCACCGTGGGAGCCCTTCTCTGGGCTTGCCAAGGCCGGAGCCAGCTCTCTCCACTTGCCGGGAGGTGTAGAGACAAAGGCAGGGGCGGGAACCTAGGCTGCATGCTGCGCTTGCGGGCCAGCTGGAGTTCCAGGTTGGCATGGGGTTGGCAAGCCCCATACTCGGAGTGGCCGGTAGGCCCTGCTGGCCCCGGGCAGTGAGGAGCTTAGCACGTGGGCCAGCAGCTGTGGAGGGTGCGCCAGGTCCCCCAGCAGTGCTGGCCCACTGGCGCTGCCATCGATTTCTCACCGGGCCTTAGCTGCCTCCCTGTGGGGCAGGGCTCCAGACCTGCAGCCCCCTATGCCTGAGTCTCCCCGAACAACCTCTCCAGGCCCGCCATGGGCTCCTGCACGGCCTGAGACTCCCCAAGGAGCGCCGCCCCCTACTCCACGGCAACGGGTCCCATCGACCGCCCAAGGGCTGAGGAGTGCGGGCACATGGCACAGGACTGGCATCAAAAGAAAACAAGGTGACTCAGAGCAGGACGCCCCGGACAAGGAGGAAGGGGCCCAGCTGAACCTGGCAGAAGGGTTATTGGACTGAGGGAGACTGGGCTCAAGTGTCCCCAAGGAGCCTCTGGTCAGAATGACAGTTGGGAGTAAAGACATTGATTTTCTTGTAGATAGCGGTGCTGAACATTCGCTAGTAACCGCCCCGGTCACCCCCTTATCCAAAAAGACTCTGGACATCACCGGAGCCACGGGGGTTTCAGCCAAGCAAGCTTTCTGCTTGCCTGGGACTTGTACTGTAGGAGGACATAAAGTGATTCACCCGTTTTTGTACATGCCTGACTGTCCCTTGCCCTTTTTGGGAAGGGACTTGCTTAGCAAGCTGAGAGTCGCTATCTGTTTGACAGAACATGGCTCTTGGCTGCTAAAGTTACCCGCAACGGGAGTCATTATGACCCTTACGGTCCCCCAAGAGGAGGAATGGAGACTTTTCTGAACTGAGCCGGGCCAAGAGATAAGACCAGCTCTGGCTAAGCGGTGGCCAAGAATACGGGCGGAAGACAACCCTACAGGGTTGGCCATTTAAGACTGGGGCCCAGCCAGTTATGCAAAAACAGGACCCAGTCCCCAGAGAAGCTCTTCAAGGTATCCAGGTCCATGTCAAGCACCTAAGAACTTTTGGAATGATAGTTCCTTGTCAGTCTCCACGGAACACTCCCCTCCTGCCTGTTCCCAAGCCACAGACCAAGGACTACAGGTCAGGACAGGATTTGCGCTTGCTTAGTCAAGCTACACTGACTTTACATCCAACAGTACCTAACCCGTCCACATTGCTGGGGTTGCTGCCAGCTGGGGACAGCTGGTTCACCTACTTGGACCTGAAAGATGCTTTCTTTCCTATCAGATTAGTCCCTGAGAGCCAGAAGCTGTTTGCCTTTCAGTGGGAAAATCCGGAGTCAGGTGTCACTATTCAGTACACTTGGACCGGGCTTCCCCAAGGATTCAAGAACTCCCCCAGCATCTTCGGGGAGTCGTTGGCTCGAGACCTCCAGAAGTTTCCCACCAGAGACCTATGCTGCGCGTTGTTCCGGTAGTTTGATGACATTTTGCTGGGACGCCCCACGGCAATCAGGTGCGCCAAGGGAATGGATGCCCTATGCCAACACCTGGAGGACTGTAGGTATAAGGTGTCCAAGAAAAAAGCTGAGATCTGCCGACATCAGGTACGTTACTTGGGATTGACTATGCGACAGGGGGAACGCAGCCTGGGATCAGAAAGAAAGCAGGTCATTTGCCATCTAGCGGAGCCTAAGAGCAGAAGGCAGGTGAGAGAATTCTTAGGAGCTGTGGGGTTTTGTAGACTGTGGATCCCAAACTTTGCAGTATTAGCCAAGCCTTTGTATGAGGTCACAAAGGGGGCAGGGACCGGGAATCTTTTGAATGGGGATGCCAACAACAGCAAGTCTTTCCTGAGTTAAAGGAGAAACTTCTGTCAGCCCCAGCCCTGGGGCTACCCGATCTGACAAAGCCTTTTGCATCGTATGTGTCAGAGAGAGAAAAGATGGCAGGTGGACTTTGAAGCCAAACTGTGGGGCCCTGGCCGAGGCCGGCGGCCTACCTCTCTAAACAACTAGACGGGGTCTCTAAAGGATGGCCCTCGTGTTTGAGGGCCTTGGCAGCAACTGCCCTGCTAGTACAAGAAGCAAATAAGCTGACTCTTGGGCAGAACCTGAACAGAAAGGCCCCCCATGCTGTGGTGACTTTAATGAATACTAAAGGACATCATTGGCTAACGAATGCTAGACTCACCAAGTAGCAAAGTTTGCTCTGTGAAAATCCCCGTATAACCACTGAAGTTTGTAACACCCTACACCCCGCCGCCTTGCCCCCGCTATCAGAGAGCCCTGTCGAGCATGATTGTGTAGAAGTGTTGGACTCAGTTGACTCTAGCAGACCTGACCTCTGGGACCAGCCTTGGGCATCAGTAGACTGGGAACTATACGTGGACGGGAGCAGCTTCATCAACCCACAAGGATAGAGAGGTGCAGGGTATGCAGTGGTAACCCTGGACATTGTTGTTGAAGCCAGATCGTTGCCCCAGGCCACTTCAGCCCAGAAAGCTGAACTCATTGCTTTGAGACTTAGAACTCAGTGAAGGTAAGATTGTAAACATTGACACCGATTCTCGGTATGCCTTTTTAACCCTTCAAGTGCATGGAGGATGATATAAAGAAAAGGGCCTATTGAACTCTGGGGGAAAAGGCAGAAACTATCAACCAGAAATCTTGCATTTATTAGAAGCAGTATGGAAACCCACAAGGTGGCAGTTACGCATTGCAGAGGACACCAGCGAGCTTCCACCTTGGTGGGCTTGGGGAATTCCCGCGCTGACTCAGAGGCTCGAAAAGCAGCATCTGCCTCCTTCCGGGCATCAGTCCAGCCCCTCTGCTCCCTCAAGCACCTGACCTTGGACCTGCTTGTTCTAAAGAAGAAGAGGACTTTCTCCAGGTAGAGGGAAGGACGAGTGATGGAGGAAGGATGGATTCGGTTACCAGATGGGAGAGTAGCTGTGCCACAGCTGCTGGGAGCTGCAGTTGTATTGGCTGTGAAAGAAACCAGCCATCTAGGTCAGGAGTCACTGCAAAAAGTCGTTAGGCCGCTATTTCTACATCTCGCATTGGTCAGACCTTGCTGAAACAGTGAGGCAGCGGTGTGCCACCTGCCGACAGCATCATGCGAGGCAAGGTCCAGCCGTTCTGCCTGGCATGCGAGCTTATGGAGCAGCCCCCTTGGAAGATCTCCAGGTAGACTTCACAGAGATGCCAAAGTGTGGAGGTAACAAGTATTTCCTAGTTCTTGGGCGTACCTACTCTGGGTGGGTGGAGGCTTATCCAACACAAACTGAGAAAGCTCGTGAAGTAGCCCGTGTGCTTCTTCGAGATCTGTTCCTAGATTGGGACTGCCCTTACGGATCGGCTCAGATAACGGGCCTGCGTTTGTGGCTGACTTGCTACAGAAGACGGCAAAGGTATTGGGGATCACACGGAAACTGCATGCCGCCTCCCGGCCTCAGAGTTCTGGAAAGGTGGAGCGGATGAATTGGACTATCAAAAACAGCATGATTGTCTTCCCCACTGGATATGTAAAACAACAGCACGAGGGGTGTCAAACCACCTGCTCAATTGGAGGGAATGTTATCCTCTCCCCCCTCCCCCGGCCCCGGATATTAGAGACAATAACACAGGGGTCATGTACACCCACTGCTTTATTGGGAGTAGTATCATCCTCTGCCTTCTTGGCTATTAGGAGCAATATCACACTGTGCGTGTACACCTGTCCCGAAATTCAATGGAATGTCATCCTGTGCCTCCCTGGATATGACGAACAGTATCATGGGGGGAGGTACAACTTCTGAGATACTGGGAGTGATATCATCCTCTCCCCTCTGGAAGTTAGGGACAATATCACAGGGGTAGTGTACACCCTCTGTGACGTTGGGACTAATATCATCCTCCCGCTCCCTGGATATTAAAAACGATATCACAAGGGGCGTGTACACACACTTCGATATTGGTATTAATACCATCTTCTCCCTCTCTGGATATTCAGTGCAATATTTCAGGTGGGGTATACACCACCTGCAGTATTGGAAGTCATGTTATTTTCTCCCCCCCGGATATTAGAAAGGATATCACAGGCGGGTGTGAACAACCCCTGTGATATTTGGAGTCATATCATCATCTCCCCTCATGAATATTAAGAACAATACCGTAGGAGGGTGGTGTACACCCCCTTTGATATTTGATATCATCCTCTCCCCCGCTGGATATTAGAAAAAAATATCCCTCACGGTGTACACCCACTGTGATATTAGGAAGAATATTACAGGGTGTACACCCACTCTGACTTTAGGAGAAATAGCTCCCTAAATTGTCCAAATCATACCACAGGGTATACAGTGATATCTCCCTAGAATATTACAAATACTATCACAGGGTGGACACCCACTGTGATAACAGGAGTAATACGTCCCAAGGATACTACCAAGAATATCACAAGGCTGTACACCCACTGTGACAGAAGAAGTGATATCTCCCTAGGATATTACGAATAACATCACAGAATGTACACCCATGGTGTCCACCCACGGTGATATTAGGTGTAATATCAACCCTGGACATAACCAATAAGACCACAGGGAGTACATACATGATGTACACCCACGGTGATGTTAGGAGAACTATCTCCCTAGGAAAAGACGAATAACATCACAGAGTGGACACACATGGTATACACCCACTGTGGCACTAGGACTAATAACTTTCTAAGATATTACGAATAGCATCACAGAATAGAAACACATGGGGTACACCCACTGTAACATTAGGCGTCATTTCTCCCTAGGATATTATGAGTAACATCTCAGTGCATACACACATGGTGTACACCCACTGTGACATTAAGGGTAATATCCCCCTAGGATATTACGAATAACATCACAGGGTGTCCACCCATGGTGTACACGCACTGTGATGTTGGGGATAATGTCTCCCTAGGATATTATGAATAAAACCACAAGGTGTACAGGAACTGTGATATTAGAGGTAATATCTCTCTAGGATATTATGAATAATATCACAGGGTGTACACCCACTGTGATACTGGAAGCAACATCTCTCTAGGAGAGATACAAAAATTAGCCAGGCATAGTGTCACACGCCTGTAGTTCTTGCTACTCCAGAGGCTGAGGCAGGAGAATGGCGTGAACGTAGGAGGCAGAGGTTGCAGTGAGCCGAGATGGTGCCACTGCCCTCCAGCCTGGGCAAATACGATCCACATCGCAGGGGGCCGGTCGCCCCCCGCGATGCGGGGAATAATATCACCCCTCTCTCCCCTGCCAGATATTACGATCCACGTCGCACGGGGCGGGTGCCCCCTGCGATGCGGGCAGCAAAAGCAAGACTCCGTCTGAAAAAAAAAGAATCGATGGGATCACCCAAGAAAATGCAGCAAAAGAAAAAGGTCCAGGACTCAGCCCTGAGAAACTTCTACATACAGAGGTTAAATACCTAAAAAGGAGACTGAATAAAGAAAGGGAAAACCAGGAGAGAGTGGCATCATGAAAGCCAAGAAAAGAGGTGCTTCAAGAAGGGAAAAGTGGGGAGCTGTCTTCTGTGTTACTAGGACAGCGAAGAATATGAGGACAGAGAAGTGCTTGTTGCATTAACAATGTGGGAACGGATGCTTACCTTGCAGACGTGGTAGGGACAGATTGAAATGGTTGAACACTAAGTTGGAGATGGAAACATTGGAGTCATATTTGAGAAATTTTATTGAGAAGAGCAGCAGAAAAATGTAGCCATAGGAGAATGTGAGAAAAGGGAGGAATCTGTTTGGTTTTGCACCTTTTACTTTTGTATATTTTTTGTATTTTTACATGACAGATAAAAAGGATGTGTGGTTTTTTTTTTCTTTGATTGTTGATTTGTTTCAGACAGAATCTCGCTCTGTCACCCAGGCTGGAGTGCGGTGGCACGATCTTGCCTCACTACAACCTCCACCTCCCAGGTTCAAGCGATTCTCTTGCCTTGGCCTCCCGAGTAGCTGGGACTACAGGGATGTGCCACTATGCCCAGCTAATTTTTTTTTTTTTTTTTTTTTTGAGATAGAGTCTCACTCTGTCATCCGGGCTGCAGTCCAGTGGCATGATCTCAGCTCACTGCAACCTCTGCCTCCCGGGTTCAAGCAATTCTCCTACCTCAGCCTCCCCGGTAGCTAGGACTACAGGTGCACACCGCCACGCCTGGCTAATTTTTTGTATTTTAGTAGAGATGGGGTTTCACTGTGTTGCCCAGGCTGGTCTCGAAATCCTGAGCTCAAGCAATCCACCCACCTCAGCCTCCCAAAGTGCTAGGATTACAGGCGCCCGCCACCATGCCCGGCTAATTTTCTATTTTTAGTAGAGACTAGGTTTCTCCATGTTGGCCAGTCTGGTCTTGATCTCCTGACCTCAAGTGATCCTCCCGCCTCGGCCTCCTGAAGTGCTGGGATCACACAAGTAAGCCACCACACTGGGCCCTGGATTTCCTTCTTAACTGTTACTCTTTTTCAGTGAAATTTGAGGCACAGTCATCAGCTAAGAGTGAGATGAGGGAGAGAGTTGGGCAGGTTTGAAAAGAGAAGAGAAAATGTGAGAGAGACTGAAGAGTGTTGAAAGCCAGTTGAGCTGCCCCTTAGGGATTTCCAGGTTATGCTGAGCAGCTCCTTGAGCTCCGAGGTCATGAGTTGAAAGTAAAACCAGGGCTAGGCATGGTGGCTCACGCCTATAATCCCAGCACTTTGGGAAGCCAAGGCGGGTGGGTGCATCACCTGAGGTCAGGAGTTCGAGACCAGCCTGGCCAACATGGTGAAACCCCATTTCTACTAAAAATACAAAAATTAGCCAGGCATAGTGGTGAGCACCTGTAGTGTCAGCTAACCGGGAGGCTGAGGCAGGAGAATCACTTGAACCCGGGAGGCGGAAGTTGCACTGAGCGAGATCATGCCACTGCATTCCAGCCTGGGCAACAAGATGGAAAGTCCATATCAAAAAAAAAAAAAAAAAAAAAGGAAATTAAAACTATCCAGCCTACACATGCCAGTTTCTTTGTTTTCTTTTTTTCTTTTTCTTTCTTTTTTTTTTTTTGAGGCAGAGTCTCAATCTTGTCACCCAGGGTAGAGTGGGATCTCAGCTCACTGCAATGTCTGCCTCCTGGGTTCAAGCAATTCTCCTGCCTCAGCCTCCTGAGTAACTGGGAGTACAGGTGCCCAACACCACGCCCAGCTAATTTTTTTGTATTTTTAGAGGAGACGGTTTCACCCTGTTGGCCAGGCTGGTCTCGAACTCCTGACCTCAGGTGATCCACCCACCTCGACCTCCCAGAGTGCTGGGATTACAGGCATGAGCCACTGTGCCCCACTGGCACATGTCAGTTTCTCCAGAAGATATGGAAAGTTAAGTTTAATCACAGTTGGGCTTTTTTTTTTTTTTTTTTATGAGAATAATGACAGACAAAGAGAAGAGTAAGGGAATCGAGGGTGTTTGCAAGAGAATGATTAGAATGGAGGATCATGGAACCTAAGCTGGTCGAGGAGGGAGGTGAAGGGAAAGGAGGAATGCATGAGTGTGGATGGGGAAGATGGACAGACAGGAGTAAATAAAAGCTGCAAAGAGGTCGGGTGCGGTGGCTCCTGCCTATAATCCCACCTTGTTGGGAGCCCAAGGGGGGTAGATCACTTGAGATCAGGAGTTTGAGACCAGCCTGGCCAACATGGTGAAACCCTGTCTCTACTAAAAATACAAAAATTAGGCAGGTGTGGTAGCTCAAGCCTGTAATCCCAGCACTTCAGGAGGCCAACAGGGGCAGATCATTTGAGGCCAGGAGTTCGAGACCCGCCTGGCCAACATGGTGAAACCCCATCTCTACTAAAAATACAAAAATTAGCCGGGTGTGGTGGTGGGCGCCTGTAATCCCAGCTGCTCAGGAGGCTGAGGCAGGAGAATCACTTGAACCTGGGAGGTGGAGGTTGCATTGAGCCGAGATCACGTCACTGCACTCTAGCCTGGGCAACAGAGCAAGACTCCATCACAAAAAAAAAAAAATCTGTTTTTCTCATGAGACTGTAAGCTACTTGGGGCTATAATTTGTATCTCACTAATCCTTGTGTCTTATGGAAAGCACTTTGTAACATTTTGGTAGAAGGACTAATGTAAATGAATGTTTTCTTTGGAGAGGATGAGAAACTTGTGTACTGAAGCAGGAATGTTTAGGATTTTTTTTTTTTTTTTTTTTTTTTTAAAGACAGAGTCTCACTGGCCTGGCACGGTAGCTCATGCCTGTAATCCCAGCACTTTGGGAGGCCGAGGCGGACAGATCACGAGGTCAGGAGATCGAGACCATCCTGGCTAACATGGTGAAACCCCATCTCTACAAAAAAATAGAAAAAATTAGCTGGGCATGGTGGCAGACACCTGTAGTCCCACTACTTGGGAGGCTGAGGTGGGAGAACGGCGGGAGCCCGGGAGGCGAAGCTTGCAGTGAGCTGAGATCGCACCACTGCACTCCAGCCTGGGCAACAGAGCAAGACTCCATCTCAAAACAAAAAACAAACAAACAAACAAAAAAGACAGGGTCTCACTTTGTCACCTAGGCTGGAGTGCAATGACACCATCCCAGCTCATTGCAGCCTCAACCTGCCAAAGTTCAAGCAATCCTCCTGCCTTAGACCCCCGCCCCCACAAGTAGCTGGGACTACAAGCTTATACCACCATGCCAGGCTAATTTTTATGTATTTTTTGTAGAGATAGAGTTTTACCATGTTGCCCAGGCTGGTCTCGAACTCCTGAGCTCAAGCAATCTGCCTGCCTTGGCCTCCCAAAATGCTGAGATTGCAGGCATGAGCCACCGTGCCCAGCCAAGAAAGGATATTTTGGAGGAAACCATTACATTATAGCCTGGAGTTTCATTTTTATTTACCAAGTGATATACTAACTCTTAACAGACTAAACACACCCCTTTTGGTGATTTGCATGAAAGCTATTCAAGTTTTTATCAGTGAGAGGTTGAATGGACACCTCTATCTTAGTATGTGTCAGGCATTAATCCATCTAATGCTTCTATTTGCTAGGTGCTATTTTCCCTATTTTTATAGATGGGGGAAACGCGCTTAGCATAGTTAAATAATGTGCCCAGGATTACACAGCTACTAAATAGAATCTCAACTCAGGGCTATCTGATGACAAAGTTCACGCTCTTATATAAGATTTCCTTCCATTCTAAGATGTTTCCCCCACCTTATACAACTGACTACCACATACAGTGGTAATACAGATATCCCCATTAACATAATCAGAATATGGAATAAGAAAAGACATGATTTTACAGCACTCTGGGAAGCCGAGACAGGTGGATCATGAGGTCAAGAGATTGAGACCATCCTGGCCAATATAGTGAAACCCCATCTGTACTAAAAATACAAAAAATTAGCCAGGTGTGGTGGCAGGTGCCTGTAGTCCCAGCTACTCGGGAGGCTGAGCCAGGAGAATGGCGTGAACCCGGGAGGTGGAGCTTGCAGTGAACTGAGATCGCGCCACTGCACTCCAGCCTGGGCGACAGAGCAAGACTCCATCTCAAAAAAAAAAAAAAAAAAAGAAAAGACATGATTTTATAATCTAGTTCAAACAAGACAGACCAATATATATAATAAAACAAGAATGTCTGCCTGGGTCACACCAGTGTGTTGCTAAATCTATAACCATGATAATACAAAGGAAAGAAGGCTGAACTGGGAGTGAAAGACGTTTGTCTAGGCTTAGAACCCAGCCAGGGCACGTGCAACCCAGCGAAACTAGGGCAAGTCATTTGTAACTGCTCCGTGACTCAGAGCCCTCATTTTACAAACCAATGGATTAGACTTCACCATCCCTAACCTTATTACTTTAATTTAATTTTGAGATGGAGTCTCACTCTGTCCCCCAGGCAGGAGTGCAGCGGCACGATCTCGGCTCACTGCCGAGGCTGGAGTGCAGTGGAACGATCTCAGCTCATTACAACCTCCGCCTTCTGGGTTCAGGCAATTCCCCTGCCTCAGCCTTCCAAGCAGCTGGCATTACAGGTGCCTGCCATCACGCCCGGCTAATTTTTGTATTTTTAGTAGAGACGGGGTTTCACCATGTTGGCCAGGCTGGTCTCCAACTCCTGACCTCAGGTCATCTGCCCCATGGGCCTCCCAAAATGCTGGGATTATAGGTGTGAGCCACCACGCCCAGCTGCTTCCAAACATTTCAGAGTCCAAGTGAAAAGCGGTTGCATGGGTAGGGCGTGGCTCATACCGCTACTTCCCCACGTCTAAGTTCTGGCCATAATAAATAACCTGCATACACAGGACTTCCTCTTCCCTTAGTGCACATTCACTTCTTGTGTCAGTTGCTAAGAATAATAATGTAAAGAAATAGGTGTCATTTCTAGCTGATTCTGGAAGTTTCTGGTTTCTTCTGGAAGGTATACTGAGACATAATAATATATGCATAATATATCCCTAAAGTTTCTCCATGGAAGCTTGAACCCAGGAGGCACAGGTTGCAGCGAGCCAAGATCACGCCATTACACTGCTGCCTGGGTGACAGAGTGACTTCTTGGTTCGATGCAACCTCCCCTCCCAGGCTCAAGTGATTCTTCTGTCTCAGCCTCCCAAGTAGCTGGGATTACAGGCATGTGCCATCACGCCCAGCTAATTTTTGTATTTTTAGTAGAGACGGGTTTCACCATGTTTACCAGGCTGGTCTCGAACTCCTGACCTCATGATCTAACGACCTCATGATCTAACCACCTCGGCCTCCCAAAGTGCTGGGATTACAGGCATGAGCCACCGCGCCCTGCCGGCAGTTCTATTTTTTTTTTTTTTTTTTTTTTTTTGAGACAGAGTCTCACTCAGTCGCCCAGGCTGGAGTGCAGTGGCGCGATCTCGGCTCATTGCAAGCTCCACCTCCCGGGTTCATGCCATTCTCCCGCCTCAGCCTCCCAAGTAGCTGGGACTGACTGGCACCTGCGACTGCGCCTGGCTAATTTTTTGTATTTTTAGTAGAGACGGGGTTTCACTGTGTTAGCCGGGATGGTCTCGATCTCCTGACCTCATGATCCAGCTGCCTTGGCCTCCCAAAGTGCTGGGATTACAGGCGTGAGCCACCGAGCCCGGCCATTCAGTTCTATATTTTTAAGTGACTTAATTATGTAATCCTCACAATAAGTTATGTGGTAGGTACTTTTTTTTTGAGCCTGAATTTCATTGTCACCCAGGCTTGAGTGCAGTGGCTCAACTCGGCTCACTGCAACATCTGCCTCCCGTGTTCAAGTGATTCTCCTGCTTCAGCCTCCAGAGTAGCTCTGACTACAAGTGTGCACCACCACACCTAGCTAATTTTTGTATTTTTAGTAGAGACAGGGTTTCACCGTGTTGGCCAGGCTGGTCTCGAACTCCTGACCTCAAGAGATCCATCTGCCTCGGCCTCCCAAAGTGTTGGGATTACAGGCATAAACCACCTCACCCTGCCATAGATACGATTATTAAGCCCATTTTACTGATGTGAAAAATGAGGGTTAAAGAAGTCAGGTAACCTGCCTAAGCTCACACTTAAGTGCCAGAGCTAGGATTAGGAATCAGGTTCTTTAGATTAAAAGTGACTTAGCCAGGCGGGGCACACTGGCTGACGCCTATAATCCCAGCACTTTGGGAAACCAAGGCGGGAGGATCACCTGAGGTCGGGAGTTTGAGGCCAGCCTGACCAACATGGAGAAACCCCATCTCTACTGAAAATACAGAATTAGCCAGGCCTGGTGGTACATGCCTGTAATCACAGCTACTTGGGAGGCTGAGGTAGGAGAATTCCCTGAACCCAGGAGGTGGAAGTTGCAGTGAGCTGAGATCACACCCTTGCACTTCAGCCTGGGCAACAGAGAAAGACTCCGTCTCAAAAAAAGAAAAAAAAGCGTGACTTAGCCACAACCTTATGCTAGCTTTCTCTAAGATAGGCTTCTTTATCCCCATTTTACAGCTGGAGACCAAGATGTGATCCCAGGTCACATAGCTAAGAACTCACAAAACACGTTCAAACCCTCATATTTCTCTCCCAAGCCTTGTTTCCTAAAAATTATCTTGCTACTTCTCATTCTCCTTTGCTGGAACTCCTCATCCCAACCTTTAAACTTCTGAGTTCTTTGGCATTACGAGTCTAGGCTCTCTCTTTCATACGCAGGACCTCAAAAATATCTTTATTTTATTTTTTTGAGATAGAGTCTCACTCTGTTGCCCAGGCTGGAGTACAGTGGCACAATCTCAGCTCATTGCAGCCTCCACCTCCCGGGTTCAGGAGATTCTCCTGCCTCAGCCTCCCAAGTAGCTGGGATTACAGGCAGTCGCCATCATGCCCTGCTAATTTTCGTATTTTTAGTAGAGACGGGGTTTCTCCATGTTGGCCAGTCTGGTCTTGACTCCTGCCCTGAGGTGATCCATGCACCTCGGCCTCCCAGATTCTTGGATTATAGGCATGAGCCACTGCACCTGGCCAGATTTCTTTTTTTTTTTTTTTTTTTGAGACAGAGTCTCACTCTGTCACTCAGGCTGCAGTGCAGTGGCGTGATCTTGGCTCACTGCAACCTCCGCCTCCCGAATTCAAGTGACTCTCCTGCTTCAGCCTCCTGAGTAGCTGGAATTACAGGCACATGCCACCGCACTGCTAATTTTGTATTTTTAGTAGGGATGGGGTTTCACTGTGTCGGTCAGGCTGGTCTCAGACTCCTGACCTCGTGATCTGCCCACCTTGGCCTCCCAAAGTGCTGGGATTACAGGCATGAGCCACTGTGCCCATTCTCTCTCTCTCTCTCTCTCTCTCTCCTTACTCTCCTCTCTCTCTCTGTTGTCTCTCTGTCTCTCTTTCTCCCTGCCCCCTCCCCGCCCCTTTTTCTCTTCTCTGAGGAAAGCAAGCTTCCACGTTGGGAGCTGTCCTTTGGAGAAGCCCACATGGCAAAGAACTGAGGGTGGCTTCTGGCCAACAACCAATAAGGAACTCATGCCTGCCAACAGCCACGTACGTGACTGAGCTTGGAGGCCAGTTCTCTCCCAGCTGAGACTTCAGATGGAATCACAATCTCACCGGAAGCGCAATTGCCTCCTGAAAGGCCTTGAGCCGGAGGCCCTAAGCTAAGCTGTCTGGCGTACTGACCTGAAACTGTGTGATAACATATGGCTGTTGTTTCAAGGCACTAAGTTGTGGGGTAATTTGTCACACACCAATAGATTACTAGTACAGTGATAATCATTATTTTAATATTACCTATCAGCCAGGCATAGTGGCTCATGCCTATAATCCCAACACTTTGAGAGGCTGAGGCAGGAGGATTGCTTGAGCCCAGGCGTTTTGAGACCAGCCTGGGCAACATAGTAAGACCCCGTCTCTACAAAAAAATACAAAAATTAGCTAGGCATGGTGGTGCATGCCTGTGGACCCAGCTTCTTGGGAGGCTGAAGTGAGAAGATTGCTTGAGCCCCGGAGGTAAAGCCTGCAGTGAGCCATGATCACGCCACTGCACTCTGGCCTGGGCAACAGAGCAAAATCCCATCTCAAAAAAAAAAAAGAAAATTACTGTCATATACATGTACTTATATTCATATATTTTGTAAGTATGATACATTTCACAATGAGGGTGTTTAAATGAGGAAAAAGAGATGATCATGGGTATTAGCCAGAAGAAAGAAAAGAAAGTAAGTCATCATTTTAAAAATGTTATATATGTATTTTATTTTATGAAATAGAGACAGGCTCTTTCTATGTTGCCCAGGCTGGTCTCGAACTCTTGGCCTCAAGCAGTCTTCCTGCCTTGACTTCCCAAAGTGTTAGAATTATGAACAGGAGCCATCACTGTTGGCTGAAAATAAGTAATTTTTTGTTTTGTTTTGTTTTTGTTTTGGTTTTTGAGACAGAGTCTCACTCTGTCACCCAGGCTGGAGTGCAGTGGCTCTATCTTGGCTCACTGCAACCTCCACCTCCCGGGTTCAAGCGATTCTCCTGCCTCAGCCTCCTGAATAGTTGAGGTTACAGGCAACTGCCACTAGGCCCAACTAATTTTTTTGTATTTTTAGTAGAGCCAGGGTTTCACCATGTTGGCCAGGCTGGTTTCCAACTCCTGACCTAGAATGATCCACCCGCCTCAGCCTCCCAAAGTGCTGGGATTTTAGGCATGAGCCATCATTTTTTAAGGAATTTCTGTCAACCAAGGAAGAAATGAGAATAAGTAATAGCAATAGCAAAAGGATGTTTTCGTCTACCCTAAAGAGTTGATTTGTGTTTTTTTTTTTTGTTTTTTTTTTTTTTTTTTGAGACGGAGTCTTGCTCTGTACCCCAGGCTGGAGTGCAGTGGCGCGATCTCGGCTCACTGCAAGCTCGGCCTCCCGGGTTCACGCCATTCTCCTGCCTCAGCCTCCCGAGTAGCTGGGACTACAGGCGCCCGCCAACACGCCCGGCTAATTTTTTTTTTTTTTGTATTTTTAGTAGAGACGGAGTTTCACCGTGTTAGTCAGGATGGTCTCGATCTCCTGACCTCGTGATCCGCCCGCCTCGGCCTCCCAAAGTGCTGGGATTACAGGCTTGAGCCACCGCGCCCGGCCTAAAGAGTTGATTTGAATAAATCCCATCTTCTCGCCCTTCTGGGTCTGAATAGTTGGTCATGTATACCCTACTCTTCTTAAAACTCTAGTAAGCTGGGAGTGGTGGCTCACGCCTGTAATCTCAGCACTTTGGGAGGCTGAGGCAGGCGGATCGTGAGGTCAGGAGATCGAGATCATCCTGGTTCACACAGTGAAACCCCGTCTCTACTAAAAATACAAAAAATCAGCTGGGCATGGTGGCAGGTGCCTGTAGTCCCAGCTACTCGGGAGGCTGAGGCAGGAGAATGGCATGAAGCCAGGAGGCGGAGCTTGCAGTGAGACACCATCATGCCACTGCACTCCAGCCTGAGCAATAGAGTGAGCGAGACTCCTCAAAAAAAAAAAAAAAAAAAACTCTAATTAAATTGGGCAGGGGTAAGGAAAGCAAGTGAAACTAGTCCTCTGTTTTGATAAATTTTGAGTTACATATCAAATTCAATAATACATGTACATGCCCCATCATCATGATCATTTGAGAATTTCTATTAACAAAAAGTTATTGGTAGAAAATACGGTATGCGGCTGGGTGCGGTGGCTCACACCTGTAATCCCAGCACTTTGGGAGGCCTAGGTGGGTGGATCGCCTGAGATCAGAAGTTTGAGACCAGCCTGGCCAACACAGTGAAACCCCGTCTCTACTAAAAATATAAACATTAGCTGGATATAGTGGCACGCACCTGTAATTCCAGCTACTCGGGAGGCTGAGAGAGAAGAATCGCTTAAACCTGGGAGGCAGAGGTTGCAGTTAGGAGAGATTGCACTAGAGCACTCCAGCCTGAGCAACAGAGCAAGACTCTGTCTCAAAAAAGTTTTAAAAATAAAATAAAAGTACAAATTCTAGATAGGTGTGGTGGCTGGCAGGCGCCTGTAGTCCCAGCTACTCGGGAGGCTGAGGTAGGAGAATCGCTTGAGTTCAGGAGGTCAAGGCTACAATGAGCCATGATTACACCACTGCACTCCAGCGTGGGTGATGGAGTGAGACCCTGTCTCATAAATAAATAACTAAATGTGTTATTTTGTTTTATTTATTTATTTATTGAGACAGAGTTTCACTCTTGTAGCCCAGGCTGGAGTTCAGTGGTGCCATCTTAGCTCACTGCAATCTTCACCATTCTGGTCCAAGCGATTCTCCTGCCTCAGCCTCCCAAGGAACTGGGACTACAGGCACACGCCACCACACCCGGCTAATTTTTGTATTTTCAGTAGAGACAGGGTTTCACCATGTTGGCCAGGATGGTCTTGAACTCCTGACCTCAGGTGATCCACCCGCCTTGGCCTCCCAAAGTGCTGGGATTACAGGCATGAGCCACCATGCCTGGCCGTTAATTTTAAAAAGTGTAAATTCTAGCATGCTCAGTGCTTTAAAAAATAAACCAAAGAGTCCAAGCAAACACCTTTCTTCAAAAATAAAATAGTCCCGGGTCTAGCCTAGTGAACTGACCATTAGCATATTTGAACACTGTATTAATGAGAAAAAATAAGCGAATACCTAGAATATTCCAGCCCAGGCTGGAGTGCAGTGGTGTAATCATGGCTCACTGCAACCTGGGCTCAAGTGATCCTCCGACCTCAGCCTATGGAGTAGCTTGGACTGCAGGTGCACACAACCATGCCCAGCTAATTTTTTTTTTCTTTCTTTGCTTTTCTTTCTTGCTTTTTTTTTTTTTTTTTTTGAGATGGAGTTTCACTCTTGTTGCCCAGTCTGGAGTCCAATGGCGCGATTTCAGCTCACTGCAACCTCCACCTCCCGGGTTGAAGTGATTCTTGTCTCAGCCTCCCAAGTAGCTGGGATTACAGGCACATGCCAGCACGACTGGCTAATTTTTGTTTTTGTTTTGTTTTTTTTTTTTTGAGATGGAGTCTTGAGACGAGATAGCCGAGGTGCTATCTTGGCTCACTGCAAGCTCTGCCTCCTGAGTTCACACCGTTCTCCTGCCTCAGCCTCCCGAGTAGCTGGGACTACAGGCGCCCATCACCACACCCGGCTAATTTTTGTATTTTTAGTAGAGACGGGGTTTCACCATATTGGTCAGGCTGGTCTCGAACTCCTGACCTTATGTGATCCACGCGGCTTGGTCTCCCAAAGTGCTGGGATTACAGGCGTGAGCCACCCCGCCTGGCCTTAATTTTTGTATTTTTTGTAGACACAAGGTTTCTCCATGTTGCTTAGGCTGGTCTGGAACTCCTGAGTTCAAGCGGTCCACCTGCCTTGGCCTCCCACAGTGTTGAGATTACAGGCATGAACCATCATGCCTAGCCTCATATTCCTATTCTTACACCCAGTCATTGCTAATTGTCTTGAACCCTGACATACAGATTTGCTCACCAGGCCTCATCCATGTTCAAGATCATTAAATCCCAGGAATCATGCCAAGGGCCACTGTCGTGAATAAGACCTTGCTATAATAATAGTTAATATGCCTTAAGTACTTACAATATGCCAGGGACTGTTGTAAAGTGTTTTACATATAGTTACACCAAATCTATCAGGTAGGTACTATTACAACCCCATTTTACTTATTTATTTATTTATTTTTACTTGCTTATTTTTGAGATGGAGTTTCGCTCTTGTTGCCCAGGCTGGAGTGCAGTGGCATGATCTCGGCTCATTGCAACCTCCACCTCCCGGGTTCAACCAATTCTCCTGACTCAGCCTCCCGAACAGCTGGGATTACAGCTGCACAACACCATACCTGGCTAATTTTTTGTATTTTTAGTAGAGACGGGGTTTCACCATGTTGGCCAGGCTAGTCTGGAACTCCTGACCTCAGGTGATCTGCCCACCTCGGCCTCTCAAAGTGCTGGGATTACAGGCATGAGCCACCGTGCCTGGCCACAATCCCATTTTACAAATAGGGAAATTGAAGCTTAGAGGGTTTAACTTCCCAAGGCCCCACAGCCATAAGTGCTAGCATCAGTACTTGAATACAGGCAGTCGGGTGCTGACACCCATACGTTCATTGGACAAATATTTACAATGCACCTATTTTGTGGCAATCACTATTCCAGGCACTTGGTTCTTCAGTGATCATCTAGGCACAGTGATCAGTTCATCCAGGCATGAGGCTCATAAGCTCATCAGTGAGCAAGACCTACAGAGATCTTTACCCTCATGGAGTTTTCTCGTTAGTCAGGGGAGATAGACTTGGCCTCCCGAAGTGTTGGGATTACAGGTGTGAGCCATCGCGCTCTTTTCTCTCTCTCTGTCTTTTTATTTTTATCCCTAGTCCTGCAGTCCTTCTCTTGTCTGACCACTTGATTTCCCAACTGTTAGCAATGCATTCATCAGACAGGGATGTATTGATGGCTTATTATGTGCTAAGACCACAATACCAGAATCATTTCCTAGAAGGAAGGAATGGTTTTAACATCTGTGCTTCATCACATTCAATCCTGAAATACTTAATTTTGTGGAGTAGAAGATTAAAAGAAACTATTTGTAATAGCACTAATATAAGACCTTGACTTTGGTTATGGTAAGTAATAGAGAAAGACCATTTTGACGGATTTTGAAATCTTTACTTTCTTTTCTGAATCCCAGACCCAAAAACCCATCTCTGTTGAATGGAGCAAGCAAATTAAATGGAGCGTAAAATGAAACTGTGATACTGTGTATGTCAGCGGAAACTGATGGGTCTTACGAGTTTAAGATTTGCAAGTCTAAACACTTGAAAAGTATGGCCACCTTAATTGTTTTCTGATTTAGCTCCTAATCCTCCTCAAGCAGTATTTATGCAAAAGCAATGCCAGCAGCAGTCGGGAGTTCTTAATTTTCATCCTGTTTTGCTTTATCCTAAAGTACAAGTGAACTCACGTAAGAAAGAGGTTTCTCAGCCAGGCGCGGTGGCTCGTGCCTGTAATCCCAGCATTTTGGGAGGCTGAGGCAGGCATATGACTTGAGCCGAGGAGTTCAAGACCAGCCATGAGCAACATGGTGAAACCCTGTCTCTACAAAAAGTACAAAAATGAGCCTGGTGTGGTGTCGTGCACCTGTATTGCCAGCTACTCGGTGTAAGGTTAGCTGAAAGAAAGGACGAGAGAGAGACCCAAGGTCAGGCAAGTAATTTTATAAACCTGCCGGGCTGCTCCACCACAGTCAGAGGAGGCAGCCCTGAGCTTACAAAATGAGGGGTTTATATGGGGGAGACAGACCCTAGGGTTGTTTGTTGGTTAACTTTACCAATATCATCTCCTGAACGGCTTACATTACATTATCTTGTGAAAATAGGAATTTACAAGAGGGTGTAATTTAGGTTTATCCATGTTTCTTGTGACCTCCCCCATGCTGCCTGCAGGGCTGTAATAGCAAGTCCGGTGACCTTGCTGTGGTGCCTAGATAAGGGTTCAGGAATGCAGCTGCAGAGTATTCAGGGTAAGGGCCAGCTGCATTGAGGTGGGGGTTCCTGGGGCAGCTTGTCCCTAACACTCAGAAGGCTGAGGTGGGAGGATCGCTTTAGCCTGGGAGGTCGAGGCTGCAGTGATCACGCCACTGCACTCCAGCCTGGGTGAAAGAGCAAGACCCTATCTCAAAAAAAAAAAAAAAAAGAATGAAGTAGCTCATTATTTATTGAATTGGAACAATTCCTAAGATATATATGGATGTGTGCCTGGCGCGGCGGCTCACGCTTGTAATCCCAGCACTTTGGGAGGCCGAGGCGGGCGGATCACGAGGTCAGGAGATCGAGACCACGGTGAAACCCCGTCTCTACTAAAAATACAAAATTTAGCCAGGCGTGGTGGCGGGCGCCTGTAGTCCCAGCTACTCGGAGAGGCTGAGGCAGGAGAATGGCGTGAACCCGGGAGGCGGAGCTTGCAGTGAGCCGAGATTGCGCCACTGCACTCCAGCCTGGGTGACAGAGCGAGACTCCGTCTCAAAAAAAAAAAAAAAAAAAAAAAAGATATATATGTATGTATATGTGTTTGTGTGTATGGCTATATTTTTATTTCATTTCATTTCATTTCATTTCATTATTTCATTTCATTTCATTTTTTGAGACAAGGTGTTGCTCTGTCTCCCAGGCTGGAGTTCAGTAGTGTGATCATGGCTCACTGCAGCCCGGACCTCCCTGGCTCAACCGATCCTCCCACCTCAGCCTCTTGAATAGCTGAGACTACAGGTTGTGCCACCACACCCCGCTAATTTATTTTTATTTTCTATAGAGATGAGGTCCCCCTATGTTGCCCAGGCTGATCTCGAACTCCCAGCCTCAAGTGATCCTCCCAGCTCAGCCTCCCAAAGTGTTGGGATTATAGGTGTGACCCATTGTACCCGGCCATGCTTTGTTCTATTTTACAACTCTATAGTATTCCATTATATAGGACTTTTATGTAATCCCCTATTTTTGGATATTTAGGTGCTCACAAGTTTTCCTTTTTTTTTTTTTTTTTTGAGACGGAGTCTAGCACTGTCGCCCAGGCCGGAGTGCAGTGGCACGATCGTGACTCACTGCAAGCTCCGCCTCCCGGGTTCACACCCTTCTCCTGCCTCAGCTTCCCAAGTAGCTGGGACTACAGGTGCCCACCACCACGCCCGGCTAATTTTTTTGTATTTTTTTAGTAGAGACGGGGTTTCACCGTGTTAGCCAAGATGGTCTCAATCTCCTGACCTCGTGATCTGCCCGCCTCGGCCTCCCAAAGTGCTGAGATTACAGGCGTGAGCCACCGCGCCCGGCCTCACAATCTTTTCTTTCAGTTATAGACAACGCTGCAATGAATATGTACAAAATTGTGTGTGAATGTGTACATGAAAGTCTGTTCTTTGTATGAATTCCTAAAGGTGGAACTGCTGGGTCAAACAGAATGTATTTTATTAATTTTGTAAGATATTGACAGTCTGCCCTCTATATAGTTCGTACCACTTTACATTTTTACCAGCAATGTATGAGAGTACCTATTGCCCATACCTTTACCAACACAGCATGCTATCGAACTTTTAGAAACATTTTGAACTCTGCCAATCTACATCAAGGATTCTCACCTGCGGTCCACAGGCCTCAAGAAGGGGTTTCTCTCCCTGTAGTACCAATGTCCATCTTCCATACAAAATCTCAGTTTCAAGCATCCCACTATCTGACCACCAGTTGACTCACACTAGTGTCTGCACTTCAACTCTCTGCCTCTTGTTACCCTCAATCCACTGGTCCTATCAATTTTTCAGTGTCAACCTCCGTTTTGCTTGTCCCCTTACCCAGCCTGGTTTCTATGGCTCAATGCTGTGAACACTCCCTTGCCTAATATCTTCATCAAACCCGCTAAGCAAAACCCCATACTTGGGTAAACTCATCTCCATTCTGCTCTATACCTGCAAAGGGAGCTGAATATATCTGGAGAAAAACTCGCAACCATTCTGACTGGTCTTGAAGCCTCAGTGGGCTGTTGGCAACCCCCAAATCATGACTGTTCCCAATAAGTCCTCTTTCTCAGCCCATTGTCTCAAAATTGTTTCTTCCCTTTCAAACCTCCTCCCATATCTCCTCACTCCCTCTCTCAGCTGCTGATCTTGCTTTTTCACCAAAATTAGAAGCAGGAAAGAACTCCCATATCCTTCCATGATCAAATCTATCAATGCACATGAGTATGTATCTGATTCTTTGCCTTTCCTTTTTTTTTTTTTTGAGATGGAATTTCATTCTTGTTGCCCAGGCTAGAGTGCAATGGCAGGATCTCGGTTCACTGCAACCTCCACCTCCTGGGTTCAATCGACTCTCCTACTTCAACCTCCCAAGTAGCTGGGATTACAGGCGCCTGCCACAACGCCCGGCTAATTTTTTTGTATTTTTAGTAGAGACGGGTTTTCACCATGTTGGCCAGGCTGGTCTCGAACTCCTGACCGCAGGTGATCCACCTGCCTCAGCCTCCCAAAGTGCTGGGATTACAGGCGTGAGCCACCATGCCTGGCCTCCTCTTCTTATATCATATAAAATGTCCATGCCCCTGACTAAGATTATCTTTTCATTTGTGGATCAACTCGAGGGACATTGATCCTGTAATTACCCCCTCCTTTCTACTCAAAGCTCTTTAGATCATCCAGTTTTCCCATATCTACTCTTCACTGCCATCTCCTTGGTGTGCTCTTGTCTTTGTGCATTTGCCTAACTCCTCATGTCTCAAGATTCTGTTCTAATGTCCCTTCCACTTGCAGGTTCCCCTAACACACTCAGATCTCAGAAATTTTCTTTTCCCACAGCCCTACCTGTCCAAAGAGCTAGGTTCCCACAGGTTCACAACCAAGGAATAAAAAAGACAAGTCCGGCCAGGCGCGGTGGCTCACGCCTGTAATCCTAGCACTTTGGGAGCCTGAGGCAGGCTGATCACTTGAGGTCAGAAGCTCAAGACCAGCCTGGCCACCATGGTGAAACCCCATATCTACTAAAAGTACAAAAAATTAGCCAGGGCTGGGCACGATGGCTCACGCTTGTAATCCCAGCACTTTGGGAGGCCAAGGTGGGTGGATCACCTGAGGTTGGGAGTTTGAGACCAGCCTGACCAACATGGAGAAACCCTGTCTCTACTAAAAATACAAAAATTAGCTGGGTGTGGTGGCGCATGCCTGTAATCACAGCTACTTGGGAGGCTGAGGCAGGAGAATCACTTGAACCTGGGAGGCGGAGGTTGCAGTGAGTGGAGCTCTTGCCATTGCAGTGAGTGGAGATCTTTCCATTGCACTCCAGCCTGGGCAACAAGAGAGAATCTCTGTCTCAAACAAACAAACAAACAAAAACAACAGCAACAAAAATTAGCTGGGCTTGGTGGCAGGCGCCTGTAATCCCAGCTACTCGGGAGGCGGAGGCAGGGGAATTGCTTGAACCTGGGAGATGGAGGTTGCAGTGAGCTGAGATTGCGCTACTGCATTCCAGCCTGGGCGACAGCGAGACTCTGTCTCAAAAAAAAAAAAAAAAAAAAAAAAAAAGACAAGCCCTTCCAAATCCAGGTCCAAACTAGCAAGATGGGGAGGCCACCAAAGTATGGACCTAAGGGGTCCCAGCTACAGTACCTGTGCTGGACGACGCTCCTGTGCTTGCAGGGGGCACCTACATGTGCCTACATTAAATTATCATCCTGTGTGCTGAGTTCTACCTACGGCTAGACTGGGAACTAAGGGCAGAAACTGTGCCTTATTAATCTTTGTAACCCAGCAGAGTGCTTTATGAGTGTACTGGTTGAATGAGTAAGAAGGAGGATGTCTTGGGCTTGTATGTATAATATTCCTAGGAGTTTGGGGTATAGCTGCACAGCTTACTGGAACGAAGGATGACTGACCAGGTAAGGATGCAGACTCTCTCCCCTACCATACTGGCAAAGTTGTTTTTTTTTTTTGAGACGGCGTCTCGCTCTGTTGCCCAGGCTGGAGTGCAGTGGCACAATCTCGGCTCACTGCAAGCTCCGCCTCCTGGGTTCACGCCATACTCCTGCCTCAGCCTCTCCGAGTAGCTGGGACTACAGGCGCTCGCCACCACGCCTGGCTAAATTTTGTATTTTTAGTAGAGACGGGGTTTCACCGTGGTCTCAATCTCCTGACCTCGTGATCCTCCCGCCTCGGCCTCCCAAAGTGCTGGGATTACAAGCGTGAGACACCGCGCCCGGCCACTGGCAAAGTTAAAAGTAAGCCACAGAAAAAAATCATTTGGGAAACTCACTTAGAGACAGACCAACTAATCGTTCATGTCCAATTTCTTTTGACTCTCATCCCTTTCTTCCCTGCTCCCTTTACCCTATTTCCTTCTTTCTCTCTTAATGTTTTTTGTTTGTTTGTTTGTTTGTGAGACAGAGTCTCCCTCTGTCGCCCAGGCTGGAGTGCAGTGGGCACATCTTGGCTCACTGCAACCTCTGCCTCCCGGGTTCCAGCGATTCTCCTGCCTCGGCCTTCTGAGTAGCTGGGACCACAGACACCCACCACTATGCCTGGCTAATTTTGTATTTTTAGTAGAGACGAGGTTTCTCCATGTTGGTCAGGCTGGTCTTGAACTCCCGACCTCAGGTGATCCACCCGCCTCGACCTCCCAAAGTGCTGGGATTACAGGTGTGAGCCACCGCGCCCAATCTAATTTTTGTATTTTTAGTAGAGATGGGGTTTCGCCATGTTGGACAGGTTGGTCTCAAGCTCCTGACCTCAGATGATCCTCCCCCCTTGGCCTCCCAAAGTGTTAGGATTACAGGCGTGAGCCACCGCGCCCGGCCTCTCTTAATGTTTCTTAAGAAAACAAAAAAATTAGGGGTATTGATTTTGTAGCTGCGCTAAATAAGCTTTGCTTTTTGTGTTCCCTGGTCTCAGTCCTAGCCATTTCCTATCCACCCTGTGGCTAATTTGTCCTTTCTGTAACAGACCCCCTAGACTGTGTCTATGCGGTTGGACAGAGGCGTGATGGGTGAACACTCCCGGCCGGAGACTACAGGCGCTGCAGCTACGTCCACTTTCGTACTGGCAGCAGGTGCCGCCCCGCGGAACACTTAACTTGCCCCGCGCTGCGGTGTAGCAGAGCGGTCTCAGCAGCCCGCACCGCCCTGAAATCCCGCCCCAATCCTGGGCGTGGCTTCGCTGTGAGTGCTGCTGCCACGGATTGGCTTCCCCGGTCCGGCCCTTCGGCCAATGAGGGGCGGGGGCGTTGTCTGGGGGCGGGGCTCCGGCCTCTCCTTGGCGAGTCCCGGATTTACCAGGGCTAGTGGGACCTCGTCGGGCTCCCGCCTTAGCATGCTGGCAGGGAGATCGGTGAACATGGCCTCTGCTACTGCGGCAGCAGCACGACGGGGCCTCGGCCGGGCTCCCCCTCTCCTCTGGCGTGGCTACCAGACCGAGCGGGGCGTTTACGGCTACCGGCCGAGGAAGCCCGAGAGCCGCAAGCCCCAGGGCGCCCTGGACCGCCCCCCAGGTCGGGGATGGGGCCTGGGCGGTGGGAGCGGGGCTGGGACGCAGAAGCTTCCCCTGGCCGACTTGCGGTGGGGTGTCGGGGTCGGGGAACCGGCCGCCGGCCTGAACGCGCGGCCGGTGGAGAGGAGGGGGAGGTGAGGAGAGCAGAGGGTAGGTGTGGGTGCTCAGTGTCGGGGTCATCCCCCGTCCGGCCTCTGTAACTGAGGATCCTTGAGGTCCACGCTTGGGTGGTCTTCCCATCTTGCTGGTCCAGACCTGGTTTTGGAAGGGCTTTTCTTTCCTTTGTTGGAAACGTGTGAGAAAATCTTTTTTTCTTTTTCTTTTTCTTTCCTTTTTTTTTTTTTTTGAGAGGGAGTCTCGCTCTGTGGCCCAGGCTGGAGTACAGTGCTGCGACCACAGCTCCCTGCAGCCTTGAACTCCTGGGCTCAAGCTATCCTTCCACCTCAGCGTCCTGAGTAGCTGGGGACACAGAGGGACCACCACGCCCGGCTTTTTTTTTTTTTTTTTCACTTGTAGTAGAGATGGGGTCCCACCATGTTGCCCAGGCTGATCTTGAAATGCTGAGCTCAAGCTGATCCTGCAGCCTCGGCCTCCCAACGTGTTGGGATTACACGCTGAGCCACGGCACCCAGCCTAGAAAACCAACTCTTTAATGAGGCGGAGCTGTGGGAGAAGTAAAGTTTTAAGGTCTCCCAAGGATATATTTCCAGGACCATCTCTTTTATGTTAGGCTTTTATGTGAGCAGGTGGGGGGGTCCAAGACTGCACTGCTTGGGAGAAGTGGGCAGTTAATTCCAGACTTGGAAGACAGCCTGATATTTATTATGTATTTGTCTCCTTGTAGCTAGTCTGTTACTTTAATTTCAGAGTTTAACTCTTAACTCTGCTGAATTTGGAACTATGTGCTGGTGGGGTTTCTTTTCATTTTAGCCACTCTATTGACACCTCGATATGTGCTGGTGGTTTTAATGAATTAACAGTCATGAGTATCAGTTTTTAGAACTTCTGTTGCATGCTCATTTGAGAGACTAATTTTGAGTATTTGGTTTATACTCTAAAATTATTGTATCATTATTTATCCTCACGGAGTAGAAGATAAATACAGATTGCTTATTAGAGGAAAATCATTTGGCATCTTTGATCTGATCATTAGATTAACGTTGAAGATCCCCTTCAGCATCTGGGCACCTGACCTTTGAATGTTCCATCAATCACACACTAGAACTTCAATATTTTGCTCTTCACTTCGGAGGGCATTTAAAATAAACCTCGTATCTCTGTCTCTCTCTCTTTTTTTAATCCTAAAATGGAGTCTGGCTTTGTCGCCCAGGCCGGAGTGCAGTGGCATGATCTTGGCTCACTGCAACCTCCGTCTCCCGGGTTCAAGCGATTGTCCTGCCGCAGTGTTCTGAGTAGCTGGGATTACAGGCACCTGCCACCATGCCCAGCTAATTTTTGTATTTTTAGTAGAGATGGGGTTTCACCATGTTGGCCAGGCTGGTCTTGAACTCCTGACCTGAAGTGATCCACTGGCCTTCGCCTCCTAAAGTGCTGGGATTACAGGCATGAGCCACCGTGCCTGGCCAAGAGGATACCTCCTTTTTGCAGAGCCAAATTCCCCTTCCTGTCTACTTCCTCATTAGGGAGCTCCAACTTGACCTCATCTTTCTTCTTGGTCCTTCCTGAAAGTGACAAGAAACAATGAACATACACTCCTGAGCTACAGGTTTCAAGGGCATGTAGTCTGCCTCAGTTTCACCAAATGTTTTGTCCTGTAGGATAACACTGCCCATCAGCTTTCTAGGTGGAAATACCTGTGTCCTTGGTACCCATTGCCTGGCTGCTAATCCAATGCCATATATATTTTTAGGCTCTGTTAGGGCAGCAACCCACCTCTGGTACCAAATTCTGTATTAGATTGGAAGAGTTCAGGTGTTGTGATATACACAGAGAAGGGATATTTTCTTTCCTTCCCCTTAAGGTCATGACCCAGAAGTTGCATACATTGCTGCCACGTTCTCATTGTCCAAAACTTAGTCACATGGCCACCAGGTTATGGGGAAGGCTGGGAAGTGGCTCTTTATTCTGGGTGGCCATATACTGGGCTCTCTATTACTATCAAAGAGAGGGGAGAATGGAATTTGGGAATTGTAGCAGTCTCTGCCACAGAGGTATTATAGTAATCTGGGATGAGCAATCCACCTTTATCTTTTTCACCTCATATTTCATATCAAATCTTTTTATTTTTTATTTTTTAAATTTTATTTATTAGGCCGGGCGCAGTGGCTCATGCCTGTAATCCCTGCACTTTGGGAGGCCAAGATGGGTGGATCACGAGGTCAGGAGTTCAAGACTAGCCTGGCCAACATGGTGAAACCTCGTCTCTACCAAAAATACAAAAATTAGCCGGGCGTGGTGGCAGACGTGGGGCTGGGCGCAGTGACTCACGCCTGTAATCCCTGCACTTTGGGAGGCCGAGGCAGGCAGATCACTTGAGACAGGGTCTCACCATGTTGCCCAGGCTGGTCTCGAACTCCTGTCCTTAGGTAATATGCCTGCCTCAGCCCCCTAAAGTGTTGGGATTATAGGCGTGAGCCACCGTGTCCAGCCCCAAATAATTTATACTTCCTAAGGAATGAAAAGAGGGTTCTATATATGCAATTTATTTGTGACGTATAGTATATTTGCATTTTGTGTGTGCAAACATAACATTAATTACCAAGTATCTTTATATATGGGGCAACATATTAAACTATTACTGTGTTTTATTTTTATTTTTGAGACGAGGTCTTGCTATGTCACCTAGTCTGGAGCGCAGTGGTGCAGTCACAGCTCACTTCAGCGTGCACCCGGTTCACTGGCCTTCTTTCTTCATATGTTTATCTTGGCTAAAATAAATGTCTACATAGGATGACCACATCATTCACTAAGACTTCCCTTGTATTAAGGCTTTAAAGAGATATTGAGGCTGGACATGGTGGCTCATGCCTGTAATCCCAGCACTTTGGGAGGCCGAGCTGGGAAGATCACTTGAGGCCAGAAGTTCAAGACCAGCCTGGCCAACATGGTGAAACCCCATCTCTACTAAAAATACAAAAATTGGCCTGGTGGTGTGTGCCTATAATACCAGCTACTCAGGAGGCTGAGTCAGGAGAATCACTTGAACCTGGGAGGCTGAGGTTGCAATGAGCTGAGATGGGGCCACTGCACTCCAGCCTGGGTGACAGGGCAAGACTCTTGTCTCAATAAATAAATAAATAAGTACAAATAAATAAATAAATAGATATTGAATTTGCCTCTAGTAACCTTTTGGATGGCAGTGGTTTCACTAGTTACAATTTGACCCATGATGAGTCTTCTTTGTAACTAAGTATTTGTAACAGCTTGTACTTTCACCTCTGTAAACCTCAATTTCCAAGGAAACTTGAATTTATTTATCAACAATGCCAATTTAAAATGGAGGTGGGTTTAGGAGTAGTGATTCATGGGTGTTCTTTTTTTTTTTGAGATGGAGTTTTGCTCCTGTTGCTGAGGCTGGAGTACAATGGCATGATCTCGGCTCACCATAACCTCCGCCTTCTGGGTTCAAGTGATTCTCCTGCCTCAGCCTCCTGAGTAGCTGGGACTACAGGCATGTACCACCACGCCTGGCTAATTTTGTATTTTTAGTAGAGACGGAGTTTCTCTGTGTTGGTCAGGCTGGTCTCCAACTCCCGACCTTGTGTGATCCACCCACCTCGGCCTCCCAAAGTGCTTGGATTACAGGCATAAGCCACCATGCCGGACCTGTTTATTTGTTTTTTTGAGACACAGTCACTCCGTGGCCCAGGCTGGATTGCAGTTGGGCGATCTTGGCTCACTGCAACCTTTGCCTCCTGGGTTCAAGTGATTCTCTTGCCTCAGTCTCCTGAGTAGCTGAGATTACAGGCATGTGCCACCCTGCCCAGCTAATTTTTGTATTTTTAGTAGAGATGTGGTTTCACCATGGTGGCCAGGGTGGTATCAAACTCCTGACCTCAAGTGACCCACTAACCTCTGCCTCCCAAAGTTCTGGGATTATAGGTATAAGCCACCGCACCCAACCCATGAAAATATTAGCTCTTTTACTTTTTTCTTTTTTGGACAGGGTCTCGCTCTGTCACCCAGGCTGGAGTGCAGTGGCATGATCTCGGCTCACTGCAACCTCTACCTCCTGGGTTTAAGAGATTCTCCTGCCTCAGCCTCTTGAGTAGCTGGGACTACAGGTGCTCACCACCATGCCTGGCTGATTTTTGTATTTTTAGTAGAAACAGGGTTTCGCATATTGGCCAAGCTAGTCTTGAACTCCTGAGCTCAAGCCATCTGCCTTCAACCAGGCTTTTCTGAAGGCCGCAGTCTCTGGCTAGCTCTTTTCTCATGAGCTCTCAATTCCGAGTTTCAAAATCTGGAAAAGCTCAGTCTGGCCCAGCTTGACTCAGCCTCTCCAGCAGCAAGGCAGACTGGATTAATGTGTGCATGCCCACCGGGCCCCACAGCTTGGCATGGGAGGGTGCAAAGTGAGGGAGAAGAAGCTGCTTCAGCTCTTGTACTCTAAGTTTGAGGGCTCTGAAAAGCTTTTATCATGAAGCATGACTCTTGATCTCAGGACTTCATTCAAATAATAACAAATATTTCTTGAGCGTCTACCATGTGTTAGTCTTCTTAGCCAGAAGCATGCCTCCGATATTCTCCTTTATTTTTAAGAGGAGTGCAGGCGTGTATCTGCTGTTGTTTTCTCTATTCTCTCTGGCTTCGTTAGGGACTTAAACATCAAATCTAATTCCTGTGACCTTTTGCAGATATTATGAACAGTAAACTGTTTGGGTGGTATTACGCCTAATGTAAAGGTATTCATTTTTCTCTTGTAGTAATTCTTTCATTTCTGCAGTAATAGAAAGTTTTGTTTTTGTTTTGTTTTGTTTTCTTTGAGACACTCTGTGTCGCCTAGGCTGAGTGCAGTGGCACAATTACAGCTTACCACAGCCTCAGACTCCTGGGCTCAAGTGATCCTCCCACCTCAGTCTCCTCAGTAGCTGAGATCACAGGCACGTGCCACCACAACCAGCTAATTTTTGTATTTTTTTGTTTTGTTTTTGAGACGGAGTCTCAGTCTCGCTCTGTCGCCCAGGCTGGAGTGCAGTGGCACGGTCTCTGCTCACTGCAAGCTCCGCCTCCCAGGTTCACGCCATTCTCCTGCTTCAGCCTCCTGTGTAGCCAAGACTACAGGCGCCTGCCACCATGCCCGGCTAATTTTTTTGTATTTTTAGTAGAGATGGGGTTTCAGTGTGTTAGCCAGGATGGTCTCGATCTCCTGACCTTGTGATCCGCCCGCCTGGGTCTCCCAAAGTGCTGGCATTACAGGTGTGAGCCACTGCGCCCGTCCAATTCTTGTATTTTTTGTAGAGACAGGGTCTCACTCTGTTGCCCAGGCCGGTCTCAAACCCTTGACCTCAAGAGGCCCTCCTGCCCCAGCCTCCCAAAGTGATTACAGGTGTGAACCACAGTGGCCATCCAGTAATAGGAAGTATTTTATGAATAATTCTATTGCTGTGCTCTCATTCTTTTAAGTTTTATTTTTATTTATTTTTCTATCCTTCCAGAGAAAAAGAATTAAATATTTTAATTTCGTTCTTTGTTATAAAGGTAATACAGTTGAAGTATGTTTTATCTAGAGCATTTGAAATTGGAACTTGATCAGTTAATTCCATTTATTTTTATTTTGCTTCTTTTTTTTAGTTCTTTTGTCTTTTCTTTTAAAACAATTTTGACAGAGCGAGACTCCGTCTCAAAAAAAAAGAAAGAAGAAAATAAAGCAATCTGAATGCAAAATCTCTAGATTTTTCTGATTTCTCCCCCTAATTTTACTTTTTCCCACAGCAACAGGCTTAGGGACAAATAGAACTGATTCTTATAAGCACAAAGTCAACTGATGAGAGCAGTGCTGCATATGCTAGAGAGAAGCCACAAACCAAAGCTTTTAGAGTGCATCAGGCAGCAAGTCCACTAAATGGCTGCATTTGAAAGAGCTTTATTGCCGGGTGTGGTGGCTCTCGCCTGTAATCCCAGCACTTTGGGAGGCCGCGGTGGGCGGATCACGAGGTCAGGAGATCGAGACCATCCTGGCTAACACGGTGAAACCCCGTCTCTACTAAAAATACAAAAAAATTAGCTGGATGTAGTGGCACAGGCCTGTAGTCCCAGCTACTTGGGAGGCTGAGGCAGGAGAATCGCTTGAACCCAGGAGGCAGAGGTTGCAGTGAGCCGAGATGGTACCACTGCACTCCAGCCTTGGCAACAGAGCAAGACTCTGTCTCAAAAAAATAAAAATAAAAATAAAATTAAGAAGAGCTTTATTAGGCCGGGCGCAGTGGCTCACGCTTGTAATCCCAGCACTTTGGGAGGCCGAGACGGGCGGATCACGAGGTCAGGAGATCAAGACCATCCTGGCTAACACAGTGAAACCCCGTCTCTACTAAAAATACAAAAAATTAGCCGGGTGTGGTGGCGGGTGCCTGTAGTCCCAGCTACTCGGGAGGCTGAGGCAGGAGAATGGCGTGAACCCGGGAGGCGGAGCATGCAGTGAGCCGAGGTCACGCCACTGCACTCCAGCCTGGGCGACAGAGCGAGACTCCGTCTCAAAAAAAAAAAAAAAAAAAAAAGAGCTTTATTGTACATGTTCACTGTGGAAAACTGCGAGAATACAGTAAGCAAAAAATAACAAATCTGCCTGGGTGTGATGACGTGCACCTGTAATCTCAGCTACTTGGGAGGCTGAGGGAGGAGGATCTCTTGAGACCAGGAGCTTGAGTCCAGCCTGGGCAATATAGCCAGACCCTGTTTCTTTTTTTTTCTTTTTTTTTTTTTTGGGACGGAGTTTCACTGTGTTGCCCAGGCTGGAGTGCGGTGATGCAATCTCCACTCACTGCAAGCTCTGCCTCCCGGGTTTACGCCGTTCTCCTGCCTCAGCTTCCCGAGTAGCTGGGACTACAGGCGCCCGCCACCACGCCCGGCTAATTTTTTGTATTTTTAGTAGAGAGGGGGTTTCACCTTGTTAGCCAAGATAGTCCCGATCTCCTGACCTCGTGATCCGCCTGCCTCCGCCTCCCAAAGTGCTAGGATTACAGACGTAAGCCACCAAGCCCGGCCAGCCTGACCCTGTTTTTGATGAAAAAAAAAAAAAGGAAGAAAAAAGAACAAGTCAGCAATTTCTACATAGGATTATCACTTACATTTTTGATCAGTTTCTTTTGTTTATGAAATATATATGTGTGCATATATATAAGTATATATAATTACTTATACTAATATATATAGTAAAAGATAAAATATGTATTATAAACTACTCATATATACATACACAGTGTAACAACGTAGTGCATGCTTTATATATTGTGGTCATTCATTAAGAGTTTTTTGGGTTTTTTTTGAGATGGAGTTTCATGCTCGTCACCCAGGCTGGAGTGCAATGGCACAACCTCAGATCACTGCAACCTCTGCCTCCAGGGTTCAAGCGATTCTCCTGCTTCAGCCTCCTGAGTAGCTGGGATTACAGGCATCTGCCACCAGGCCTGGCTAATTTCTTGTTTTTAGTAGAGACAGGGTTTCACCATGTGGGCCAGGCCGATCTCAAACTCCTGACCTCAGGTGATGAGGTCACCTTGGCCCGCCTTGGCCTCCCAAAGTGCTGGGATTACAGGCATGAGCCACTGTGCCCGGCCATTCATTAAGTCTTGATGCTTTTTCATCAATCATTCTTCTACAATATTATTTTTTAATGGCTGTCGGCAATTTGAGATGAGTTAGTGCCATTGCTTCTCCCTCAGAGGATGGGTTTGTAAAGACAGAACTAATGATAGGGAGCTGTCAGTGAAGAATGAGGAGGGCCTACCTTTGTCTTCAAGATGGGAGGGTGCGGGTGAGGGCCATTGAGTGCCTTCACGTTGTACTCATGCCCTCTAGGGACAGCCAAGTTCTGATTAAGCCCAGGAGTGTGAGGAACGTTCAGAGAGCTGGGGAGTACCAATATTTTGTGTATTTTATTTTTTAGAGATGGGATCTTGCTCTCTCACCCAGGCTAGAGTGCAGTGGTGAGGTTCCAGCTCACTGCAGCCTCGAATTCCTGGGTTCAAGCTCCTCCTTCAGCCTCTTGAGTAGTTGGGATTATAGGTGTGCACCACCATGCCTGGCTACCAATATTTCGAGATGGGCAAAGAGAAGTCCCCCAAAAGTGACTGAGGTTGAGTAGCTCTGGAGTTAGAAAGAAAACCAGGTTCCTGCAATGCCGTAGAGCCCAGGGAAGAATATGTTCTTAAAAGGAGAGAGTGGGAGCCGGGCGCGGTGGCTCACGCCTGTAATCCCAGCACTTTGGGAGGCCGAGGGGGGTGGGTCACGAGGTCAGGAGATTGAGACCATCCTGGCCAACATGGTGAAACCTGATCTCTACTAAAATACAAAAAATTAGCCGGGTATGGTGGCATGCACCTGTAGTCCCAGCTACTTGGAAGGCTGAGGCAGGGGAATAACTTGAACCCGGGAGGCAGAGATTGCAGTGAGCCAAGATTGCGCCACTGCACTCCAGCCTGGCGTCAGTGAGACTCTGTCTCAAAAAAAAATAACAAAAGAAAAAAATAAAAGGTGAGAGTGGCCCACAGGTCCGTGCTTTAGACATAGTCTATCTGGATTTTAGCCACAAATATGAAGGCTTCCTACTTCATATGACAGTGATGGAGAACTTGAATAAGGTTCAAAATAGAACCCTTAGCAGTTTATAGGACTAACTCCCAGGCTGAAATCAGTTCATTTCCTGGGATGGTTTGATTCGTTTATTTGACCTATTATGGCTTCACCTAACTGCTGTATTAGTGCAAACACATCCTGTGCGTGTTCAGTACCTCTGTGTTCTTTCCTCAGTAAACCTGCTACAAGTAAAGAGGTGTGCTTTGGCAGTGCCTAGAATACAAACCCAAGTGCATAGATGGCTCTGAAATCATTCCACGGCAATGCTTGTTTATAAAATAGACCTTAGAAGTTTTAAAATATGTGGGCCGGATGCAGTGGCTCACGCCTGTAATCCCAGCACTTCGGGAGGCCATGGCAGGCAGATCACGAGGTCAGGAGATCAAGACCATCCTGGCTAACACGGTGAAACCCTGTCTCTACTAAAAATACAAAACATTAGCCGGGCGTGGTGGCGGGCGCCTGGAGTCCCAGCTACTCGGGAGGTTGAGGCAGGAGAATGACTTGAACCTGGGGGGCGCAGGTTGCAGTGAGCCAAGATTGCACCACTGTACTTCAGCCTGGGCAACAGAGCAAGACAACGTCTCAAAAAAAAAAAAGTTTGAAAATATGCTAACAATTGTCTCTGGGTTCTGAAAATAAAAACAGAAATTGTAAAAATGTGTTTCTTGGCCTTCTTTGGGAGGCCAAGGTGAATGAATCACTTGAGCTCAGGGGTTCAAGACCAACCTGGGCAACATGGTTAAACTCCATCTCGACCAAAAAAAAAAAAAAATTAGCCAGGTGTGGTGGTGCATGCCTGTAGTCCCAGCTACTCGGGAGGATGAGGCAGGAGGATCACTTGAGCCCAGGTTGCAGTGAGCTATGATGGTTCTTGGCCGGGCGCGGTGGCTCATGCCTGTAATCCCAGCACTATGGGAGGCCGAGGTGGGCGGATCACAAGGTCAGGAGATCAAGACCACCCTGGCTAACATGGTGAAAGCCCATCTCTACTAAAAATACAAAACAATTAGCTGGACTACTGGGAAGCTGAGGCAGGAGAATGGCATGAACCCGGGAGGCGGAGCTTGCATTGAGCCTAGATTGCACCCCTGTACTCCAGCCTGGGCACCAGAGCGAGACTGTCTCAAAAAAAAAAAAAAAAAAGTGATGGTTCTACTGCACTCTAGCCTGGGCAATAGAACAAGACCCTATCTCTAAAATAAATAAATAAATGAAAAGTAAGGTGTCTAGGGCTGTAAGAGCTTCTTTGAAAAACTAATTTTTGAGATTTGTAGTCATCTCCTAAACTGTTTGTATTTTTAAATTTTCCCCTGATTTAGTTGATCACGGCCTTGCCAGGTTGGTGACAGTATATCGCGAGCATGGTCATAAAGCTGCCAAAATCAACCCCCTCTTCACTGGACAAGCCCTGCTGGAGAATGTGCCTGAAATCCAAGCCCTGGTGCAGACACTGCAGGGACCCTTCCACACGGCAGGTATGGCTTCTGCATAGCAGACGGGAGCACGGAGCTGCACACCAGGCCAGGCTCCTGCCTCTGTTCTTGAAGAAGCGGCATCCCCACTGGAGCTGAGACTCCCACAGGTGTGAGGAGACCCAAGGGGCACATTGAAGTATGGTCAGGGAGGAGCATTCTTGGGATTCTAGAAGTTCTGAGGAGGCCTGTTTTCTCAACGTTCAACAACATTGAATTGGCTGGGCACAATGGCTGACACCCATAATCCCAGCACTTTGGGAGCTCGAGGTGGGAGGGTCATTTGAGCCCAGCAGTTTGAGACCAACCTGGGTAACATAGTGAGACTGTCTCCACAAAAAAAAAAAAAAAAAAAAAAAAATTAAGCTGGGCATGGTGGTGCATGCCTGTAATTGCAGGCACTCCAGAGGCAGAGATGGAAGGATCGTTTGAGCCTGGGAGGTCAAGGCTGCAGTGAGGCTTGATCATGCTACTGCACTCCAGCCTGGGCAACAGAGTGAGACCCTGTCTGAAAAAGCAAACAAACAAAAAACCTTGAACTCTAAAGTGCCATATGTTTAGCATATGTCAATTTATTCTCAAAGCCACTCCCAAAAGTAGTTATTGTCCTCTTTATGTTGTAGATGGAGAAACAAAGAGAACTTATATAACTCATAGCTGCTCAGTGGCAGAGGTGGGGTGAAATCCAGGGCTGCTTCCATTCCAAAGCTGGCACCCCCTCATTCTGTTTTCTTTCCTAGCATGGGAACTTCGAAAAAGTTGGGCCTGCGTCATCAGTCATGATTTCAGGGTCCTACCTCATGTTACTTTTTGAAGTTAGTCTTGCAAATATCAAATTCTGATTGTGTGTATCAGTGAGTCATGTTTCAGTCATCTAATGCCGTGTGATAAACTACTCCAAGACGTAGTGGCATTTAAACCCTCAACGATCATTTTAGTGTCTCTTAGCGTTCGGGGGGTTACCTGGGCTTTGCAAGGTGGTAGTTTTCTCTCTTTTTTCTTTTTTTTTTGAGAAGGGCCTCCAAAGGCCCTTTTCTTGAGCCTCTGCAGAAAGAACTGATTCCTCAGCACCTCATAAAAGCAAACGAGTTAATGTGGAAAACATTAAGTGACATGATTAATGGCTCAGTTGGAATATAGTGGGGATGCATCTAACTTCCTCAAAAGACCAATACTTTAAATCTTTTTATACAAAAAAGAAATACAATAAACTTTGTTGTAAGAAACCATAAGCCGGCTGGGCGTGGTGGCTCACGCCTGTAGTCCCAGCACTTTGGGAGGCCGAGGCGGGCGGATCATGAGGTCAGGAGATCAAGACCATCCTGGCTAACACAGTGAAACCCCGTCTCTACTAAAAAAAAATACAAAAAAATTAGCTGAGCATGGTAGCAGGCACCTGTAGTCCCAGCTACTCAGGAGGCTGAGGCAGGAGAATGGTGTGAACCCGGGAGGCGGAGCTTGCAGTGAGCCAAGATCGCGCAACTGCACTCCAGCCTGGGCGACAGAGCGAGACTCCGTCTCTAAAACAAAAAAAGAAACCATAAGCCAGGGGTGTCTAATCTTTTGGCTTCCTCGGGCCACGTTGGAATTAGAATTGTCTTGGACCACACATAAAATACACTAACACTAATCATACCTAGTGAGCTAAAAAAAATCACAAAATCTCACAATGTTTTAAGAAAGTTTATTCATTTGTGTTGGGCCACATTCAAAGCTGTCCTGGGCCACATGCAGCCTTGGACAAGCTTGCTAAGCAATATAAAGTAAAGGTTGGGGCCGGGTGTGGTGGCTTATGCCTGTAATCTCAGCACTTTGGGAGGCTGAGGCAAGAGGATCACCTGAGGACAGGAGTTCGAGACCAGCCTGGCCAAGATGGTGAAACCCCATCTATACTAAAAATACAAAAATTAGCCAGACATGGTGGTGTGCATGTGTAGTCCCAGCTACTCGAGAGGCTGAGGCAGGAGAATCACTTGAACCCGGGAGGCAGAGGTTGCAGTGAGCCAAGATCGTGCCACTGCACTCCAGCCTGGGCAATGAGCAAAAACTCCATCTCACACACACACACACACACACACACACACACACACACACACAAAAGAAATTACTGTAGAAACAAAACTTGGCATAAAGCAGCAGCAGGCTCTGTCCTTGTGAAGGAAGTGGGGGTTTTCTCCCCTTCTAGTTTTACTACTTCATGACCTTTGACCATATTTTTGGTTTTTTCTTTAGAAAAAAATCTAGATAAGCATTAATAATGACCCAATTTATTTATTTATTTATTTTGGGACGGAGCCTTGCTCTGTCGCCCGGGCTGGAGTGCAGTGGCGTGATCTCGGCTCACTGCAACCTCTGCCTCCCGGGTTCAAGCAATTCTCCTGCCTCAGCCTCTTGAGTAGCTGGGACTACAGGCACACACTACCACACCCAGCTAATTTTTGTAATTTTAGTAGAGACGGGGTTTTACCATCTTGGTCAGGCTGGGCTTGAACTCCTGACCTCAGGAGATCCACCCGCCTTGCCTCCCAAAGTGTTGAGATTACAGGTGTGAGCCACCGCACCCGGCCAATAATGACCCAAGTTATTAAGAACAAAGCACTCTGTGTTGAAGTAATTATTTTGGTATGTTCCAGAATTAACTTGCCACGTGATTATTTTTTAAAGTGACTCCTTTGATTGTATTTCACAGGATTATTGAACATGGGGAAGGAAGAGGCCTCACTTGAGGAGGTGTTAGTCTATCTCAATCAAATCTACTGTGGGCAGATTTCTATTGAAACCTCCCAACTTCAGAGCCAGGAGGAGAAAGACTGGTTTGCCAAGCGGTTTGAGGAACTGCAAAAGGAGACGTTTACCACAGAAGAGCGAAAACATCTGTCGAAACTAATGCTGGAATCTCAGGTAAAAAGGAGCATCTAGGCTGGGCGCAGTGGCTACTGCCTGTAATCCCAGCACTTTGGGAGGCCAAGGCAGGCAGATCACCTGAGGTCAGGAGTTCAAGACCAGCCTGACCAACACGGAGAAACCCCATCTCTACTAAAAATACAAAAATTAGCCAGGCATGGTGGTGCATGCCTGTAATCCTAGCTACTCGTGAGGCTGAGGCAGGAGAATTGCTTGAACCCAGGAGGCAGAGGTTGCAGTGAGCCGAGATCGCGCCATTGCACTCCAGCCTGGATAACAAGAGCGAAAACACAGTCTCAAAAAAAAAAAGGAGAATCTAATAGCAAGGGCATAGGTCAGCCTCACTGCCTATAAAGATATATAGCCTGGCTGACATAGAGAAACCCCATCTCTACTAAAAATACAAAAATTAGCCAGGGGTGATGGTGCACACCTGTAATCCCAGCTAATCAGGAGGCTGGGGCATGAGAATCCCTGGAACCTGGGAGGTGGAGGCTGCAGTGAGCTGAGATTGTGCCACTGCACTCCAGCCTGGGTGACAGAGCAAGACTCTGTCTCAAAAAAAAAAAAAAAGATAAATAACTACTGAAGAGAGGGAATTGAGCCATTAACTCTGAACTTAAATCCCTCATTACTTCAACACAACAGATCATAAAACACACACCATTTTATTATTTTATTTTTCCTCAGAGATCCTTGTTCTGAGCACATCATTTTATTCTAAGTAGCAAAATGTTGGTTGCCAAAATATTGACCTATTGGCTCTCCTCAGAGTCAAAATACTTCTTGTGTATGTGTCTACTCACTCTATAGAAGATGACAAGATCCTTAAGACCTTACTTCTGACTGGGCACAGTGGCTCACGCCTGTCATCCCAGTCCTTTGGGAGGCTGAGGTGGGCGTATTGCTTGAGGTCAGGAGTTCAAGATCAGCCTGGCCAACATGGTGAAACCCCGTGTCTACTAAAAAAAAAAAAAAATACAAAAAATTAGCCTGGTGTGGTGGAGCATACCTGTAGTCCCAACTACTTGGGTAGCTGAGGCAGAAGAATTGCTTGAACCCAGGAGGCGGAGGTTTCAGTGAGCTGAGATCGCACCACTGCAGTGAGCTGAGATTGCATCACTGCACTCTGGTCTGGGCAACAGAGCAAGACTCTGCCCAAAAAAAAAAAAAAAAAACAAACAACAACAAAAAACACATATAGTTCTTAAGGTTTTATTTATTTACTTTATTTTTATTTTTATTTTTATTTTTTTGAGATGGAGTCTCGCCCTGTCGCCCAAGTAGCTGGGATTACAGGGGCGTGCCACCACACCCAGCTAATTTTTGTATTTTTAGTCGAGATGGGGTTTCATCGTGTTGGCCAAGATGGTTTCGATCTCCTGAGTTCATGATCCACCTGCCTTGGCCTCCCAAAGTGCTGAGATTACAGGCATGAGCCACCATACCCGGCCTTTAAAAAAAAAATTTTTTTTTTAATTTATTTAAAATTTCTTTCTTTCTTTCTTTTTTTTTTTTGAGATCAATTTTCCCTGTCGCCCTGGCTGGAGTGCACTGGTGTGATCTCAGCTCACTGTAACCTCCGCCTCCCAGGTTCAAGCCATTCTCCTGCCTCAGCCTCCCAAGTAGCTGGGACTACAGGTGCGTGCCATGATGCCTGGCTAATTTTTTGTATTTTTAGTAGAATGGGGTTTCACTGTGTTAGTCAGGATGGTCTCGATCTCCTGACCTCGTGATTCACCCCGCTCAGCCTTCCAAAGTGCTGGGATTACAGGCGTGAGCCACCGCGCCCGGCCTAAAATGTGTTAGCCAGGATGGTCTCGATCTCCTGACCTCGTGATCTGCCCACCTCGGCCTCCCAAAGTGCTGGGATTGAGGCGTGAGCCACCGCAACTGGCCTAAAATTTCTTTTAATATGTAAGCAAAAAAAAGTCTTTTGATAACAGGACATACTGTCACCATTCAGGGCTATGTATAGTTGCAGTCCTTGAGACAGTCTTGCTCTGTCACCCAGGCTGGAGTGCAGTGGCACGATCTCAGCTTACTGCAACCTCCGCCTCCTGGACTCAAGCAATTCTCCTGCCTCAGCCTCCTGAGTAGCTGGGATTACGGGTGCGTACCACCACACCTGGCTAATTTTTATATTTTCAGTAGAGACGGGGTTTCACCACGTTGGCCAAGTCTTGAACTCCTGGCCTCAAGTGATCCACCCGCCTTGGCCTCCCAAAGTGCTGGGATTACAGACGTGAACCACCATGCCTGGCCTGGTCTTACTTCTTAAGAACTAAAGATACTTAAGTTCAGAACTTAATCTGAGATGATCAAAAGATGACATGTGGAAGAGAGGCTCAATACAAATGAATGGAACTGAACCTCTGTTGGGGCTGTGACCAGGACTCTGGAATGTCAAGATGGCAAGAAGCCCCTTCCTAATAGTTTGGGTAGTTGGATAGTTTGCAGCCTTGATTCATACCATAGAGCCCCATGTGAAAACTGGGGTACTGGGAAGAGGCAGCAGAAATCTAAGGCCTTGCTTCCAGTCCAGAAGAACACACATTCTAAGGGGGTTTCCTTGGGGTGAGTTATTCTGCCGCTCAGGTTATTCTCCTCGGCCCCTCCTGCTGTCCGGGATCCTTGGAAAGCCATCCCGCTGTGTCCATGTTATGTCTCTCTCTGGGATATGTAGTAAAGTGGCATTGCTGTGGCCACTTGGGGAGTATGGGGCCATCTCACAACACACACAGACTTATCTGCCTTCCACCGGAGAAGCTGGCTGTCTCCTGGCAGCTCATGTCTCACATGATGTTCTGCAGGAGTTTGACCACTTTCTGGCCACCAAGTTCTCGACAGTGAAGCGATATGGAGGCGAAGGGGCTGAAAGCATGATGGGCTTTTTCCACGAGCTGCTGAAAATGTCGGCCTACAGCGGGATCACTGATGTCATTATTGGGATGCCCCATAGAGGGAGGCTGAATTTATTGACAGGCCTTTTGCAGTTCCCTCCAGAGGTAAGGTTACTCGCTGTGTTTCTCAGTAGCACTATATGATTGATTGTAACAGAATAAAACTGCTGGTTTCATTCTGGTGATAAATGATGTTGATGGTGATGGCTGGGCACTGTGGCTCACACCTGCAATCCCAGCCTGTTGGGAGGATGAGGCAGGAGGATGGCTTGAATCTAGGAGTTTGAGACCACCCTGTGGAACAAAGTGAGACTTTGTCTCTATTAAAAATAAAATAAGTTAGCCAAGCATGGTGGCATGCACCTGTGTTCCCAGCTACTCAGGAGACTGAGGCCAGAGGATCACTTGAGCCCAGGAGTTTGAGGCTGCATGAGCTATAATCTCACCACTGTGCTCCAGGCTGGGCAACAAAGCAAGATGCTGCCTGAATATAAATAAATTTTTAAAAAGTAAAACTCATGATGATCATTCATTTTAGGAAGTCAACTAAGGCTAGGCAAGGTGGCTCACACCTGCAATCCCAGCACTTGGGAGGCTAAGGCAAGAGGAGTGCTTGAGTCCAGGAGTTCAAGACCAGCTTGGGTAACCTCGCAAAACTCTGTCCCTACAAAAATAAAAATTAGGTGGCATGGTCTCTACAAACATAAAAATTAGGTGGTGCACCTGTGGTTCCAGCTACTCGGGAGGCTGGGATGGGAGGATCTCTTGAGTCCAGGAGATGGAGGCTGCAGTGAGCCGAGACTGTGCCACTGCCCTCCAGCCTGGAAGACAGAGCCAGATCCTGTCTCAAAAAAAAAAAAAAAAAAGAAGAAAGGCGACTAAGCATACGAGCAATTGGTCCAGGAGGTAGCTTAGACAGTTTAGTTAATTGACAGAGCTGGTATTTGGATTGGTTTTCCATATATTCTTACTTATTTATTTATTGAGACCTAATCTTGCTCTGTCACCCAGGCTGGAGTGCAGTGGCGTGATCTCGGCTCACTGTAACCTCCGCCTCCCAGGTTCAAGTGATTCTTATGCCTCAGCCTCTCGACTAGCTGGGATTACAGGCGCCTGCCACCACGCCCAACTTATTTTTTGTATTTTTAATGGAGACGGGGTTTCATCATGTTGACCGGGCTGGTCCCGAACTCCTGACCTCAAGTGATCTTCCCACCTCAGCCTCCCAAAGTGCTGGAATTAACAGGCATAAGCCACCACTCCTGGCTCTAAATTTTCGTTTTCGTTGTATGATTTCAACTCAGCACTTCTTCCCTAGCCTCCATTGTGATGAATGCCATGTTTTTCCTTTTGAATGTATCCACAATAGCTGATGTTCCGTAAAATGCGAGGCTTAAGTGAATTTCCAGAGAATTTCTCAGCCACTGGAGACGTCCTGTCTCACCTGACCTCCTCTGTGGACCTGGACTTCGGGGCGCACCATCCCCTTCACGTGACGATGCTGCCCAATCCCTCGCACCTGGAGGCCGTCAACCCCGTGGCCGTGGGCAAAACTCGTGGCAGGCAGCAATCTCGCCAAGACGGCGATTACTCTCCAGACAATTCAGCCCAGCCGGGGGACAGGGTCATTTGCTTACAGGTACTTGGAGCTTCTGGAAGTGAGGCCAGAGGTGGGGAAAACTGGGAAGAATGTGTCGGTTGGGAGGGCTGAAAGCAGATGGCAGACATTCATGATGAAACTAAGATGACCTTTTGGAAAAAGATTCTGGGATTGTTTTAAAAACTAACAGGAGATTCTTGAGGTTTAGTCTTGGGGCAACTGGCTTTAGCCTGGGCCTTCCACTTCTGTTTTCCTTGCTTGGCTCATGAATTAACTTAGGGGTATGGGCTGGCAAACCTGCTCCTTCTGAGAGCACAGATGTCATTATTTCTCTGGAAGTATGGCTCTCCTGGAAACTTCGTGATATCCATACATCTAACAAGACAAGTGTGAAAAAAAAAAGACTTTAAGTGTAGTTTTACTTCGTTTCTTGTTTACTTTATTATCTTTTCTTTTTTATTGCTTTTTATTTTGAGACCAAGTCTCGCTCTGTCACTCAGGCTGGAGTGCAGTGGCGAAATTTCAGCTCACTGCAACCTCTGCTTCCTGGGTTCAAGTGATTCTCCTGCCTCAGCCTCCCAAGTAGCTGGGACTACAGGCACGTGCCACCACGCTCAGCTAATTTTTGTATTTTTAGTAGAGACAGGGTTTCACCATGTTGGCCAGCCTGGTCTCGAACTCCTGACCTCAAGTGATCCTCCCACCTCAGCCTCCCAAAGTGCTGAGATTACAGGCATGAGCCACACTATACCTGGCCTATTTTTTTTTTTTTTTTTTTTTGCCTGTTTATTTTAAAATGAAGGTCTTTGGCATTAAGGCAAATAACACAAATGATCAGTGTGGTTCGTTCTTCTTCTACCCTGTCTCCCAGTTTTTGGTAACACAAGAAGTATCTTTTAGAGGTTTGGGCTGTGGTCATGTTTCTTCTGTGAGTATTCATTTAAATATAAACCTTTAACTACAGGAGATCATGAACGCTGGATTTCAGAATCAGTCTTCAAATTCCACAGAAATAGATAAATATATAAGGCAACCAAATATTCTATTATGCCTATGAATAGCCACGTTATCTTATGCATTTTAATTTTTCACAGGCCAGAAACATGTAGTGAATAAATTGGGAGTAGGCAGAATTGGATTTCATTATGATATGGCCGGCCCTTCCTTCCTTCCTTCCTTCCTTTTTTTCTTCCTTCCTTCCTTGCTTCCTTCCTTTTTTCCGTCCTTCCTTCCTTCCTTTTTCCTTCCTTCCTTCCTTCCTTTTTCCTTCCTTCCTTCTCTCCTTCCTTCCTTCCCTCCTTCCTTCCTTCCCTCCTTCCTTCCTTCCTTCTTCTTTCTCTCTCTTTCTTTCAAGATGGGGTCTCAATCTTTTGTCCAGGCGGGAGTGCAATGGTGCAATCATAGCTCACTGCAGCCTCAAATGCCTGGGCTCAAGCAATCTTCCTGTCTCAGCCTCCTGAGTAGCTGGGCCTACAGGTGCGTGCCATCATACCTGGCTGATTTATTTTATTTTATTTTGTGGAGACATGATCTTGCTGGGTTGGCCAAGCTGGTTTCAAATTCCTAGCTTCAAGCAACCCTCCTGCCTTGGCCTCCCAAAGTGTAGATATTACAGGTGTGAACCACTGCACCTGGCCTGATAGGGTGTTTCTAAATAGAAATCTTGAAATCATCAGCCAGACATTCTGTTTACCTTTCACATAATTTATAATACTCTATTTTAATCCTTCATTTTTACCCAGTACATTGAGCTGATCTTAAGACTGTGATGGCGGGCGCCTGTAGTCCCAGCTACGTGGGAGGCTGAGGCAGGAGAATGGCATGAACCCGGGAGGCGGAGCTTGCAGTGAGCTGAGATTGCGCCACTGCACTCCCACCTGGGCGACAGAGCAAGACTCCGTCTCAAAAAAAAAAAAAAGATTGACTTCTGAAATAAAAGGTGAAAAGGCCATTTTCTTTAAAATGATGATAAATGAGGCTGGTCGCTGTGGCTCATGCCTGTACTCCCAGCACTTTGGGAGGCCGAGGAGGGTGGATCACCTGAGGTCAGAAGTTCGAGACCAGCCTGACCAACATGGTGAAACCCCGTTTCTACTAAACATACAAAAAATTAGCCGGATGTGGTGGTGCATGCCTATAATCCCAGCTACTAGGGAAGCTGAGGCAGGAGAATCGCTTGAGCCCGGGAGGCAGACGTTGCAGTGAGCTGAGATCGTGTCATTTTACTCTAGCCTGGGCGAAAGAGCAAGACTCTGTCTCAAAAAAAAAAAAAAAAAAAGAAAGAAAAATTATTCCAACCTGAAAACCTAAATTTCTTAATCCCTTATATTTCTTTTCTCCCCACCGCTCCCCTTGCCTCATGATTTAGGTCCATGGTGATGCTTCTTTCTGTGGTCAAGGGATTGTTCCTGAAACATTCACGCTGTCCAATCTCCCGCATTTCAGAATTGGTGGGAGTGTACATTTGATTGTTAATAACCAGCTGGGTTACACCACTCCAGCCGAAAGAGGAAGGTCTTCTTTATACTGCAGTGATATTGGTACGTAACACAGGGAGGAACTGATGTTGCTGAAGCCGACATGGAATTCCTAGGGAAACCTCTGGTGCACACAGAACAATGAGCCTCACTGATTATCCCTCCTTTCATTTAATTAATTAATTAATTAATTAAATTTTTGAGATGGAGTCTTGCTCTGTCACCCAGGCTGTAGTGCAGCAGCACGATCTCAGCTCACTGCAACTTCTGCCTCCCGAGTTCAAGTGATCTTCTTGCCTTAGCCTCCTGATTAGCTGGGACCACGTGCATGCACCATCATGTCTGGATAATTTTTTTTTTTTTTTTTTAAGATGGAGTCTCACTCTGTTGTCCAGGCTGGAGTACATGATCTCAGCTTACTGCAACCTCCGCCTTTCGGGGGCAAGTGATTCTCGTGCCTCAGCCTCCCAAGTAGTTGGGACTACAGGCGTACACCACCACACCTGTCTAATTTTTGTATTTCTACTAGAGACAGGGTTTCACCATGTTGGCAGGCTGGTCTCGAACTCCTGGCCTCTGGTGATCCGCCTGCTTAGGCCTCCCAAAGTGCTGGGATTATAGGCATGAGCCACCATGCCCAGCCTATCAGTGTGATTTTTAAATCTAAAGAAATAAGACAAGGATGGAGCCACAGTGTGCCATCTGAAATTTCTTATAACTGGATGGGTGATCTGGTACAAGTCAGAGATCAACACAATGAGTACAACACCAGAGTCGTTATCTCTAGGATATTCAAACTTGGAGCGCCTGGGGCTTAGTGAAAAGGGATATGTTGAAATAGTATAGTTAGAAATAAGATGTGAAGGCTGGGCGCGGTGGCTCACGTCTGTAATCCTAGCACTTTGGGAGGCCGAGGCAGGTGGATCACCTGAGCTTCGGAGTTCAAGACCAGCCTGACCAACATGGAGAAACCCTGTCTCTAATAAAAACACAAAATTAGCCGGGCATGGTGGCGCATGCCTGTAATCCCAGCTGCTCGGGAGGCTGAGACAGGAGAATCACTTGAACCTGGGAGGCGGAGGTTGCAGTGAGCCAAGATCAGGCCATTGCACTCTAGCCTGGGCAACAAGAGCGAAACTCCGGCTGGGCGCGGTAGCTCACGACTGTAATCCCAGCACTTTGGGAGGCCGAGGCAGGCAGATCACAAGGTCAGGAGATCGAGACCATCCTGGCTAGCACGGTGAAACCCCGTCTCTACTAAAAAGTACAAAAAAAAAATTAGCCGGGCGTGGTGGCAGGCGCCTGTAGTCCCAGCTACTCGGGAGGCTGAGGCAGGAGAATGGCGTGAACCCGGGAGGCGGAGCTTGCAGTGAGCCGAGATCGAGCCATTGCACTCTAGCCTGGGCGACAGAGCGAGACTCTGTCTCAAAAAAAAAAAAAAAAAGCGAAAGTCCGTCTCAAAGGAAAAAAAAAAGAAATAAGATGTGAAGAATCAAAGTCAGCTTCTTTTTTACCTGTGGAAATTGGTAGGTTTTTTGTTGTTGTTGTTGTTCTGAGAGTCTTGCTCTGTTACTCAGACTGGAGTGCAGTGGTATAATCATGGCTCACTGCAGCCTTGACATCCCTGGCTCAACAGATCCTCCCTCCTCAGCCTCCTTAGTAGCCGGGATTTACAGACACGTGCTACCATGCACAGCTAATTTTTTTTTTTTTTTTTTTTTGAGATGGAGTTTCACTCTTGTCGCCCAGGCTGGAGTGCAATGGCGCCATCTCGGTTCACCACAGCCTCCGCCTCCCGGGTTCAAGCAATTCTCCTGCCTCGGCCTCCCAAGTAGCTGTGATTATAGGTGTCCACCACCACACCCAGCTAAATTTTGTGTTTTTAGTAGAGACGGGGTTTTACCATGTTGGTCAGGCTGGTCTCAAACTCCTGACCTCAGGTAATTCACCTGCCTCAGCCTCCCAAAGTACTGGGATTACAGGCGTGAGCCACTGCACCTGGCCACAGCTAATTTTTAAAATAATTTTTGTAGAGATTGAGTCACCGTGTTGCCCAGACTGGTCTTGAACCTCTGGTTTTGTGTGATCCCTCTTCAGCCTTCCAGATTGCTGAGATTACAGGCGTGAACCACTGTGCCAGGCTGAAATTGGTCGTCTTAAGAGAAAGACAGGGCTGTTATTACCCATTCCCAGTTTCACAGATTACAAGGCTGTTTGATGGTAGCAGCTATTCTCCTTTTATACAAACAGCCTGGACTGGATGCCTCTTGGGCTTGTTTATGTGAATCTTTTATGATTAGCCTCATGAAGATACTGAAGATCCATTCTTGAGCTTCTTTGGAGAAAAATTATCTTTTTCTAGGGTACATCCTTTAATGACCCTTTTATCTCAGGGAGAAAGAGAGTAATAATAATAACAATAACAAAATAAATATTAACTACTATGTACCAGGCACTGTTAGGCATTACAGTTGTATGTGCATTCACTCATTGAACCTGTGCAACATCACTAAGAGGTAGGAGCCCCATTCCCGGTTCATAGATAAGTAGGCTGAGATTTGTAGCTTTACCAAGGTCACACAATAAGTCCCAGAGTTGGAACTTGCCAGCTGGTCTCCAAAGCTGGGGTTGTTAACCAAACCAATATCTACCTGTGAGGACTGGGCTGTCTTTTGATGCAGGAAGTAGGGCTTAGAGAGAGCCATTGTCATTCTGGGTTAACTGTTCTGTTTTGGCTTGGTCTTCTGTCCTTCAGGGAAGCTTGTGGGCTGTGCCATCATCCATGTCAATGGAGACAGCCCAGAGGAAGTGGTCCGTGCCACACGACTGGCTTTTGAGTACCAACGCCAGTTCCGCAAGGATGTGATTATTGATCTGTTGTGCTACAGGCAGTGGGGCCACAATGAGCTGGATGAGCCATTCTTCACCAACCCCATCATGTACAAAATCATCAGGTACAATTATAAACCCTTGTGTGATATGCCCCCTAAAAATTAAAATTATTATTTTTTTTCCTTGAGATGGAATCTTGCTTTGTTGCCCAGTCTGGAATGCAGTAGCACGATCTTGGCTCACTGCAATCTCCACCTCCCCGGTTCAAGTGATCCTCCTGCCTCAAGTGATCCTCTTGCCTCAACCTCCCGAGTAGCTGGGATTACAGGCATGTGCCCCCGTGCCTGGCTAGTTTTCGTACTTTTTAGTAGAGACGGAATTTTGCCATGTTGGCCAGGCTGATGTCAAACTCCTGACCTCAGGTGATCTGCCTGCCTTGCCCTCCCAAAGTGCTGGGATTACAGGCATGAGCCACCATGCCCAGGCAGGACATGAAACTTTCAAAGCTAAAGCTGACACAGTTCTGGGCTGAAATGCAGGTGGCACAGTCTTGGCTCACTGCAACCTCTGCCTCCTGGGTTCAAGCAATTGCAATTCTTGTGCCTCAGCTTCCTGAGCAGCTGGGATTACAGGTATGCGTCACCACGCCTGGCTAATCTTTGTATTTTTAGTAGAGACAGGGGTTTCGCCACGTTGTCTAGGCTGGTCTTGAACTCCTGGTCTCAAGTAATCCACCCGCCTTGGCCTCCCAAAATGCTGGGATTACAGGCATGAGCCACCGTGCCTGGCCTCCCATACTCTTCACACTTGACATGGTTCCTCATTGAATAGAGAAAGGGCAATTTAGCAACGCAGCAGATGGGAAGATTGAATTAAGCAAACCTCGCCCAAATCTATTTACTGCAGTGTCGGCAGGACCAGAAATAGAACCTCAGTGATTCATTTCTACAAACCATAGCTGCAGACCTGCCTGGCACCTTGGTGAGAGGTAACTCGGAAGATTCTAATGAATGTTCAGAACCATGCTGTCCAAGATGGAAGCCACTAGCCATCAGTGGCTATTGAGTACTTGAAAAGTGGCTAGTCCTGATTAATGTGCTGTAAGGATAATACACACACCATATTTTAAAGACTTAGCTTGTAAAAATATAAACCCAAACTAGTATTTTTTAAATTTATTAGATATGGAAATTACAATATAATGAGTATATTGACTTAAATAAAATATATTATTGAAATGGCCAGGTGCAGTGGCTTATGCCTGTAATCCCAGCACTTTGGGAGGCCAAGGTGGGTGGATCACTTGAGGTCAGGAGTTTGAGACCAGCCTGGCCAACATGGTGAAACCCCGACTCTACTAAAAATAGAAAAATTTGGCCAGGCGCAGTGGCTCACCCCTGTAATCCCAGCACTTTGGGAGGCCGAGGCGGGCGGATAACGAGGTCAGGAGATCGAGACCATCCTGACTAACACTAATAAAAATACAAAAAATTAGCTGGTCGTGGTGGCAGGCGCCTGTAGTCCCAGCTACTCAGGAGGCTGAGGCAGGAGAATGGCATGAACCCGGGAGGCGGAGCTTGCAGTGAGCCGAGATCGCACCACTGCACTCCAGCCTGGGTGGCAGAGCCAGACTCTGTCTCAAAAAAAAAAGAAAAGAAAAGAAAAAGAAAAATTAGCCGGCATTGTGGCGCGTGCCTGTAGTCCCAGCTACTCGGGAGGCTAAGGCAACAGAATTGCTTGAACTGGGGAGGCGGAGGTTGCAGTGAGCTGAGATTGTGCCACTGCATTCCAGCCTGGGCGACAGAGCGAGACTCCGTCTCAAAGAAAAAAACAAAAAGAAAAGAAATTAATTTCACCTGGTTCTTTTTATCTTTTCTAATGTGACTGCCAGAAAATTTTAAATTACTCTTGGCTTGCATTTCATTTCTGTCCCATGGTGCTGATTCAGATGGTTAATGTGACAGAGGGGGAATTTGTTACTTTGGAACTTCCTTTTCTAGATACTAGAAAATAAAATAGATTCCCCTCCTCCAAGTTTATTTCCTTATAGATATAAATTAAAGCAGAGGAATACACATTTTATGAGCGTTTCTGATCCTTGGTACCAGAAAGAGGACTGCTCTCAGAAGAACTAATTGTGTTCTGTTTAGCTCTGAATTTAGCAGCTGAATGACTCAATGAACCTCAGGGCCCTATTTTATTTTATTTATTTTTTTGAGACACGGTCTTGCTCTGTTGCCCAGGCTGTAGTACAGTGGTATGATCACGGCTCACTGTAGCCTCGACTTCCTGGGCTCAAGCGATCCTCCCGCCTCCGCCCTCTGAGTACCTGGGACTACAGGCGCTTGCCACTACGCCTGACTAGATGGGGTCTCACAGCGTTACCCAAGCTGGTCTCGCCGTCTGCCCATCTCAGCCTCCCAAAGTTCTGGGATTGCAGGCATGAGCCTCCTCACCTGGCCCCAGGGCCTTATCTTTAAAATCTATCCTGCTTTCTTCTCTCTTATCAGGATTAAATGTGATAATACATGTGAATAGACTTTATAGTTTAAAGTATTACATGAATGTAGAGTGACATTTATTGTAACACCCAGGTGCTGATGATTGTAGTTAAAGGATGATAGACGCAACCTGAAAGATTGCGACTTTCAGAGACTGGGGCAACTTTGGATTCCATACCTTTTTAGATAAAGAGGGGTGCTGATTGGATAGACAGTGTGAGTCAGTCTTGGAAATAATTGTCAGAATTTACTAAATCATAGAAAAACTCTGTTAATTATTTCTGCTTGGATGCAGACAAAAACTTATAAAGATAAATTTGTTTTCTCTTACTTGCCTGGAAAAGAGGTTGTTACTATGAGTGCCTTCATTTACTAAATTAATTTATTATATTTAGGCCAGGCGCGGTGGCTCATGCTTGTAATCCCAGCACTTTGGGAGGCCAAGGCAGGCGGATCACGAGGTCAGGAGATCGAGACCATGGTGAAACCCCGTCTCTACTAAAAATACAAAAAAATTAGCCGGGCGTGGTGGTGGGCGCCTGTAGTCCCAGCTACTCGGAGAGGCTGAGGCAGGAGAATGGCGTGAACCCGGGAGGCAGAGCTTGCAGTGAGCCAAGATTGCGCCACTGCACTCCAGCCTGGGCGACAGAGCAAGACTCCGTCTCAAAAAAAAAAAAAAATTTTATTATATTTAACATTGTCTATTTATTTTGTTTATGTTTTATAAACTTATTGAGATGAACATGACATAATATAAAATTGGCTGTCTTAATGTGAACAACTCAGTGGCATTTATTTACCTTCACAAAGTGGTGCCACCACCACTTCTATCTAGTTCCAAAACATTTTTCCTGAATGCCTTTTTATTTTATTTTTATTTATTTTCAATTTTATTTATTTATTTTTTGAGACAGAGTTTCACTTTTGTTGCCCAGGCTGGAGTGCAATGGTGCCATCTCGGCTCACTGCAACCTCCGCCTCTTAGGTTCAAGCAATTCTACTGCCTCAGCCTCCTGAGTAGCTGGGATTACAGGCGCCCACCACCATGCCAAGCTAATTTTTTGTATTTTTAGTAGAGACGGGGTTTCATCATGTTGGCCAGGCTGGTCCCGAACTCCTGACCTCAGGTAATCCACCCACCTTGGCCTCCCAAAATGCTGAGATTGCAGGTGTGAGCCACTGCACCTGTCGAATGCCTTTTTAGAGTGCTGACACTCCACCGCCCTTGACAGTGACTCTGTCTCTATTAGATTGTTACATGTCAGATTGAGTTTTGTTTCTTCTCTTTCTTGGACAGAGCTCGAAAGAGCATTCCAGACACATATGCAGAGCACCTCATTGCTGGTGGACTCATGACGCAGGAGGAGGTGTCTGAAATAAAATCCTCCTACTATGCCAAGTTGAATGATCACTTAAATAACATGGCCCACTACAGCCCCCCTGCCCTGAACCTGCAGGCCCACTGGCAGGGCCTGGCTCAGCCAGAAGCGAGAATCACCACCTGGAATACAGGTGTGCCCCTCGACCTCCTGCGGTTTGTTGGTGTGAAGTCTGTAGAGGTGCAGAGAGAGCTGCAGATGCACAGTCACCTGCTGAAGACACATATTCAGGTGGGCAGCCTCCAAATGGCTGGTTATTGCTTCTCCTTCCTGCTCAGCAAAGGGACTGATGTTGGTCTGGTCTTTTCGGTTGGCTGATTCATTTGATAAATATTTATTGTGTGTCATTAGGTTTTAGAAACTGATCCTAGTGTTGTTTTGGTACTGATAGTCAGTTACCTCAGATTTTCTCTTCTTTTCTTTTTCCTCCGTGTACTTATTCACTTACGCATGCTCATACATTACATATACGTGGAATACATGCACACTATAAAAAATACAGAGATACAAGAATGTCTGTTTTTGTTTTTCCAACCAGTGAGTAGAAAACACTTTGTTTCAGGTGGTTTAAATAAAAGAAACAAAAATCAACACACATACCCCAAAGTAGCCCCTTAAACATGCTGATGTTTTACGTATTGTCTTAGGATCACTGTAGGATGACAAACCACCCTGGTGGGCCTGGGACATAGGGGTTTTCTGGAATGTGGGACTTTCAGTGCTAAAACAAGGAGAGCAAAGAGTTAAAGGTCTTTATCTTTCTTAAGCTTGGATGAAGGAACTTTGCCCTCTGAATTATTTTATTTTATGTTTTTTTTTTTTTTTTTTTTTTTTTTTTTTTTTTGAGACAGAGTCTTGCTCTGTCGCCCAGGCTGGAGTGCAGTGGCGCGATCTCGGCTCACTGCAAGCTCCGCACCCCGGGTTCACGCCATTCTCCTGCCTCAGCCTCTCCGAGTAGCTGGGACTACAGGTGCCCGCCACCACGCCCGGCTAATTTTTTGTATTTTTAGTAGAGACGGGGTTTCACCGTGGTCTCGATCTCCTGACCTCGTGATCCGCCCGCCTCGGCCTCCCAAAGTGCTGGGATTACAAGCGTGAGCCACCGCACTCGGCCTATTTTATGTTATTTTTGAGATGGAATCTCACTCTGTCACCCAGGCTGGTGTGCAGTGGTGTGATCTCAGCTCACTGCAACCTCCACTTCCCAGGTTCAAACGATTCTCCTGCCTCAGCCTCCTGAGTAGCTGGGATTACAGGCACGTGCCACCACGCCCAGCTAAATTTTGTATTTTTAGTAGAGATAGGTTTTCACCATGTTGGCCAGGTTGGTCTTGAACTCCTGACCTCAATTGATCCATCCACTTTGGCCTCCCAAAGTGCTGGGATTACAGGTGTGAGCCACCGTGCCCAACATGAATTATTTTCAAACACTAACTTGGCCAGGCACAGTGGCTCCTATCTGTAATACTAGTGCTTTGGAAGGCCAAGGTGGAAGGATTGCTTGAGCCTAGAAATTCAAGACCAGCCTGGGCAATATAGTGAGACCTTATTGCTAGTAAAGATTAAAAAATTAGCCTGGCATGGTGGCACATGCCTGTAGTCTCAGCTCCTCAGGAGGCTGAGGTGGGAGGATTGCTTGAGCCCAGAAGGTCGAGCCTGCAGTAAGCTGAGATTGCGCCACTGTACTCCAGCCTGGGTGACAGAATAAGACCCTGTTTCTCCAAAAAAAGGAAATTAAAAAAAAACAACAACCCACTAACTCTAAGTTTTTATTATAGGTACAGAGACTATTACAACAAACTATTAATACATACTCATCACCCAGCTTAGGAAATAGGATGTTATAAATACAGTTCCCCACATACCCCTCCTTGATCCGTCTCCTCCCACCTCCGCAGAGGTAACCATTAACCTAAGCACGTGTTTGTTTTGCCTGTTTTAAAATTGTATATAGGCCAGGTGTGGTGGCTCACGCCTGTAATCCCAGCACTTTGGGAGGCTGAGCTGGGCAGATCGTTTGAGTTCAGGGGTTCAAGACCAGTCTGACCAACATGGCGAAACCCCTTCTCCACTAAAAAGTACAAAAATTGGCTGGGTGTGGTGGTGCGCACCTGTAGTCCCAGCTACTTAGGATACTGAGGCAGGAGAATCACTTGAACCAGGGAGGCCGAGGTTGCAATCAGCCAAGATCGCGCCACTGCACTCCAGCCTGGGTGACAGAGTGAGACTGCTTCAGGAAAAAAAAAAAAAAAAAGCTGTATATAATTGCTCTCCTTCTCTAATGTATGCTTTTGCACTGTTTTTATTCAGCATTGTTTTTGATGCTTAATTTTGTTGGGTTTTTTTTTTTTTTCTTTGAGATCGAGTCTTGCTCTGTCGCCCAGGCTATATAGTGTATGGAGCCATCTCAGCTCACTGCAACCTCCGTCTCTCAGGTTCCAGTGATTCCCTGCCTCAGCTTCCTGAGTAGCTGGGATCATAGAGACACACGACCAAGCCTAGCTAATTTTTGTATATTTAGTAGAGATGGAGTTTCACCATGTTGTCCAGGCTAGTCTTGAACTCCTTACCTCAAGTGATCCACCCGCCTCGGCCTCCCAAAGTGCTGGGATTACAGGCATGAGCCACCATGCGCGGCCTGCATTAAATTTTTTGTACTCATTGTGAAAAAGGAAATGGACTCTTAGACGTTCCTTTTTTTTCTTTCTCTGAATTTTATAGTCCAGAATGGAGAAGGTGATGGATGGAACCAAGCTAGACTGGGCCACTGCAGAAGCTCTTGCCTTGGGTTCCTTACTTGCTCAAGGTAAGAATTTTCTTTCTTTTTATTTTTTTTTTTGAGTCTTGCCCTGTCGCCCAGGCTGGAATACAGTGGTGTGATCTCAGCTCACTGCAACCTCCGCCTCCCAGGTTCAAGCGATTCTCCTGCCCCTGCCTCCCAAGTAGGGCGCACCACCACGCCCAGCTAATTTTTGTATTTTCAGTAGAGATGGGGTTTCACTATCTTGGTCAGGCTGGTCTCAAACTCTTGACCTCATGATCTGCCTGCCTCGGCCTCCCAAAGTGCTAGGATTACAGGCGTGAGCCACCGTGCCTAGCCAAGGTAAGAATTTTCTGTCTAGCTAGTAGAGAGTACTTTTAATCACATTTGCTACCTGTTACCTTTGCAGTTTATTTGAGTTATAACTACCTCCCATTGTGTTCATTGACCAGAGAGGTTCTAAAACGTGTTAATTTTTCTTTCTTGACAATATTACTTAATTGTAGTATAAGTCATGCTGACAACCTTCATCAGAGTGTAAACATAGGACAGTTATGCCTGGGAAACAAAGGGCTAGTGCTGGATGTACCGGAAAGATAGTTTTCTCTAAAAATTGCAGGGCACATGATACCTCTCCATTCTTATACAATCTCATCTTAACTATAGACTTTTGAATAGCGGACAGCATATATTAATAACTATCTATTATCCTAAGGAAAATTCTCAAGATTAAGCCAGTATATAAGAATTTAGAGTCACCATGCCTTATTATTAGGTTATTTATGGGAATCTGACTTTTTTTTTCTTGCTTGCTTAAGGTTTTAATGTTCGTCTAAGTGGCCAAGATGTTGGCCGTGGAACTTTCAGTCACAGGCATGCAATGGTGGTTTGCCAGGAGACCGATGACACCTACATCCCCCTGAACCATATGGACCCAAATCAGAAGGGGTTTCTAGAGGTGAGATGTTTCCATAGCTGTTGTAAAATCCAGGTGCCAATGATTACACTTCCAGGATTCTTAGAACAAGTAGGAACCAGTGCTGGCAACTTTGGGTTCAGTACTTTTGGAAGTAAAGGGGTGCTAAATGGGTGGATGAGGTGGGTCTGTCAATTTGGGATGGAAGTAACCCACTAGAGAGTAGGCTGGAGCTTTCTTCTTCTGATGACATATCTGTAATTATGTAAATGTCAAATTGATGTGTGTTTTGTCAACTCAAAGTTGACATTATCATCTGCATATTGCTGTAATTCATTAAAGTTAGTCAAAGATGTGGATAAGTCAGTATTCCTTGCCTACTTAAGGAAAGCAAAATCATACATCCTCAAGGTTGCCTGTTCCTTAAGGTATGATCGGCTTGACGAATGTACACATAACCATGTATTTCTTTCTTTTTTTTTTGGAAACTTAATCGTGCTCTATTGCCCAGGCTGGAGTGCAGTGGTGCCATCTTGGCTCACTGCAACCTCCACCTCCCAGGCTCAAGGGATCCTCATGCTTCAGCCTCCCGAGTAGCTGGGACCATGGGCATGAGGTGCCATTCCTGGCTAATTTTTTTATTTTTAGTAGAGATGGAATTTCGCCATGTTGCCCAGGCTGGTCTTGAACTCCTGGCCTCAAGCAGTCCACCTGCCTTGGCCTCCCGAAGCGCTGGAAGTATAGGTGTGAGCCACTGCACCCAGCCAGATATAACCATGTATTTCTGTGTGGCAGCCTCTGTGCCCTTCTCTTTAGTGCCTTAAGGGCAGTAGTGGAGTCTTCATTTATTTATCCCAAACAATTATTCAAGTGTCTAGCACATGATGTTTATGAAAATAACTTATTCCTTCAGGTAAGTTGAGTGGCATGTCGTCTTCTTTCCTACTCTAGCCATTAGTTTGAGAACATCATTTTGAGTTACTGACACCCTATAAAAAATTCACTTGGCGGCCAGGTGTGGTGGTTCACGCCTGTAATGCCAGCACTTTGGGAGGCTGAGGCGGGCAGATCACAAGGTCAAGATATCAAGACCATCCTGGCCAAAATGGTGAAACCCCATCTCTACTAAAAATACAAAAATTAGCTGGGCATGGTGGCGTGCATCTGTAGTCCCAGCTACTCAGGAGGTTGAGGCAGGAGAATCACTTGAACCCGGGAGGCGGAGGTTGCAGTGAGCCAAGATTGCGCCACTGCACTCCAGCCTGGCAACAGAGCAAGACTCTGTCTCAAAAAAAAAAAAGAAAATTCACTTGGCAAAAGCCACATTTTAGGAAGATAACTGAAGGGATATGGAGCTCATCTTTTCTTTAAGTTAGTCCAAAATCTACCCTTGGATCAAGTCAGATTGCTGAACTAGATACTGAAATGTTTAGCATTCCCCTACCTCAGATGAGGCTTTCATTGAATTGTGCATTGATATTTATTATCAGTTTTGAATTTTGCTATTGAAAAAGTCCCAATTAAATGCCTTGTGTCTGTTTTGTGGATATTGTTGAAGATTTAATTTATTTTCATTCATTCATTCATTTATTTGAGACGGAGCCTCACTCTGTCGCCCAGGCTGGAGTGCAGTGGCGTGATCTAGGCTCACTGCAAGCTCTGCCTCCTGGGTTGGAGCAGTTCTCCTGCCTCAGCCTCCCAAGTAGCTGGGATTATTTGGCCTCCCAGAGTGCTGGGATTACAGGTGTGAACCACCACGCCTGGCCGAAGATTTAATTTATTATTTAGGCCTGGTGCAGTGGCTCACACCTGTAATCCCAGCACTTTGGGAGGCCAAGGCAGGCAGATCACTTGAGGCCAGGAGTTCAACACTGGCCTGGCCAACATGGCGAAATGCTGTCTCTACTAAAAATACAAAAATTAGTTGGGCATGGTGGCACACGCCTGTAATCCCAGCTACTCGGGAGGTTGAGGCAGGAGAATTGCTTGAACCCAGGAGGCGGAGGTAGTGAGCCGAGATCATACCGCTGCACTCCAGCTTGGGCAACAGAGCAAGACTCTGTCTCAAATAATAATAATAGTAACCTATTATTTAATATCATGTCCTCTATGTGAAGACTCTGGGAGAAACTCCTGCTTGATCTTGGTAGTGAGAGTAGCGTATTTTCCCGAGTAGTGATCTGCCTTCACTGTCTGTATTGAATTTTGTAACTGACCAGCGTTCCCTTATCAATAATGGCTTCTAGGAAGGGACCGACATCAGGCAGCCTTCATGGTAAGTGAATAGGTCCTTGGGATGTGTTTTTCCCCCAACTCTGTTGTACATCTCAATCTGTGTGTGTGTGTGTGTGACAGGTCCTCCTCTGTTGCCCAGGCTGGAGTCCCATGGTGCAATTATAGCTCACTGTAGCTTCCAGCTCTTAGGTGCAAGCAATCCTCCTGCCTCAGCCTCTCAAGTAGCTGGGACTACAGGCAAGCACCACCACACCTGGCTAATTTTAAATATTTTGTAGAGATAGGAGTCTTGCTGTGATGGCCAGTGTCATCTTGAATTCCTGGCCTCAAGCAGTCCTTCTGCCTTGGCCTCCCAGAGTGCTGGGATTATAGGCGTGAGCCGCCATGCCCAGCCTAGAGCGTTTTTATTTTTTTAAATAAAAGCTTTATTGAGCTATAACTCATAAAATTCAACCTCTCAGTGTGTACCCTTGAGCAGTTTGTAGTCTACTCACAGTTGTGCATCATCACCACTATCTAATTTTAGAACATTTTCATTACCCTAGAAAGCAAGCCCACGCCTGTCAGCAGTCACTGCCCACTCCTTCCTCCCTTCAGCCCCTGGACACCACTCATCGACTGTTTGTTTCTATTGATCTGACTATTTTGGATGTTTCATGTGAATAGAATGGTATAACATGTGGCCTTTTGGGACTGGCTTCTTTGACTTGACATCATGTTTTCAAGGTCCATCTATGCATGTAGCATGTATCAGTACATCCTTCTTTTTTTTGAGACCAAGTCTTGCTCTGTTGCCCAGGCTGGAGTGCAGTGGTGCAATCTCGGCTCACTGCAACCTCAGATTCCTAGGTTAAAGTGATTCTCCCACCTCAGCCTCCCAAGTAGCTGGGATTGCAGGTGTGCACCACCAGGCCCTGCTAATTTTTGAATTTGTAGCAGAGACAGGGTCTTGTCACATTGGCCAGGCTGATCTCAAACTTTTGACCTCAAGTGATCTGCCCATCTCAGCCTCCCAAAGTGCTGAGATTACAGGCGTGAGCCACCACACTCTGCCCATCCTTCCTTTTTATTCCAAAATAATATTCTATAAAGGTGTAACTTAAACATGTATTTTTTTAAAATTTGAAAGAAACACAAAATTACCAAAATGTTGTATACAGTAAGGAACTTTTTCTCATCTTTATTTTTTCTTTTGAGACAGGGTCTCGCTCTGTCACGCAGGCTGGAGTGTAGTGACGCAGTCACTGCTCACTGCAGCCTTGACCTCCTGTGTCCAAGTGATCCTCCTAGCTCTTTTTTTTCATCTTGAACCATCTGAGAGCAAGTTGTATCCCTAGTGTGTATTTCCACAAACAGGGACATCCTTCTCCATCATAACACACCAAAATCAGGAAATGAACACAGACATGACTACCATGTATTTCTCAAACTAAGATCAACAATTTTTTTCTTTTTTTGAGGCAAAGTCTCATTCTATTGCCCAGGCTGGAGTGCAGTGGCACAATCTCAGCTCAATGTAACCTCCACCTCTCAGGTTCAAGCAATCCTCCCACCTCAGCCTCTTGAGTAGCTCAATGCAACCTCCGCCTCCCAGGCTCGAGCAATCCTCCCACCTCAGCCTCTTGAGTAGCTCAATGCAACCTCCACCTCCCAGGTTCAAGCAATCCTCCCACCTCAGCCTCTTGAGTAGCTCAATGCAACCTCCACCTCTCAGGTTCAAGCAATCCTCCCACCTCAGCCTCTTGAGTAGCTCAATGCAACCTCCACCTCCCAGGTTCAAGCAATCCTCCCACCTCAGCCTCTTGAGTAGCTCAATGCAACCTCCACCTCCCAGGTTCAAGCAATCCTCCCACCTCAGCCTCTTGAGTAGCTCAATGTAACCTCCACCTCCCAGGTTCAAGCAATCCTCCCACCTCAGCCTCTTGAGTAGCTCAATGCAACCTCCACCTCCCAGGTTCAAGCAATCCTCCCACCTCAGCCTCTTGAGTAGCTCAATGCAACCTCCACCTCCCAGGTTCAAGCAATCCTCCCACCTCAGCCTCTTGAGTAGCTCAATGCAACCTCCACCTCCCAGGTTCAAGCAATCCTCCCACCTCAGCCTCTTGAGTAGCTCAATGCAACCTCCGCCTCCCAGGTTCAAGCAATCCTCCCACCTCAGCCTCTTGAGTAGCTCAATGCAACCTCCACCTCCCAGGTTCAAGCAATCCTCCCACCTCAGCCTCTTGAGGCCTGCATCACCATGCTCGGCTAATTTTTTTTTTTTTTTTTTTTTTTTTGAGACGGAGTCTCGCTCTGTCGCCCAGGCTGGAGTGCAGTGGCACAATCTCGACTCACTGCAAGCTCCGCCTCCCGGGTTTCCGCCATTCTCCTGCCTCAGCCTCTCCGAGTAGCTGGGACTACAGGCGCCCACCACCACGCCCGGCTAATTTTTTTTTATTTTTTTATTTTTAGTAGAGATGGGGTTTCACTGTGGTCTCGATCTCCTGACCTCGTGATCCGCCCGCCTCGGCCTACCAAAGTGCTCGGATTACAAGCGTGAGCCACCGCGCCCGGCCGCTCGGCTAATTTTTGTATTTTTTGTAGAGACTGGGTTTCCTCCATGTTGGCCAGGCTGCTCTCGAACTCCTTACCTCAGGTGATCCGCCTGCCTTGACCTCCCAAAGTGCTGGGATTATGTATTGCATTTAATTGTCACGTCTTTTTAACCTTCTCAGAGATATAATTTGTATTCTGCTTTTTTTAATGTTAACATATCATGATGGTTCTTTTGATTGACCATGCAAATACGGTGTTAGAATAATGATTTTAACCAAAGGTAGGCCTTTATTTTTTAACTTTCCTCACTTTGTTTCGTGACAATTTTTTTTTCTTGTTTTTTTTTTTGAGACAGGGTCTCACTGTGTCATGCAGGCTGGAGTGCAGTGGTGCGATTATAGCTCACTGTAGTTTCAACCTCCTGGGCTCAAGTGATCCTCCCACCTCAGCCTCCCAAGTAGTTGGGACTACAGGCATGTGCCACCACGCCCAGCTAATTTTTGTCTGCTTTTTGTAGAGACGGGGTTTTGCCATGTTGCCCATGTTGGTCTCAAACTCCTGTGCTCAAGCGATCCTCCCATCTCGGCCTCCCAAATTGTTGGGAGGCCACCACGCCCGGCCACAGGTTTTTGAAAAGCTTAGAAGACACCGTTGAATACTCAGCTCCAGAGGAGGGTCATCTGAGAAGTATATGTGCTTACCCTTGAAGAAACTCTGTAATACCCACATTCCGGCCTCTTTTATCTTTTCCTCTCTTTGTCCCAACTTTTCTCATCTGCATCACTGACACCGAAGAGCAAATCTCTTCTCAAAAGAATGTGGTGATGAGGCCGGGCGTGGTGGCTCATGCCTGTAACCCCAGCACTTTGGAGGGCCAAGGTGGGTGGATCACCTGAGCTCAGGAGTTCAAGACCAGCGTGGCCAACATGCTGAAACCCTGTTTCTACTAAAAATACAAAAATTAGCTGGGCGTGGTGGCGGGCGCCTGTAATCCCGCTACTCAGGAGGCTGAGGCAGGAGAATCACTTGAACCTGGAAGGTGGAGGTTGCAGCGAGCTGAGATGGAGCCATTGCACTCCAGTCTGGGAAACAAAAGCGAAACTCCATCTCAAAAAGCAAAAACAAACAAACAAAAAGAATGTGGTGATGAATGAGAGCAAGGCTCCCTCTCCGCACCACCTCCGTTCGATAAGTTCCCAGGAGTCCAGTGCTCTGCCGTGGCCCTCACATGCAGCGTTTCCTTCTCTTTCCTGGGATTAGGTCAGCAACAGCCCCCTGTCAGAAGAGGCCGTCCTGGGATTTGAATATGGGATGAGCATTGAGAGCCCAAAGTTACTGCCCCTATGGGAGGCACAGTTTGGCGATTTCTTGAATGGTGCCCAGATCATCTTTGACACATTCATCTCTGGAGGTTGGTGTCAGTGTGTAGGGTGGGTACAGGTGGGGGTCCCTGCGTGGCCCCAGCCTCATGGGGACAAATGAATGAAAAGGGGCCACTGCTGCCTTGAGACTCCCGTGTGCAGCGGCACCTCCAGGGAGTTGGGGGTCACCCTGTTATGACAGGAGTGTGGCCACTGTCAGGTTAATGTGTTACTGGGACAAAAACCCAAGCTCTCTGTCAGCAGGAGCACTGGTGCCACCCAGCACCTGTGCCCAGGAGTCAGTAGGGCCATGAAAACCCGCTCCAGTGTCTGAAAGCTTCTGAAGCAGTACTTGCTCACTGTAAAAATTAGAAGTAATTGAAGTAAACGTCTAAGTCTCTCCCCAGACCCAGAATCCCATTTTCCAGGGATGCCCACTCTTGGGTTTTGAATACCTGCCTTAAATCTTTCCTATAGTTATGCTTCTCTGTAACATTTTCACTGGGAGAAAGAAAAGTGCCTGAGGGCCTGGACTTCTGACTTGTCCAGAGACTGTTCTGTTGTGCCCACCACCCCGTTTCAAGATAGTGGCCTGTGTTGTCAGCTGGGCTGTGAGAGTTGTCCATTCTTTTTTTTTTTTTTTTTTTTTTTGAGACAGAGTCTCGCTCTGTCACCCAGGCTGGAGTGCAGTGGCGCGATCTCGGCTCACTGCAAGCTCCGCCTACTGGGTTTGCACAATTATCCTGCCTCAGCCTCCTGAGTAGCTGGGGCTACATAGGCGCTCATCACCACGCCCGGCTAATTTTTTGTATTTTTAGTAGAGATGGGGTTTCACCGTGTCAGCCAGGATGGTCTCGATCTCCTGACCTCATGATCCACCCACCTCGGCCTCCCAAAGTGCTGGGATTGCGGGTGTGAGCCACTGTGCCCAGCCGGGAGCTCCCATTCTTGTAAGAGTGGTGCCTGTGGTGGTGTTGGGGCGGCATGTGCTGTCCAGGAAGCTGGGAACGTTCCCCTTTGAGTTTGTCTTCCACTCGTAAAAGCCCAGGGCCTGTGCCGTGATAGGTTATGGTTTTCTTTTTTGAGACAGTGTCTCACTCTGTTCCTGAGGCTGGTGTGCAGTGGCATGATCTCAGCTCACTGCAACCTCAACCTCCCGGGGTCAAGTGATTCTCCCACCTCAGCCTCCTGAGTAGCTGGGATTACAGACATGTGCCACTACAGCTAGCTAATTTTTGTATTTTTAGTAGAGACAAGGTTTCACCATGTTGGCCAGGCTGGTCTCAAACTCCTAACCTCAAGTGACCTATCCGCCTCAGCCTCCCAAAATTGCTGGGATTACACGTGTGAGCCACCGTGCCTAGCCCATGATAGGTTTTCATTCAATGAAATGGACATTTCCCTAAGTATAGCATAACAGTTCTAGAAGGTGCATGTAATGAAAGCAGTTTTGGGGGGTCAGGCAGAAAACTAACATTGATTTCCCTGGCTGAGTCACGTCAGGCCACTTTGTCCCCGCTTCGTAGAGCTCTCACTCCCCACGTGGTACTTTTCTAGGAGAGGCCAAGTGGCTCCTACAAAGTGGCATCGTCATCCTCCTTCCACACGGCTACGACGGGGCTGGGCCAGACCACTCATCCTGTCGAATAGAGCGTTTCCTGCAGGTAAGGCTAATGTCTTCTGGAGCCAAAGAATCATTTTCCTGCTTCCTAGAGCTTTTCTACCTCCTGCGGATAGCTTATCGCCCACCTAACTGTAACATAGCTTAGTATTTGAGTGAAACAGATTTGATGCAATGTCAATTTTCTTTGGAAACATAATGCCTCAGGTATAATTGTATCATGGTTTTATGGCAATTAAAGTTCTCTTGTGCCAGGATCAGCAGTTATTATACCAGGCTGATCATCAGAATGCCCTAGAGAGGTTTTTTTTTTTTTTTGAGATGGGGTCTCTCTCTGTTGCCCAGGCTGGAGTACAGTGGTGCGATCTTGGCTCACTGCAACCTCTGCCTCGTGGGTTCAAGTGATTCTCCTGCCTCGGCCTCCAAGTAGCTGGGACCGCAGGCATATGCCACCATGCCCGGCTAATTTTTGTGTTTTTAGTAGAGATTGGTGTTCTTCCATGTTGGCCAGGCTGGTCTGAAACTCCTGGCCTCAAGTGATCTGCCCGCCTCAGCCTCCCAAAGTGCTGGGATTACAGGCGTGAGCCACCAACCCTGGCTGGTTATTAAAACATTTGAAATATCCTCCCAGAAATAGCCATTGTCCTCATTTGGTGTGAATCATTACAAATGTCTCTTTTTGCATGTTATTTCCTTATAGTTTATTATGAAGACTTTCAGATATACAGAAAAGTTGGAAAGAGTTTACTGTGAATACTCATATGCCCACTCCCTAGAATTCACCATTATTTTTTATTATACTTGTTTTTTCACATATCTATTCATCTGTCATTCTGGTATCCTTCAATCCATCTTATTTTTTGATTCATTTCAAAATAAATGGAGACATCAGCTGGGCGCACCTGTAATCCCGGCACTTTGGGAGACCAAGGCAGGTGGATCTCTTGAGGTCAGGAGTTCAAGACCAGCCTGGCTAACATGGTGAAACCCCATATTTACTAAAAAAACAAAAATTAGCCAGGTGTAGTGGCTCATCCCTGTAATCCAAGCTACTCGGGAGCCTCAGGCAGGAGAATCGCTTGAACCCAGGAGGCAGAGGTTGCAGTGAGCTAAGATCACGCCACTGCACTGCAGCCTGGACAACAAAGACTCTGTCTCAAAAAATTAAATAAATAAATAATAAATAGAGATATCAATACATGTCACCCCAAGTACTTCAGCATGCATATCGTTAATGATTTTGGCATGTGTGCAGCTAAAATGTATAAATAGATGATAGCTTAATAGATAAGTAGATAGAACAACAGATAGATGGATAGTTACATTAATGATGACATCGAGAATTTTATTTAAAAAGAGATTAGAGTAATGGTAGATAAACTAAAGAATGACATGTGAAATACAAAACTACTAGTTTTTGAAGAAACGGAAAATGAGTAGGTGGGGGATACAGTTTCGGAGTCATCGGCCACTAGATGACATTGACAGTCGTGAGTCTGGATGAAGTCATCAAAGCAGTGAACACAGTGGAGGAGAGAAGGTGCCTGAGCTCTGGGCCCTGGGATAGTCCAGCCTCAGAGGATATGGAGGAGAAGAAGAAGTGAGACGAAGAAGGAGCAACCAGTGAGGTGGGAGGAAGATCTTAGAAAGCAAGCGAAGGAAACATATCAAGGAAGAGGGAGTGTCAGTGTCAATTAAGATGAGGAGTGAAATAATCCCAGCACTTTGAGAGGCCGAGGTGGGAGGATCGCTTGAGCCCAGGAGTTTGAGACCAGCCTGGGCAACATAGTGAGACTCTGTCTCTACTAAAAATATATAAGTAAATAAATAGATGAGGCATGAGAATGAACCACTGGATTTAGAAATCAAGAGTCCATTTGTTGGTTGATGACTGCGGTTTTGATGGAGTGGTAGGGACAAAAGTCTGTCTGGGACATATTAAGGACTATCTAGAGCAACTTGTCCAACCTGTGTCCATGGACCGCATGCGGCTCAGAACAGCTTTGAATGTGGCCCAATACAGGCCGGGCACGGTGGCTCACGCCTGTAATCCCAGCACTTTGGGAGGCTGAGGCGGGCAGATCACGAGGTCAGGAGATCAAGACCATCCTGGCTAACACGGTGAAACCCCATCTCTACTAAAAATACAAAAAATTAGCTGGGCATGGTGGCAGCCGCCTGTAGTCCCAGCTACTTGGGAGACTGAGGCAGGAGAATGGCGTGAACCCGGGAGGCGGAGCTTGCAGTGAGCTGAGATCGCACCACTGCACTCCAGCCTGGGTGACAGAGCAAGACTCTGTCTCAAAAAAAAAAAAAAAAAAAAGAGAATGTGGCCCGATACAAATTCATAAACTTTCTTAAAACATTATTTGTGATTTTTTTTTTTTTTTTTTTTTTACCTTATTAGCCATTGTTAGTGTTAGTGTATTTTACGTGTGGCCCAAGACAATTCTTCTTCTTCCAGTGTGGCTCAGGTAAGCCAAAAGATCGGACACCCCGATTCCTGATTCTAGAGAAAGGAAAGTGTATTTATTTAAAAATTTTTAATTGACAAATGTACAATTGTATATATTAATGGTATAAAATGTGATATTTTGATACAGGTATACATTGTGAAATGATTGAATCAGGCTAATTAACAGACCCATCACCTCACATGCTCACCATTTTTTGTGAAGAGAACATTTAAAATCTATCCTCTTAGCAATTTTCAGGTATATAATATGTTAACTACAGTTACCATCCTGTACAGTAGATCTCCAGAACTTATTCAAGGGAGGAAAGTTGGCCTAGCATGGTGGCTCACACTTGTAATCCCAGCACTTTGAGAGGCCAAGGTGGGTGGATCACTTGCTCAGGAGTTTGAGACCAGCCTGGGCATCATGGTGAGACCCCATCTCTGCTAAAAATAAAACTAAAAAAATTAGCTGGTCGGGTGGTTCATGCCCATAATCCTCACTACTTGGGAGGCTGAGGTGGGAGGATCACTTGAGCCTGGGAGGCGGAGGTTGTAGTGAGCTGAGGTTGCACCACTGCATTCCAGCCTGGGCAAGAGAGCCAGACCCTGTCTCAAAAAAAAAAAACAAAACAAAGGGAGGAAAGTCAACTTAACTCTTTTGAGGACTATTGCTGTAAATAGAACAAGAATGAGACAGTAGCTGGTGGGAAAATTTGTGTCAAGAGTTCTTTTTGTGTTTTGTTTTCTTTTTGTGATGGCGTCTTGCTCTGTCACCCAGGCTGTAGTGCAATGCTGCAGTCTTGGCTCTCTGCATCCTCTGCCTCCCAGGTTCAAGCAATTCTCCTGCCTCAGCCTCCTGAGTAGCTGGGATTACAGGCATGTGCCATGATGCCTGGCTAATTTTTGTATTTTTAGTAGAGACGGGGTTTCACCATGTTGACCAGGCTGCTCTTGAACCCCTGACCTCATGTGATCCTCCCACCTTGGCCTCCCAAAGTGATAGGATTTCAGGCGTGGACCACCGTGCCAGGCCTTTGTTTTGTGTTAAAGGTAGGAAATAAGGCCTGTTTGGTGATAGGCATGATCCAGTAGAGAAGAAGAGCATGATGATGTAGGGGTGCAGATAGAAGAACTGAGTGATTTCCTTGCATGGGTAAAATGGGGTGGCTCTAGTACATGATGGATTAAATTAGCTTTAGACAGGCGTATGGTTGGTGGCAATAAATGGAAGGCAGAGAAGATGGGTGCAGGTGAGAATGTGTGTGTAGATGGTCTGAGGACATGCTCTTAGGTCATTAGCTGAGAGCGGTGATGGAGGAGGAGGTCCTGAGTTTAAAGGTGTGAATTAGTCACCTGGGAAAGAAGGAGAATGAGTGAGTTAGGGAAATAGAGTTTAAGAGTCTAGGGTTATTAAGGGCCCACCTCAGGTTGTTGGTCAGGATTCTAAAGTAAGACCATCGGTGTGATTTTGTGTTGTCTCCAGCTACCTTCTCTGCAGACATGGAACAGGCAGAAAGTGGGGATTAACTAGGTTTATGGGTTGGAGTGAAGGGTCATGGGAATCAAGGGTGTATGCAAAAAGAAGATGATCGTGATTGAGGCCAGGCACGGTGGCTCATGCCTGTAATCCCAGCACTTTGGGTGGCTGAGGCGGGAGGATCACTTGAACCCAGGAGTTTGAGACCAGCCTGGACATCATAACGAGACCCCATCTCTACAAAAATATTAAAATTAGTCAGGTGTGGTAGCAGGCACCTGTAGTCCCAGCTACTTGGGAGGCTCTGGTGGGAGGACTGCTTGAGTCCAGAGTTTGAGGTTATAGTGTGCTATGATCATGCCACTGAACTCCAGCCTGGGCGAGACAGCGAGACTCTGTAACAGCAACAAAAATAATTGTCCAGATTTTGTCAACTCTCTTTCTTTCCTTTCACTGCCTTTGGGGTAGGGTTAAGAGTTATGCCTCGGCTTTCTGTCCCACCAGGATCTTCTGAGATTTAACTTCCTTGCCCTCAATTTTGCAACCTTTCTATTAGCTGCTTTTGATTTTGTTTTTGTCTTAAAACACACACACACACACACACACACACACACAATCATTTTGTTTATTACATTAGGAAAGTGAGATTCTGAAAGTGCTTCCTTCCGCTATCTTAATCCTGTAGTAATCAGAATATGTATTTTTTTTTTTTTAAAGTCCTTTCCAGATGATTCTTGCTATCAGCCGTGTTTGGGAACAATTGTGTTAGATGACACAGAATTGGGCCAGTGAGAACTTTGGTTAATACCTCACCGTTAATAAATTCACCTGCTGGTATTTTTCTGTCATGTTGGGCAATAGCGTTTCTGCTATAATCGAGAACACCTGTGTTTCCCTTTGGCTAGCCCCTTGTCACTACAACTGAAATAGATGATCTGAATGTTCGTCTCCTTTCTTGGCACTTCTCTCCCAGATGTGTGACAGTGCGGAAGAGGGGGTGGACGGGGACACTGTGAACATGTTTGTGGTTCACCCAACGACTCCTGCACAGTATTTCCACTTGCTTAGGAGACAGATGGTCCGGAACTTCAGAAAACCACTCATTGTCGCTTCCCCTAAGGTGTTACTCAGGCTCCCGGTAAGTAGAAGAAGCTGGCAAATAAGCCTTCCTCCTTTTGTCATTTTTTGCACTCCATTTTTCTCTGTTTTCCATATCTAATTATATTTAAATTACAGAAACACCTTTTTAGTTTCAACTGACTTTGCTACTTTCATTTTTTTGTTGTTGTTTGTTTTTTGAGATGCAGTCTTGCTCTGTCGCCCAGGCTGGAGTACAATGGTGCCATCTCATCCCGTTGCAACCTCTGACTCCTGGGTTTAAGTGATTCTCCCGCCTCAGCCTCCCGAGTAGCTGAGATTACAGGCATGCACCACCAAGCCTAGCTAATATTTGTATTTTTAGTAGAGACGGGGTTTCGCCATGTTGGCCAGACTGGTCTCTAATTCTTGACCTGAGGTGATTCGCCCACCTCGGCCTCCCAAAGTGCTGGGATTACAGGCATGAGCCACCACGTCCAGCCTGATTCTTAATTATGTCGTGGCACCAGGCAAAAGGTAATCTTTTTTTAAATTCATTTGTCAATTTTTTTTGTCATCCTTGTGCAGGGGCCATGCTAATCTTCTCTGTAGTGTTCTAATTTTAGTATATGTGCTGCCAAAACAAGCACAAAAGGCAATCTTTTTACTTTTTTTTTTCTTGAGATGGAGTTTCCTGTTACCCAGGCTATAGTGCAATGGTGCGATCTCAGCTCACTGCAACCTCCGGCTCCCAGGTTCAAATGATTCTTCTGTCTCACTCTCCCCAGTAGCTGGGATTACAGGCACGCACTACCACGCCCAGCTAACTTTTATATTTTTAGTAGAGGTGGGGTTTCACCATGTTGGCCAGGCTGGTCTTGAACTCCTGACATCAGGCAATCCATCCACCTCTGCCTCCCAAAGTGCCGGGATTATAGGCATGAGCCACTGAGCCCAGTCTTTTTCTTTTCTTTTTTTTTTTTTTTTTTTGAGAAAAGGTCTGGCTCTGTCACCCAGGCTGGAGTGCAGTGGCATGATCATGGCTCATTGCAACTTCTGCCTCCCAAGCTCAAGCTATCCGCCCACCTCATCCTCCTGAGTAGCTGGGACTACAGGCGTGCACTACCACACCTGGCTAATTTTTGTATTTTTTTGTAGAGACGGGGTTTCGCCATCTTGCCCAGGCTGGTCTCAAACTTGTGAGTTCAAGCAATCCACCTGCCTCAGCCTCCCAAAGTGCTAGGATCACAGGCTGGAGCCACTGCAACTCGCCAGTTTTGGTCTGTTTTGTTTCGGATGGGGTCTTGCTCTGTTGCCCAGGCTGGAGTGCAATGGTGCGATTTCAGCTCACTGCACCCTCCGCCTTCTGGGTTCAAGCGATTCTCCCACCTCAGCCTCCTGAGTAGCTGGGATTACAGACACCCGCCATTATGCCCAGCTAATTTTTGTATTTTTGTAGAGACGGGATTTCACCATGTTGGCCAGGCTGGTCTCGAATTCCTGACCTTAGGTGATCCGCCCACCTTGGCCTCCCAAAGTGCTAGGATTACAGGTGTGAGCCACTGCACCTTTTTTTTTTTTTTTCTAATAGAGGCAGGGCACCAGTGGGGATGGCGGAGTAGGAGGTGCAAAGGGAGTCTCGCTACGTTGCCCAGGCTGGTCTTGAACTGGCCTCAAGCAATCCTCCTGCCTTGGCCTCCCAAAGTGTTAAGATTCCAAAAGGCTATCTTATGTAACCTCAGAAACATAGTTTTACTCTGAAGTATACAGAACTGATATTTTTTGGCAAGGCATCTATTAGTACATGTGTTTCCTTGCAGTGCTAGGTTAGAACTTTGGTACTCATGTTTGATAGCGACCCTTGTAAGTGACAGCATCACATCTTTCTGTTGCTTGCTGGATGTGTGGCCTCTTCTCCCTCATAGGCAGCTGTGTCAACTCTTCAAGAAATGGCACCAGGAACAACATTTAACCCGGTCATTGGTGACTCATCTGTGGATCCAAAAAAGTAAGATATGTATCTCTGTTTTCATACCCTGTGGCAGAATTTTAATTAATGGGAAAAGTAGTTCACAGTAAGAGATCACAGGTGATGCAGATCTCTCCTCTCCTATTTTTATTTATTTATTTATTTATTTATTTATTTATTTTTGAGACTGAGTCTGGCTCTATTGCCCAGGCTGGAGGGCAGTGGTGCGATCTCGGCTCTATGCAACCTCCGCCTCCCGGATTCAAGTGATTCTTGTGCTTCAGCCTCCCAAGTAGCTGGGATTACAGGTGCCCGTGACCACACCCTGCTAATTTTTTTATTTTTAGTAGAGATGGGGGTTTCACCATTTTGGCCAGGCTGGTCTCGAACTCCTGACCTGAGGTTATCCATCCACCTCAGCCTCCGAAAGTGCTGGGATTACAGGCGTGAGCCACCATGCCTGGCCTCCCCTATCCTAATATAAGTCCTTTAAGTCAGTGGAGTATGAGTTAAGTGTGGGTGGGAAAGTGGACTTTGTAGGTCCATGTTGCTGAAGAAGGATCTCCAGGAATAGCCTGTGACTGAACTCAGCTGCAGAGACCCCCACCACCTTGTTCATAAGGCCTTTAAATCTGCACTGTCTCCCCTTTCTTCTGACATAATTCTCTTTTTTTTTTTTTTTTTTTTGAGATGGAGTCTTGCTCTGTCACCCAGGCTGGAGTGCGGTGGCGTGATCTCGGCTCACTGCAAGCTCCGCCTCCTGGGTTCACACCATTCTCCTGCCTCAGCCTCCCAAGTAGCTGGGACTACAGGTGCCTGCCAGCACGCCTGGCTAATTTTTTATATTTTTAGTAGAGACAGGGTTTCACCGTGTTAGCCAGGATGGTCTCGATCTCCTGACCTCATGATCCACCCACCTCGGCCTCCCAAACTGCTGGGATTACAGGCGTGAGCTACCACGCCTGGCCTCTTCTGACATAATTCTTACTTTAAAAAATTTCTCCCCTGCCCTATTCTTCCTTTTCTGTCCAACAGGGTTAAGACTCTCGTGTTCTGCTCCGGCAAACATTTCTACTCCCTGATGAAGCAAAGAGAATCTCTGGGGGTCAAGAAGCATGACTTTGCCATCATCCGAGTAGAGGAACTCTGCCCCTTCCCATTGGATTCTTTGCAGCAAGAGATGAGCAAATACAAACATGTTAAAGGTAAAGGGTTTTTCTTATTCTGGTTTTGATGTTCAGATACCTGAAACCCATTTCAACTCTTTTAAATGAAAAGACATGGTGGGGGTTATTAGAAAATAGAATCTTGGGCCGGGTGCGATGGCTCACGCCTGTAATCCCAGTACTTTGGGAGGCCGAGGTGGGTGGATCACGAGGTCAAGAGATCGAGACCATCCTGGCTAACACAGTGAACCCCCGTCTCTACTAAAAATACAAAAAATTAGCCGGGCGTGGTGGCGGGCGCATGCAGTCCCAGCTAATGGGGAGGCTTAAGCAGGAGAATGGCGTGAACCCAGGAGGCGCAGCTTGCAGTGAGGCGAGACCGCACCAATGCACTCCAGCCTGGGTGACAGAGTGAGACTCTGTCTCAAAAAAAAAAAAAGAAAAAAGAAAATTGAATCTCTGCTGGGTGCAGTGGCTCACACCTGTAATCCTATCACTTTGGCAGGCCAAGGCAGACAGATCACTTGAGGTCAGGAGTTCGGGACCAGCCTGGCCAACATGGCAAAACCCCATTTCTACTAAAAATATAAAAATTAGCTGGGCATGGTGGTGCACGCCTGTAGTCCTGGCTGCTTGGGTGGCTGAGGCAGGGGGATTGCTTGAGCCTGGGAGGCTGAGGCTTCAACAAGCCCAGATTGTGCCACGGCACTCCAGCCTGGGCTACAGTGTGAGACCCTGTCTCTAAACAACAACGAAAAAGGCCCAGCATGGTGGCTCACACCTGTCATCCCAGCACTTTGGGAGGCCAAGGTGGGCAGGTCACTTGAGGTCAGGAGTTCAAGACTAGTCTGGCCAACATGGAAAAACTCCGGCTCTACTAAAAATACATAAAATAGCCAGGCTTGGTGGCGGGCGCCTGTAATCCTAGCTACTCCAGAGGCTGAGGCAGGAGAGTCGCTTGAACCCAGGAGGCGGAGTGTGCAGTGAGCCAAGATTTTGCCACTGCACTCCAGCCTGGGCGACAGAGTGAGACTCCATTTCAAAAAAAAACAAAACAAACAAACTCAAAGAAAACAAATAATCCAATTTTTCAAAATGTGCAAAGGCTTTGAGTAGGCAGTTCTCCAAAGAACTGAATGGCAAATAAGCACTTGAAAAGATGCTCACTATTATTCATGTTAAAAGAAATGAAAATTTATCCAGAATGAGCTATGGCCACACACCTATTAGAATGGTTAAAACTAAAACAAAACAAAACAGCAGACTCATGCTATGAAGTGTTGATGAGGAGCAGAGCCACTGGAACCCTCACTCGCTGCTGGTGGATGAAAGCTGGTACAGCCACCTTGGAAAAAAGTAAGTTTGTTATAAAGTTAAACACCGAGTTACCATATTCCCCTAGTGGGCTCACTCATAGGTATTTATGCAAGAGAAATGAAAACACATTCACAGCCCAGGCATGGTGGCTCATGTTTGTAGTCCCAGCACTTCGGGAGGTCGAGGCAGAAGGATCACTTGAGGCCAGGAGTTGGAGACCAGCCTGAGCAATATAGCAAGACCCTGTCTCTACAAAAAATAAAAGAAATTAGCCAGGCATGATAGCACATGCCTGTAGTTTTAGCCTACTCGAGGGGTTGAGGTGGGAAGATTGCTTGAGCCCAGCAGTTCAAGGCTGCAGTAAGCCGTGATCATGCCACTGCAATTCCAGCCTTGGTGACAGAGTGAGACCCACTCTCTCAAAAATTTTTATTTAATTACAAAAGAGAAAATAGTCCAGGCACAGTGGCTCGTGCCTGTGCCAGCACTTTGGGAGGCCGAGGCGGGTGGATCACTTGAGCTCAGGAGTTCAAGACCAGCCTGGGCAACATGGCAAAACCCCTTTTCTAAAAAACAAATAGAAAAATTAGCCAGGTGTGCTGGCGTGTGCCTGTAGTCCCAGCTATTTTGGAGGCTGAGGTGGGAAGATCACTTGAGCCCGGGAAGTTGAGGCTGCAGTGAGCTATGATTACACCACTGCACTCCAGACTGGTTGATAAAATGAGACCCTGTCGCAAAAAATAATAATAAACAGGTTTACAGAAAAATCTGTGGGCAAGTGTTTATAGCAGCTTTATTCCTAATTGCCCCAAACTGGAAACAACCAAAATGCCCTTCAACCAGTGAATGAATAAACAATTAGTGGCACATCCATATAATGTGCGACTCAGCAATGGAAAGGAGTGAATCATTGCCGTCCATAACAACGTGAATCAATCACAAATGCTTATTACAGTTGCAGGAGCCCCAGGACTGCATGATTTCATTTATATGACATTATGGAAAAGAAAAAAACTGTAGCGATAGAGAAAAGATCCGTGATTTTCAGTGGTGGGGGTGGGAGCTGGAGTCGACTACAAAAGGTCAGGATGAGGAAATTCTGGGGGTTGATAGAACTGTTCTGTATCGTGATTGAGGTGGTGGATGCATGACTGTATTTGCCAGGAAAAAAAGAGACAAGCAACGCTATGCCATATTGGAAAAGCGTATATTTAATTGAATTTGAATATATAGAGAAAAATCTCTCTGAACATATCTCTAGATATTCCCCTTCATGTTTTGGTGTACGGATGCTCCACAACTTACGAGGGGCTACATCCCAATAAATGCATCGTAAGTTGAAAATACTGTTAAGTTGAAAATGCAGGCCATGCACAGTGGCTCATGCCTGTAATCCCAGCACTTTGGGAGGCCGAGGTGGGTGGATCACCTGAGGTCGGGAGTTTGAGACCAGGATCAGCAACATGGTAAAACCTCATCCCTACTAAAAATACAAAAATTAGCTGGGTGTGGTGGCACATACCTGTAGTCCCAGCTACTTGGGAGCCTGAGGCAGAAGAATTGCTTGAACCTGGGAGACGGAGGTTGCAGTGAGCCGAGATTGCGCCAGGCACTCCAGCCTGGGTGCCAGACTCTGTGTCAAAACAAACAAACAAACGAAACACATGAAAATCTGGTACATATACACGAGGGAATACTATGCAGCCGTAAAAAGGAATGAGATCATGTCTTTTGCAGGGACAGGGATGGAGTTGGAGGCCATTATCCTCAGCAAACTAATGCAGGATCAAAAAACCAAATACCACATGTTCTTACTTATAAGTGGGAGCTGAATGATGAGAACACATGGACACAAGGAGGGGAATGACACACAGTGGGGCCTGTCCGAGGGTCACGGGGGAGGAGGGAGAGAATCAAGCAGAATAGCTAATGGATGGTGGGTTAATACCTAGGTGATGGATGATCTGAGAAGCAAACCTCCATGGCACACATTTACCTACGTAACAAACCTGCACATCCTGCATGTGTACCCCAGAACTTAAAAAATAAAAAAGAAAATGCATTGAATACACCTAAACTACAAAACACAGCTTAGCCTAGCCTGCCTTAAACACGCTCAGAACACTCACATTAGCTTATTGTTGGGCACAATCATTTAACATAAAATCTATTAAATTTTATAATGAAGTGTTGAATATCTCAGATAATTTATCGAATACTGTACCAAAGGTGAAAAACAGAACTGTTGTATGGGCACTTGAAGTACAGTTTCTAGTGAATGTGAATCCCTTTCACACCATCATAAAGTTGAAAACTCCATTGTAGGTGGAATCATAGTAAGTTGGGGGCCGTCTGCATGTGTCTACTTGAAGCGCTGAAATGAATTTCTTCTCTCATAGATCATATTTGGAGTCAGGAGGAACCTCAGAACATGGGTCCGTGGTCGTTTGTTTCTCCAAGGTTTGAAAAGCAGCTGGCCCGCAAGGTAATCACACGTTTTCTCTGGTAGTGTTTTGTGTGCATGTTGTTTTTCTTTTCTGTTTTTTTTTTTTTGAGACAGAGTCTTGCTCTGTTGCTCAAGCTGGCGTGCAGTGGCGCAATCTCTGCTCACTGCAAGCTCCGCCTCCCAGGTTCACGCCGTTCTCCTGCCTCAGCCTCCCAAGTAGCTGGGACTCCAGGCGCCCGCCACCACGCCAGCTAATTTTTTTTCGTATTTTTAGTAGACACAGGGTTTCACCATGTTAGCCAGGGTGGTCTCGATCTCCTGACCTTGTGATCCACCCGCCTCTGCCTCCCAAAGTGCTGGGATGACAGGCGTGAGCCACCGCGCCCGGCCTATGCATGTTGTTTTTCTTGGAGTATCAACAAATGGATTTCTTCCCTATTGCCAGTTCAATTCTTTAAAGTTAACTAAAATATAAAATCTAGTTTTAGGCTGTTCTCGCAGAAGAAAATACTTGAGTCTTTACATGTTTCTTTCTTTTTTGCGGTGGGGAATGAAGTCTTGCTCTGTCACCCAGGCTGGAGTGCAATGGTGGGATCTCAGCTCACTGCAACCTCCACCTCCCAGGTTCAAGCGATTCTCCCGTCTCAGCTTCCTCAGTGGCTAGGATTACAGGCACCCGCCATCATGCCTGACTGATTTTTTGTATTTTTGTAGAGACTGGGTTTCACCATGTTGGTCAGGCTGGTCTTGAACTCCTGGCCTCAGGTGATCCTCCCACCTCGGCCTCTGAAAGTGCTGGATTACAGGCACGAGCCACTGCGCCCAGCCTACATGTTTCTTTTCTTTTTTGTTTTGCTGCATAACAACATTTTGGTCATCAAAATATTAAAATCACGTTTTAAAAAAGTGGTTACACTTGGCCGGGCACGGTGGCTCACGCTTGTAATCCTAGCACTTTGGGAGGCCAGGGCGGATGGATCATGAGGTCAGGAGATCAAGACCATCCTGACCAACATGGTGAAACCCCATCTCTACTAAAAATACAAAAATTAGCTGGGTGTGGTGGCCTATAGTCCCAGCTACTCAGGAGACTGAGGCAGGAGAATCACTTGAACTTGGGAGGTGGAGGTTGCAGTGAGCTGAGATTCCAGCCTGGCGACAGAAGGAGACTCCGTCTCAAAAAAAAAAAAAAAAAAAAAAATAGTGGTTATACTCAAAAAAATAAAAGCCCTTACCTTTCGGCTCCCCGTCCCACTACCCTCCTCAGCAGGTCTTATCCGAGCCTTGGACAAGCCAGAGGACGAGCAGGCTTGTTTTACAGTGTGGGACTGGATACACCCAAAACACTTGTTCTAGGCCCATCGTATTAGTCCGTTCTTGCACTGCTGTAAAGAAATACCTGAGGCCAGGCGCGGTGGCTCATGCCTGTAATCCCAGCACTTTGTGAGGCTGAGGTGGGCTGATCACCTGAGGTCAGGAGTTCGAGACCAGCCTGGCCAACATGGTAAAATCCCTTCTCTACTGAAAATACAAAAATTAGCTGGGCGTGGTGGTGTACGCCTGTAGTCCCAGCCACTCGGGAGGCTGAGGCAGGAGAATCTCTTGAACCCAGGAGGCAGAGGTTGCAGTGAGCCGAGATCATGCCGCTGCACTCCAGCCTGGGCAACAAAGAGCAAAACTTCGTCCCAAAACAAACAAACAAAAAAGAATAGGACAAATTCAAGAACTTGTCTTACCTTATCTTCCCTAGCATTCTATTAGTTGTTAATGGTGACATATTTGCCTCCAATCTATTTTTTTTTCTGCTTAGGCTGGAGTGCAGTGGCACAATCTCAGCTCGCTGCAACCTCTGCTTCTGGAGTTCAAGTGATTCTCGTGCCTCAACTCCCGAGTAGCTGGGATTACAGGGGCAGACCACCATGCCTGGCTAATTTTTGTATTTTTAGTAGAGAGAAGGTTTTTTCATGTTGGCCAGCGGTCTCAAACTCCTGACCTCAAGTGATACACCCACCTCGGCCTCCCAAAGCACTGGGATTACAGGCATTGAGGCACAGAGCCCTGTCCCTCTAATCTCTTCTGTGTAACTCATTATTTGAAAGAGGTGATTTATGGTTAAACAAGCTAAGAGAAATACATGCACTGTCTTGTTGGAACTAAGCAGAGCTCTGATCTAGTCAAAATGTCATTTTATTTCTTCTCTGCTGCACTTACAGCTCCGTCTGGTGGGCCGGCCCCCTTTGCCAGTACCCGCTGTAGGAATTGGCACAGTTCACTTGCACCAGCATGAAGATATCCTCGCCAAGACCTTCGCTTGATGATGACTTTTGAAGAAACACTATTTCTCTTTAAGAAAATGGCCATTAAGGCCGGGTGGGGTGGCACATGCCTGTAATCCCAGCACTTTGGGAGGCCAAGGCCGGTGGATCACCTGAGGTCAGGAGTTCGAGACCAGCCTGGCCAAAACGGTGAAACCCCGCCTCTACTAAAAATACAAAAAATAGCCGGGTGTGGTGGTGGGCACCTGTGATCCCAGCTTCCTGGGAGGCTGAGGCAGAAGAATCGCTTGAATCTGGGAGGCGGAGGTTGCAGTGAGCCAGGATCACACCATTGCTGTCCAGCCTGGGTGACAGAGCAAGACTGTGTCTCAAAAAAACAAAAGGGCCATTAAAAGAGGCCTCCTTCCTCTGCTCTCTCTCCCCCTGTGTTGGGTAACGTAAAAAGACTGTATTCCTTTAAGATGTTGGGATTGATATACATGATTTAATCTGGACTAGGTGGAATAACCAGGGGAACTGGTTATGAATATGTGAATGCAACCAGCAAATTTATCCTTGAAAGTGTGATGGTAGAAATAGGAAAACAACAAAAGAAAAACAATAACAAAAAAAGAAAGTGTGATGGCTGGGTGCAGTGGCTCACGCCTGTAATCCCAGCACTTTGGGAGGCTTGGGCGGCTGGATCACCTGAGGTCAGGAGTTCAAGACCAGTCTGGCCAACATGGTGAAACCCCGTTTGTACTAAAAATATGAAAATTAGTTGGGTGTGGCGGCATGCGCCTGAGTCTCAGCTACTCCGGAGGCTGAGGCGGGAGAATTGCTTGAACCTGGGAGGCAGAGGTTACAGTGAGCCAAGATGGTGCCACCGTACTCCAGCCTGGGTGACAGAGCAAGACCCCATCTCAGAAAATAAAAGGAAAGTATGATATTGTTATGGATTTTAGCTCTGAGTGAGCTGGAAAACTAGGTCATTATCTAGATGATTTCAGACTTAACCCTAATTGACCACATCTGACCAGGAAATACTTCTGAGTTTACAGCTCCACGGAGATGACCTCACTGCCTCTTGATTTGTTTGATGCATGTCACTTTCATTAATTTTCCCCCTCCTTTTTAAAAGTCCTGTGGCAGTACTAATATTTTCATTTTATGTAATCTCTGGTGCAGCTTTCCAGCCACTGTATGAAGTGTCTCCCCAACACTAGCAAATCTAGGTCCTACTAAATACAAATCTCTGGGTGGATGATCTTCTAGTGCTGTATTTTTAAATTAAGGAGTTTTAGTTATAATGAAATTGATTTATAGTCTGTTTTGCCGTAAACTTGTTTTTCTTTGAATTGTTCTTACAATGATATCTTACTATTTTTAACTGTCTTGGGTTTCTGATATGGGGATTTCAGCTCCTAGTTAATCAGTCTTTCCCCTACAAGTCCCCAGTGCAGTATGTTTATTTGTGGTGTTTAAAGAACATTTCCTGGCTGGGCTCTGCGGCTCACGCCTGTAATCTCAACACTTTGGGAGGCTGAGGTGGGTGGATCACCTGAGGTTGGGAGTTCGAGACCAGCCTGACAAAACATAGCGAAACCCCGTCTCTACTAAAAATACAAAAATTAGCTGGGCATGGTGGTGCGTGTCTGTAATCCCAGCTACTCGGGAGGCTGAGGCAGGAGAACCACTTGAACCTGGGAGGTGGAAGTTGCAGTGAGCTGAGATCCTGCCACTGCACTCCAGCCTGGGTGACAGAGCAAGACTCCATCTCAAAAAATAAATAAATAGAGAGAGAGAGAGAAAGAAAAGAAAAGAACACTTCTTTATTTGAGGGACTTTTCCAGCACCAGGTGCTTGGGGATTTCTTAGAGATCACCAACCGACTCCCTCACTGTGAAATTAAACCGAGTACTGGAAGCATAACTAAACAGCGAACGATATAGCTTCACCTGACTCAGTGCTGGGGGCCTCTACCATCTACCGTTCTTGTGTCATGACGCTTTTTCTCTGAAGTGGTGTGGGAAGTACCAGGGGACTGGCAGAAGCCCAGGCCCTCTCTACTTTTACCAGCAACTGATGTCTTTCAGAATCCATGTACATACAGGCTGTTCTAGCCACAGTGGTAGATTTATGATTCACATCCAAAAGTGTGCCTTAGTTATCGATTTAACATTTCTCTAGTATTCATATCCCTATTCTTACTATATACCTCAGTGCATCCTTCCTGTGTCAAGCCTTATAAATCATGTAATTTAGCGCCACTCATGTAAATCAGTAAAATCACAAAGGTCTATTTAATGAAAACGATTTACCAATGTTGTATTTTTTTTTTTTTTTTTTGAGACGGAGTCTTGCTCTGTCCCCCAGGCTGGAGTGCCGTGGCGCAATCTCGGCTCACTGCAAGCTCCGCCTCCCGGGTTCACGCCATTCTCCTGCCTCAGCCTCCCGAGTAGCTGGGACTACAGGCGCCCGCCAACACACCCGGCTAATTTTTTGTATTTTTAGTAGAGACGGGGTTTCACCATGTTAGCCAGGATGGTCTCGATCTCCTGACCTTGTGATCCGCCCGCCTCGGCCTCCCAAAGTGCTGGGATTACAGGCTTGAGCCACCGCGCCTGGACTGTTGTATTTTTTTGACAAGAAAAAAAATAAAAGCACATGTCATTTTTTTTCCTCAGGGCTCCTGGATTTCTTGAATCAAAAGATTTCAAAAGTCTAAGCACAAAAATGAGATGGAAGATTAGATCCTTGTAAAAGGTTAGTTTAGGCTGGGCGTGGTAGCTCACGCCTGTAATCACAGCACTGTGGGAGGCCAAGATGGGCGCATCACCTGAGGTCAGGCATTCGAGACTAGCCTGGCCAACATGGCTAAACCCCATCTCTTACTAAAAATATAAAAATTAGCAGGGCATGGTGGTGCATGCCTGTAATCCCACCTACTCGGGAGGCTGAGGCAGGAGAATCACTTGATCTTGGGAGGCGGAGGTTGCAGTGAGCCGAGATTGCACCACTGCACTCCAGCCTGGGTGACAGAGCAGGACTCTGTCTCAAAAAATAAAAGTAAAAAAATAAAAGGTTACTTTAAATCTCTCCAAATTTCTTTTTTTTTTTTTTTTTTTTGAGATGGAGTCTCGCTTTGTCGCCCAGGCTGGAGTGGTGCAATCTCAGCTCACTGCAACCTCCACCTCTTGGGTTCAAAAGATTTTCCTGCCTCAGCCTCCCGAGTAGCTGGGACTACAGGCACGTGCCACAGCTAGTTTTTTGTATTTTTAGCAGAGATTGGGTTTCACCGTGTTAGCCAGGATGCCCTCAATCTCCTGACCTCATGATCTGCCCACCTTGGCCTCCCAAAGTGCTGGGATTACAGGCGTGAGCCACTGTGACTCGTGGATCTCTCCAAATTTCTAATTTTACACCTCACAGTCTGTTCATGGTTTCTTTTTATGTCTTCTCTAACTCGAGCCATGAAATGTGTCTTCTGTTGTCTTAACCTTTCTACTCTCAATCACTACTGCAACATGGATCAGCATTTTACATTCCCTTGCAGGGAGGGACCATTTGAGGAATTCCAAATCAAATACTCATTACTTTTTTTCCCTTAAAAATTTAGTAGGCCAGGCGTGGTGGCTCATGTTTGTAATCCCAGCACTTTGGGAGGCTGAGGTGGGCATATCACCTAAGGTCAGGAGTTTGAAACCAGTCTGGCCAACCTGGTGAAAGCCTGTTTCTACTAAAAAATACAAAGATCAGCCGGGCGTCATTGTGCATGCTTGTAGTCCCAGCTACTTGAGAGGCTGAGGCAGGAAAATCACTTGAACTACTCCAGCATGGTCAACAGAGCAAGACTCCATCTCAAAAAAAAAAAAAAAGTCCCGGATTTTATGTATGTTTGTTTTTTCTCCTTAGCAGTAGGACTTGATGTTTTCGATTTTGGAAGAACTAAAAGATGAATAAACTGGGTTTTTTTGTAAAAAAAAAAAAAAAAAAAAAAAAAAAAAGTGTAAAAGGGATACTATTTTTTTTGTCAACCAAGGAATTTTTAAAAAATAATAAAATTTCAAAGGTAATACAGTCAGACTAAAGATGTCTAAGCTTCAGAGTATTTTTCCCAAATAGCATGTGTATGCAAGACATAGAAAAGCTGAGCAAAATAGTTCTTATTACTCTTACTAAAAATTTTTTCATTTTACTAAGAATAATTTGTCATTTCAGATAAAACTAAAATTTTTCCATGGTTGCTACTATTTCTACTTCTTGAATACCCAATTTAAGGTTTATTCCTCATTGATCATGCAAATGGCATGGATAGATATAAATAATAGATATAAATAAGATACAAATAGAAAATTACTAAGGTTTTTTTTTTTTCTTTTGAGACCAAATCTCGCTCTGTGGCCCAAGTTGGAGGGCAGTGGCGCGATCCCGGCTCCCTGCAACCTCCGCCTTTCTAGTTCAAATGATTCTCCTGCGTCAGCGTTAGGCCGTCTTGGCCTCTTAAAGTGCTGGGATTACAGGCGTGAGCCACCACGCCTGGCCCTTTTACAAAATTGAAGAAATAAAAGGGTTACCCTGCGCCCCCCCCAAAAAAAGATTATACTGGAAGGAAGTCACAGATTAAGGATCAAGATATTGAGTCTTGAGGTTCCAAAAGCTTCACCTACATTTTTCTTACATGTATTTGGATATTAAAGAAAATAAGTTACATATATACAATGGAATATTATTCAGCCATTTAAAAAAAATAAAATCTTGTCATTTGTAGCAACATGGATGGAACTGGAGGTCATTATGTTACGTGAAATAAGTCAAGCACAGAAAGACAAAACTTGGATATTCTCACTCACATGGGAGCTTAAAAAGTGGATTTCAGCCAGGCACGGTGGCTCACGCCTGTAATCCCAGCCGCTTGGGAGGCCAAGGCGGGTGGATCACCTGAGGTCAGGAGTTCGAGACCAGCCTGGCCAAGATGGTGAAACCCTGTCTCTACTAAAAATACAAAAAATTAGCCAGGTGTGGTGGCGGATGCCTGTAAATCCCAGCTAATGGGGAGGCTGAGGCAGGAGAATTGCTTGAACCCAGGAGGCAGAGGTTGCAGTGAGCTGAGATCATGCCATTGCACTCCAGCCGAGGTGACAAGAGCAAGACTCCGTCTCAAAACAAAAAAAAAAGGGGGGGGGGATTTCATGAAGATAGAAAGTAGATCGGTGGTTATCAGAGGTCAGGAGGGGAAGGGGTGGGGGGATGAAGAGAAGTAGATTAATGGGTACAAATATATGGTTTGATAGAAGAAATAAGACCTACTGTTAGATGGATCATTAGGTGACCATAGTTTAATCAGTAGGTGACTGTAGTTTACAGTATCTACTATACATTGTGAAATAGCTAGAGGAGAATTCAAATGGTTCTATCATAAAGAAAAGACAAATATTTAAGGTGATGGATATCCCAAATACACCAATTTGATATTTACAAATTATATGAATGTATTAAATTATCACATGTACCTTGAAAGTATGTACATCTAGTATTCATCAATTAAAAAACCCCAAAAGCTCTTACTCTGTAGAAATAGTAATTCATTGTCATTTTATTTAAATCTGATAAAGCACAATCTAAAGCAGACTCCTTTCCTCACTGCCAATTGCGATTTTATTTATTTATTTATTTAGAGACAGGGTCTCACTCTGTCCCCCAGGCTGGAGTGCACTGGCACGATTACAGCTCACTGCAGCCTGGAATTCCTGGGCTCAAGTGATCGTCACATCTCAGCCTCCCAAGTAGCTAGAACTAACGTGCCTGCCACTATGCCCGGCTAATTAAACAAATTTTTTTTCTTGTAGAGACAAGGTCTCGCTATATTGCCCAGGCTGGTCACAAACTCCTGGCCTCAAATGATTTTCCCGCCTTGGCCTTCCAAAGTGCTGGGATTAAAGGCATGAGCCACCACACTCAGTCTAATTTTTAAAAATTATTTAAGTCAGACCAGTGGCGCATACCTGTAGTCCCAGCAACTCCGGAGGCTGAGGTGAGAAGATCCTTTGAGCCAGGGACTTTGAGGCTGCAGTGAGCTATGATCTCACCACTGCACTCCAGCTTGGGAGACAGAGTGAGACCCAGACTGTGAAAAATAATAATACATAAAAAATTAAACAGGGCGCACAGTGGCCCATGCCTGTAATCCCAGCTCTTTGGGAGGCTGAGGAAGGCAGAGCGCTTGAACCAGGGAGGCGTAGTTTGCAATGAGCCAATACAGCGCCACTTCACTTCAGCCTGGGTGACAGAGCGAGACCCTGTCTCAAGAAAAGAAAAAAAAGTATTAAATTTATATTACTTTAATGTCGTGTCCCTGTTTTCTTTGACTCATATGGGGATCCAGCTAGAATTGAACTGAACCCTAGAAATGACCTTTTAAGAGTAAAATGGTATTTCATCAATAAGTACTTTATTTGACATCTATTCCCTATATTACATTTTTATGGACCTTAGAAATACACAGAAGTAAAAGATAAAATGGGTTGCCCACTGTCCTCAATGGGCTAACAATCTATTTGAGAAGACAAAGCATTTTATACATAGAGACATTTTCTTGTTGGATGTGCTAAAACAATGAAAGATCAAGGTAGAGTGAAAGTCTGGATGGATGTAGATTAGGTGGCACATAACAAGGAAAAGCCCTAGGTGGCGTGCAGTGGTAGAAAGAATGGTGACAGGGGCCAGGAGCAGTGGCTCGTGTGTAATCCCAGCACTTTGGGAGGCTAGGGCAGGCAGATTACTTGAGGTCAGCAGTTCAAGACCAGCCTGGCCAACATGGTGAAACCCCGTCTCTACTAAAAATACAAACTTAGCCGGGCAGGGTGGCATATGCCTGTAATCTTAGCTGCTCAGGAGGCTGAGGCATGAGAATCACTCGAACCTGGGAGGCGGACGTTGCAGTGAGTTGAGATTGGCCACTGCACTCCAGCCCAGTGACAGGGCCAGACTCTGTCTCAAAGAGAAAAAAAGGAATGGTGGAAGGGTAATTCACAGTTTATCCGGAGTGACAAAGTTCATTCCCAGGCTCTTACTTGAACCATGGAACTATCCCAGAAATCGGCAGTAAAAAGAGGCACAAGATACTCTTCACCTTCTGTGATATTTTCAATTTAGTGCATCTTCCCGCCGCCACCCCCTGCTTGCTGGAGTACAGTGGTGCGATTTGAGCTCACTGCAACCTCTGCCCCACCCCCCACTGCTGGAGTACAGTGGTGCGATTTCAGCTCACTGCAACCTCTACCTCCAGGGCTCAAGCCATCCTCCTGGGGCCTCCTGACAAGCTGGGACAACAGGCGCAAACCACTATGCCCGGCTGATTTTTGTTTTTTTACGTTTCATAGAGACGTGGTCTCACTGTGTTGCCCAGGCTGGAATTCAGTGCATCTTTATTGAAAGGATATTGCATTCATGAAATTAGCTCGTAATTTAGTGTCAAAACTGCACTTAAGTCAATCATTTTGTAGGCTATTGTACATAGTAGAAAAAGTAAGAATGACCACTCTATCTAGAAGTTTACTGCATAGCAGGGGAGATTAGGCAAGTATAAAAATGACTAATACAAAGTAGACTGAGGTAAGGATGAATTAACAGATTATTACTGTGGCAGATTGGATTTCCCAAAAATTCCCACAGCGGTATTTTGAATCCCACATGTTCTTCCAGAATCTTGCCACAATCTCCCCTAGAGGTGGTGTCCCTAGGACTTGTGGCTGCCCCTGCAGACACAATGCAGTAAAAGATGCTGGTTCAGTTGTGAGGACATCCTTTGGACCCCAGCTGCCACGTTGTGAGGAAGCCCAGGCCACTTGGAGAAGCTATCTGGAGGTGCTGGAGCTGACATCATCACCCAATGCCAGACTGGGGAGTGACGGAGCCACCTGATCATTCCAGTCCCCAGCCCTGGGGCTGTCCCAGCTGACCTCAAGTACAGAAGAGACTCATGCAAGCTGGACCTAAATTGCACACCTCCCTGAAATATATAATTTATTTCATGGACATAGATCTGAACATTAGAACAGATTATTGAGGCCGGTTTTGGTGGCCCATGCCTGTAATCCCAGCACTTTGGGAGGCTGAGACAGCTGGATCGCTTGAGCTCAGGAGTTGGAGACCAGCCTGGGCAACATAGCAAGACTCCACCTCTACAAAAAATAAAAAAATCAGCTGAGTTTGGTGGCGCAAACCTGCTAGTCCCAGCTACTAGGGATGCTGAGGTGGGGAGGTCGCTTGAGACTGGGAGTTCGACGCAGCAGTAAGCTATGATTGTGCCACTGCACTCCATTCCAGCCTGGGCCACAGAGCAAGACAGGCTCTTAAAAAAAAAAAAAAAAAAAAAAAGAAAAAAAAGAGAACAGTGGCTTCAGGAAAACTGTTCCACGGTAGGAGGCATACGATCCTGATCTCTGTATTTTGGAGAAGATGGAGAGGCCTAGCTTACGTCGGGACAGGGGAGTTCATAACTATTAACTATACACAACGACGTGTCACAAATTTTTACAAACTTCCAAGAGATAACGATAAGAAGGAAGCGGCCCGGCCGGATGGCTCACGCCTGTAATCCCAGCACTTTGGAAGGCCGAGGGGGGCGGATCACGAGGTCAGGAGATCGAGACCATCCTGGCTAACACGGAGAAACCCCGTCTCTACTAAAACTACAAAAATTAGCCGGGCGTGATGGCAGGAGCCTGTAGTCCCAGCTACTCGGGAGGCTGAGGCAGGAGAATGGCATGAACCCGGGAGGCGGAGCTTGCAGTGAGCCGAGATCGCGCCACTGCACTCCAGCCTGGGTGACAGAGCGAGACTCCGTCTCAAAAAAAAAAAAAAAAAAAAAAAGAAGGAAGCAAAATAAGATTGGTTCGGTCCCGTCCGCTCTCAGTGGCTCAGCCCCAGGCCCCAGAACCGTGTTCCCCTCGCTACACCGGCAGCGCCGGGATCGCGGCCTCCCCGAAGGGTGCCCAGGAGGCCTAGGTCGGCCGTGGCGCGCGAGGAAACGGCGGGTTCTCCACATTGAGCCGCGAAAGCCTGTAGGCGACGAAGAACCCGGCAGCCTTGGCCTCGGCGCGGCTTCCACGTCCCGCGGCTGCCGGCCCGAGCCCTGCCCCCAGGCGCGCCAGCCCTGCCTCCCGGGGCCCGGTCCCCGGGCCCGCAGTGCCCCAGAGCCTGTGGTCACCATGGCAATGCAGCGGACGTCGCCCAACGGCCGGCCTGGGGGCGGGGCTGGGCCGGGCCGGCGCGCGGGTCACGTGGCGAGGGGCGGAGCCTGCGCGGGGTTGGGCGGAGCCTGCGCGGGGCCGGCAGGATCGCGTCGAGAGCCGGTACCGAGGCCCGAGCCGCGGGAGCCGAGCGAAGGCAGCGCCGAGGCCGCGGTTCCCCCTCTGGGCCTCCCCCGCAGCAGCCATGGGCAGTGAGTAGCGGCGGCTGGAGCGGGGCTCTGGCCAGGAACGCAGGCCCAGGCTGGGCTGCGGGCTTTGGGGCTGGTGCTCGCTCGGAGTCCTGGGGGCCAGGGATGCGCGGGCCGCTACGGGCCTTTGCGGAGGGCACGGGCCGGGGGGCCTCCGCCGAGGCTCCCCTAGCCGTGCGAGGCTTTGCCCGGCGGGTACCGGGACCCGGAGGCCCGGGGTTTGCGTTCGATAGAGGGCGAGGATGGCGCTGGGAGGCCGTTGGTTTTGGGGGCGGGGAGTTAGGGCACCGGGTGAACCTGGACCACTTTTTAATTTTTCAGGAGTTAAAGAAATCCCATGTTTTTATTCCCTCGTCATCCTTCCTTGGCATGTTGCATTGAATAAAGCCCCCCTAACTCGTTTAATTTTTAAAAAAGTGATGCATGGCGTGTGTTTTAGGGAGGAAAGGAGTACATTGGTAACAGCGTTTTCCTTAAACTGTTCAGTCTGTAGCGTTTACTGAAAACTGTAAGGTTGTAGAAGCCTTAGGGACAAGGCCTTATGTTATAGGAATGTTTTTCAGGGCTCTCCCCCAACACTCAACCCCACATATGTGCACGTAGCTACTTGCATAGCTGTGAAGATGTTCGTTGGATGAATGGGTCGTGCATACCCAAGCAGGGCACCCATTGGCCAACTAGTGGACATTTGGGGGAAATTAGAAAGGAGTAGGAGAGACCCTTGATAAAATTCTGCATCACAAGGATAGACAGGGGGCAACCAAAAGCTTTGCTTGAACATGAATACACCTTACAGATGATCATGAAGTGTCAAGAAATCTGAGAGTGGCTTGGATTGAGGGGGGGAGGAAAAGGGATGGAGAGGTTCTAGGAAGCCTCCTGATGTGATTGATACTTGTTTCGCGTTAGCGATGAATGCTTTCATAATTCAGATTTACTTTCCAGAAAGTCCAAAATATTAGGTTGCTGCAAAAGTAATTGCGGTTTTCAATTACTTCTCAAAAACCGCAGTTACTTTTGCACCAACCTAATAGTACTTGGGTAACAAACATCTGCCCATGACAATTCGTTAATCCTTCTGTCAAACATCAGTGACTGGTGGGGCACAGAGGCTCATGCCTGTAACCCCAGCACTTTGGGAGGCCGAGGAGGATGGATCACCCGAGGTCAGGTGTTCGAGACCAGCCTGGCCAACATGATGAAACCCCATCTCTACTAAAAATATAAAAATTAGCCTGGTGTGGTGGTGGGCGCCTGTCATCCCAGCTCCCCAGGAGGCTGAGGCAGGAGAATCTCTTGAACCCGGGAGGTGGAGGTTGCAGTGAACCGAGATCATGCCACTGCACTTCAGCCTGGGCGATAGAGCGAAACTCCATCTTGAAATAAACAAACTTACATCAGTGACTGCCCATCATTTGTAGAGGCTTTTTTAAAAAAGATAATATAGTCAGCTTTAGGCAACTACGGAAACGTAATCACTCACGTCAGCTTTAAGACAATTTTGGGATATTAGTATATAGAATCCAGTGTCTGTAGGGGAAGAAAAGCCGCAGAGCCTAACTAATACCTAGCTGCGGCTTGTTTTTCTCCACATTACGGATCCTTTGGCAAAGGACAGAAGCTTGAGAGATTGTCATTTTCACCCTCAAGTTCTCTGGCAGGACTTGACTTAAGCCATGCCAGAAGACAGTGTTTATCCTTAAAGAACCTTGATTTATCTTACCTTTATGTATTATAAAAGTAGTCTGGGAAAACAATACTTTCTGATGAAATGTAATTGTTAATTCTCTGGGTTATTTTACATAAACAAGTACTTTGATATTACCTGGGAGAGTAACTAGGCAATGAAATGTGGTCTGATGAAATGAAGCAGAGATTACATACTTTTTTTTTTTTTTTTAGACGGGTCTCACTCTGTTGCCCAGGCTGGAGTGCAGTGGCTCCATCTCGGCTTACTGCAAACTCCGCCTCCTGGGTTCACGCCATTCTCCTGCCTCAGCCTCCTGAGTAGCTGGGACTACAGGCGCCCACCACCACACCCTGCTAATTTTTTTTGTGTGTTTTTAGTAGAGACAGGGTTTCCATGTGTTAGCTGAGATGGTCTTGATCTCCTGACCTCGTGATCTGCCCACCTCGGTCTCCCAAAGTGCTGGGATTACAGGCGTGAGCCACCATGCATGGCCTACATACTTTAAAAAGGTAACTATGGGGGCTGGGTGCCATGGCTCACACCTGTAATCCCAGCACTTTGGGAGGCCGAGACGGGCGGATCATGAGGTCAGGAGTTCGAGACCAGCCTGACCAACATGGTGAAACCCCAGCTCTACGAAAAATATAAAAATTAGCCAGGCATGGTGCCGTGCACCTGTAATGCCAGCTATACAGGAGGCTGAGGCAGGAGAATCGCTTGAACCCGGGGGGCGGAGGTTGCAGTGAGCCGAGATTGCGCCACCGCACTCCAGCCTGGACGACAGAGGGAGAATCCATCTCAAAAACAAAACAAAACAAAAACAAACAAAAAAAACCCAGTTAACTATAGGGGCCAGGTGCCATGGTTCATGCCTGTAATCCCAGCACTTTGGGAGGCTGAGATGGGAGGATCACTTGACGTTAGGAGTTTGAGACAAGCCTGGCCACCATGGTGAAATACTATCTCTAGTAAAAATAAAAAAATTAGCCGGGCGTGGTGGTGCACGCCTGTAATCCCAGCTACTCGGGAGGCTGAGGCAGGGGAATCACTTGAACCTGGAAGGCGGAGGTTGCACTGAGCCAAGATCATGCCACTGAACTCCAGCCTGGGCAACACAGCGACACTGTCTCAAAAACAACAACAACAACAAAAAAGTTAACTATAGAAGGTGATTCCATGGTTGTTTTGTCACCTATGCATTTCGGCATCTTTCAGTTGTTTAAGCCAGTTCTCTACAGAAGAGCCCATTTCCCGTTGTGCTTCCTGAGTGCAGAAGGCACCCTCCTGTCTTCCTCCTCTGATACCTGCTTTCTTCTGTCATGCATTGTCTCATGGGTACCACGGTAGAGTACATTTGCTCCCTTTTGACGTCGTGATGCCCTTTAAATAGCCTCTTTTCTGTATATGTAAAATGATTGGATACAAGTGTGAGGAAGAAAGTTCTGGGAAAAGGGTGCTTGGATTGCTTCACTTCTACTGACCAGCCATCAAACCATTTGGACTTCTTTATCCCTGGAATGATATCTCTTCCTTTACGTATCATTTGAAATGGAGAACAGTATGATTATTTAATTTGGGGCTGTAGGGATGGGGTAAATTGCTGGTGAAAGAGAATCTTTGTATTTGATTTTCTAGAAAGGTAGATCTTTTTTTAACTTTATAATAGGAACATTTATTCTTTTTCTTTTTACAGTCAAATTTTTAGAAGTTATCAAACCATTCTGTGCAGTTCTACCAGAAATTCAGAAACCGGAAAGGAAAGTAAGTATAATATTTTAGTAATATAGAGGGTGGCTCAAGGGCTTATCCTATGAAACCAGCAAAATTCATTTCCTTTCCTCAGTCCTTCTCTGTTGGTAATTGGAAAACTATTGGTGCTCACCCTCCTTGCAGGAGGCACAAAGTGAATAAAACTAATATAAATATGTTTAAATCTAGATAGGTTAACTCATGCTTTCAAAAATGACTGTTCTTTAAGTTGTGACATTTCCAAACTAAGTGTTTCTTTGGCCCACGTGTTAGTTTAGACAGGGTATTCTCCTGTCTGCAGTGATCCTTTATAAATCCTGTAGTATTGGGTGTGTATTGTGTTTGCTAATGATGTGACCTACTGGACAAGAAATAACCCAGTCTGCTGGATAGGTTTTGATGAGTACAGCTGTTTTATGTAAATGAATTGCATTTGCGCAAATATATACCTCCTATTTCTTTTCTTTTCTTTCTTTTTTTTTTTTTTTGAGATGGAGTCTTGCTCTGTCACCCAGGCTGGAGTGCGGTGGCGCAATCTTGGCTCACTGCAAGCTCCGCCTCCCAGGTTCACGCCATTCTCCTGCCTCAGCCTCCCGAGTAGCTGGGACTACAGGCGGCTGCCATCACGCCCGGCTAATTTTTTTGTATTTTTAGTAGAGATGGGGTTTCACTGTGTTAATCAGGATGGTCTCGATCTCCTGACCTCATGATCCGCCCACCTCGGCCTCCCAAAGTGCTGGGATTACAGGCGTGAGCCACCGCACCCGGCCGCTCCCATTTCTTCATTCATTCGTTGGAAAGAAAAATGACAGGAATACATTCAGAAGATATTGTGACTGGGTCAAATCATTCTTCCATCATTGCAAACTTTCAGAGTTAAGGTATTTAAATTCTGGAAATAGATAATCCTAGATTGGCCAATTTCTAGAAATTCTTCATCAAACTACAAATTTCTCATCAAACTAACAGGAATAGGGACATAGAGATCGGTAAAAATATTTTAAACTTACCATTTGATTTAGAAGTATATATTTATTTGTTTGTTTTACTTTTTATTTTTTTTTTTTGAGACGAAGTCTTGCTCTGTCCCCCAGGCTGGAGTGCAGTGGCGCGATCAAGGCTCACTGCAAGCTCCGCCTTCCAGGTTCACGCCATTCTCCTGCCTCAGCCTCCCGAGTAACTGGGACTACAGGCACCCGCCACCACGCCTGGCTAATTTTTTTGTATTTTTAGTAGAGACGGGGTTTCAACGTGTTAGCCAGGATGGTCTCGATCTCCTGACCTCGTGATCCGCCCACCTCGGCCTCCCAAAGTGCTGGGATTACAGGCATGAGCTACCGCACCCGGCTAGAAGTATTTTTTTATTGCTTTGAGACTGTAAAAATAGTTGTTCTATTTACATTTAAGGCATCCTGAGAAACCCTGGCTTTGCAGTGTATAAAATATTCATATGGCACTGTCACCAGCAGGCCCACCTTCACGCAGTGCAGTGTTCACCAAATCATGTGCACGCTGGATCCCTGTTTTGCTTTGTCTCCTTTTCGGTTTCATGTAACACCGTGCAATGCAGATGAGAACTGCCTGTATTTAAATTACCTTTTTTATGAAAAGTAAAGAAACGTGTATTTAGGAAGTTCAGCTGTTTGTTGTAGCTGCTACTAAGGTGAAAGAGACATTAAAAAACAATCTAGGCTGGGCACGGTGGCTCACACCTGTAATCCCAGCACTTTGGGAGGCTGAGGCAGGTGGTCAAGAGATGGGGACCATCCCTGCCAACATGGTGAAGCCCCGACTCTACTAAAAATACAAAAAAATTAGCTGGGCATGGTGGCGTGCGCCTGTAGTCCCAGCTTCTCAGGAGGCTGAGGCAGGAGAATCGCTTGAACATGGGGGGGTAGAGGTTGCAGTGAGCCGAGATTGCACCACTGCGCTCCAGCCTGGGCAACAGGGTGAGACTGTGTCTCAGAAAAAAAAAAAAAAAAAAAACTACCTAGGATGGTACTTCAAAAGGGGCATTTAAGAGTGAATAATAGGATGTCGCGATAGGGAACATTAGTTACGTTTTTGTGTGGATTTGTGCTTTAAATTTGCTGTTTGGAAAACCAAACACCACATGTTCTCACTCGTAAATGGGAGCTGAACAGGGAGAACACATGGATACAGGGAGGGGGAACATCACACAGGGGCATGTGGGGGTAGGGGGAAAGGGGAGGGAGGGCATTAGGACAAATACTAATGCATGCGGGGCTTAAAACCTAGATGACGAGTTGATAGGTGCAGCAAACCACCGTGGCATATGTCTGCCTATGTAACAAACTGGCACGTCCAGCACATGTATCCTAGAACTTAAAGTAAAATTTAAAACAATAATAATAAAATCAAAACATTTAAGGTAAAAATTTTGAAGTAAAAGAGAAACTGAAAAATCTAGATTTGAAAATTCTTTCCTCAGTAAAAGTAGATTTAAAAAAATATAAATATAAGAAAGCTTAATTTTTTAGAACATATTTCTTTTTAAATTTGTATAAATATAAGTAGCACAAATGCAGTTTTGTCACATGGATGTATTACGTAGTGGCAAAGTCTGGGCTTTGAGTGTATCCATCACCCAGATAACGTTCATTGTACCCATTAAGTAATTTCTCATCATCCATCTTTTCCTGCCACCCCTGTACCCTTCGGAGACTCCACTTCTGTCATTCCATACTCTATGTCCATGTGTACACATTGTTTAGCTCCTACTTTTAAGTGAGAACCCACAGTGTTTGACTTTCCACTTCTGAGTTGTTTCACTTAAGATAACCTCCTCCAGTTCATTCCATCCAGGTTGCTGCAAGGGACAGGGTTTCATTCTTTTCATGGCTCAAAAGTATTTCATTATTTATATACAGCATATCTTCTTTATCCAGTCATCAAGAAGCATCTGTGCATGTGTGTGTGTGTGTGTGTGTGTGTGTGTGTATGAGAGAAAAAATTGTTTGTAAAACTTTGTACCTAATAAAAATGCTTCCTTTGTAACACATACAGACATTCCCAATTTCTGTGAATTCGGCCCCAAAGAATAACCTCAAAAATCCACTGCCCCCCAAAAATTTGCCGTTTCTTGGTTTTGATTGATGATTCTTTATATTTTGTTGTACAGATCCAGTTTAGAGAGAAGGTTCTATGGACTGCTATAACGCTCTTCATTTTCTTAGTATGTTGTCAGGTATGTAACTATACTATTAAATAAATGTCTCTACCATTGTTCTAAGGTTTTGATTGGTTAGAATTTGAGAATTTTTTTTGTTAAGATAAAAAATACATTGAGCTCAATATATTGAGCATTATTATCCTTTTATTTTTTATTATTAATTTTTTTTTTTGAAATGGAGTCTCGCTCTGTTGCCCAAGCTGGATGCAGGGGCATGATCTCGGCTCATTGCAACCTCTGCCTCCTGGGTTCAAGTGACTCTTTTTCCTTGGCCTCCCAAGTAGCTGGGACTACAGGTGCCTACCACCATCCCCAGCTAATTTTTGTATTTTTATTTTATTTTATTTTTTTGAGATGGAGTTTCACATTGTTGCCCAGGCTGGAGTGCAGTGGTATGATCTTGGCTCACCGCAACTTCTGCCTCCCCAGTTCAAGTGATTCTCCTGCCTCAGCCTCCCGAGTAGCTGGGATTACAGGTGTATGCCACCAAGCCCAGCTAATTTTTGTATTTTTAGTAGAGATGGGGTTTCACTATGTTGACCAGGCTAGTCTCGAACTCCTGACCTCAAGCTATCAACCTTCCTCAGCCTCCCAAAGTGTTGGTATTATAGGCATGACCCACCACGTCCAGCCGAATTTTTGTATTTTTAGTAGAGATGGGGTTTTGCTGTGTTGGTGAGGCTTATCTCGAACTCCTGACCTCAGGTGATCTACCTGCCTCAGCCTCCCAAATTGCCGGGATTACAGGCATGAGCCACCGCACCCTTTTTTATCTGGAAATTTTTTGTTTTTAAATAGAGATGGGGTCTATGTTGCCCAGGCTGTTCTCCAACTCCTAGGCTCAGGTGATCCTCCTGCCTCAGCCTCCCTAGTCGGTAGGACTGCAGGTGTGCCCCACCATGCCTGGCTAATTTTTAAATTCTTTTGCAGGGAAAGGGTCACACTAAAACCAAATTTTTAGAATCTTGGGTTGTACTATGTTTAAAAATTACTAAAATTCGATGATAGTGTTTTTTTTTTGTTTTTGTTTTTTGGGTTTTTTTTTGAGACAAGGTCTCACTCTGTCACCCAGGCTGGAGTGATCACTTCAGCCTCAACATCCCCAAGCCCAGGTAATCTTCCCACCTCAGCCTTCTGACTCGCTGGGACTACAGGCACGAGCCACCACCCCCAGTTAATTTTTTTTGGTATTGTAGAGATGGGGTTTTGCCATGCTGCCCAGGCTGGTCTCGAATTCCTGGGCTCAAGCCATCCATCTACCTCTGTCTCCCACAGGGCTGGGATTACCTGCCTGAGCCACTACACCCAGCCCAATGAGACTTTCAAATAAAATGTTGCAGACATATTAAGTTCACAGTTTGAGTGTAAAATGTGACCTACCTATGTTTTAGGGTTATTGTAAAGATTAAATAAGATAGTTTAGGTCAAGGTGGCTGGGCATGGTGGCTCATGCCTGTAATCCCAGCACTTTGGCAGGCCAAGGTGGGCAGATTACTTGACGTCAGGAGTTGAGACCAGTCTGGTCAACATGGTGAAACTCTGTCTCTACTAAAAATACAAAAATTAGCCGGGCATGGTGGCATGTACATGTAATCCCAGCTACTCGGGAGGCTGAGGCAGGAGAACCACTTGAACCCAGGTGGTGGAGGTTGCAGTGAGCCGAGATCACGCCGCTGCACTCAAACCTGGGCAACAGAGCGAGATGCTGTCTCTAAATAAATACATACATACATACATACATACATACCAGATAATTTCGGTCAAGGTTTTTTGGGGAGTTCAAAAAGCTATTGTAAGAACTTTTAAAAAATTATATTAGGAAGCAGTAGAACAGATTAGGTACATAATCTGGAGAAAAGCTAACTATATTTTCTTTCTGAAGGATGAAATGATCTGATAATTAAAGTACTTTTACTACTGTACTTGCTTTAAATTTGTTTTAAATGGTCAGGGTGAGAAGTTTAAAGAAACAAAGAAAAATACAAAGAAAAAAAGAATAATCATCTATATTTCTACCATTTACTTTCAGCATCTTAGAAACTCCTCTCCCCACCATTTAAAAAAAAAAGTCAACCTTATGGAGGTGTAATATATACACAGTAAACTACACCTGTTTTTAGGCGTACATTTTGAAGAGTTTTGACAAATTTGTACACCCACATGACTACAACCTCTGTGGATATAGAACATTTCTGTCACCCCCGAAGTTCACTGTAACCTTTCTCAGTGAATCTCCACAGGCCCAGGCCGCCACTCTTCTGCATCCTGTGACTGTACTTTGATTTGTTTTTTCTAGAGCTTTCATGTAAATGGAATCATACAGTAGTATATTCTTTAGTGTCTAACTTCATCATAATCTTTTTGAGATTAATTCATATGGTCGTTACATCAGTAATTCATTCCTTTTTATTTCTGAATACTGTTCTGATGTATGAAGTTATCACAGTTTATTCATTCATTCTCTTGTTAGACGTTTGGGTTGTATCCAGATTTTGGCTACAACACATTCATTTGCTGTGAACATTCATGTATAAGTCTTTCTGTGGATATTTTTCATGGGTGAGTACTTAGAAGTACAGCTGTTGGGTTTTATAGTAAATGTATGCTCAACTTATAAGAAATTTTCAGCTTTTTTCCGAGTGGTTGCCCCATTTTGTTTCTTTGTTTTTTTGAGACAGAGTCTCGCTCTGTTGCCTAGGCTGGAGTGCAGTGGTGCAATTTCGGCTCACCGCAAGCTCTGCCTCCCGGGTTCAAGCGATTCTCCTGTCTCAGCCTCCTGAGTAGGTGGAATTTCAAGCACGTGCTACCATGCCCAGCTAATTTTTGTATTTTTCGTAGAGCTGGGGTTTTACCATGTTGGACAGGCTGTTCTTGAACTCCTGGCCTCAGGTGATCTGCATGCCTCAGCCTCCCAAAGTGCTGGGATTACAGGCATGAGCCACCACACCCGGCCCTTGATTGCCCCATTTTGTATTTCCACCAGCCGTGTTTTGGAGTTCCAGTTGATCTGCATCCTGGTCTACTTTTGGTATTTTTGAGTATTTTAATAGTAGTCATCTTGCCGGGCGCAGTGGCTCACTCCTGTAATCCCAGCACTTTGGGAGGCTGAGGCGGGTGGATCACCTGAGGTTGGGAGTTTGAGACGAGCCTGACCAACATGGAGAAACCCTGTCTCTGCTAAAAATACAAAATTGGGCCGGGCGCGGTAGCTCACGCCTATAATCCCAGCACTTTGGGAGGCCGAGGCGGGCGGATTACGCAATCAGGAGATTGAGACCATCCTGGCTAACACGGTGAAACCCCATCTCTACTAAAAATACAAAAAATTAGGCGGGCGTAGTGGCGGGTGCCTGTAGTCCCAGCTGCTCGGGAGGCTGAGGCAGGAGAATGGCGTGAACCCAGGAGGCGGAGCTTGCAGTGAGCCGAGGTCGAGCCACTGCACTCCAGCCTGGGCAACAGAGCGAGACTCCATCTCAAAAAATAAATAAAAATAATAAAAATACAAAATTGGCTGGGCATGGTGGCAAATACCTGTAATCCTAGCTACTTGGGAGGCTGAGGCACGAGAATCGCTTGAACCAGGGAGGCAGAGGTTGCGGTGAGCTGAGATTGCACCATTGCACTCCAGCCTGGGCAACAAGAGCGAAACTCCATCTCAAAACAAACAAACAAACAAACGAACAAACAAAAAAATAGTCATCCTAATGCGTGTGGTTTTAATTTGCATTTCCCTGATAAATGCTATTGAGCAACATCTTCATGTGCCTATGAGTGCTTGTTTATTTATCAGAAGAGTAAAGTGTCAGATTTGTAAAGTGTCTTTGCAAATCTTTTGCCTATTTAAAAAAATTGATTATTGTCTCACCATTGAATTATAACCATTTTTACATTTTCTGGATACAAGTCCTTTGTTAGATGTGTGTATTATAAATTATTTCTCCCAGTCTGTGGCTTGCCTTTTTTCTTAACAGTGTCTTTTGAAGAACAGAAGTTTAAACATTTATTTTTATTTTTATTTTCTTTCAGAGACAGACTCTTGCTATGTGGCCCAGGCTGTCCTCGAATTCCTGGGCTCAAGCAATCTTCCTGCCTCATCTTCCTGAGTAGCTGGGACTACAGGCGCGTGCCACTGTGCCCAGTGGGAGCTGTAAATTTTGATGAAGTTTAGTTTATGTTTTTTTGTTCCTTGGATGGCTTAGAGTTTTTGATTCCTAAGGAATTTTTGCCTGTTCTAATGTCATGAAGATTGTCTCCTGTGTTTTTCCAAGCATTTTATAGTTTTAGCTTGTATGTTTTGGTCTGTGATCTGTTCCAAGGTAATTTTTGTGTGTAGTGTGAGGTAAGGGTTGATTTTCATTTCCTTTTACATGAGTATCCAGCACCATTTGCTGAGAAAAATTCCCCATTGAATTACTCAGGCTTCTTTGTTGAAAATTGGTTAACCACATAAGCACGAGTCTGTTCTGTGTTCTCTATTGATCTATGTATGTGTCCATCCTACTGTAAGCCACTTCTTAGTAAGTCCTGTGATCAGTTTGTAATCATTACTCCAACTTTGTTCTTCTTTTTCAGAAGGTCCTTCATATTTCCATACAGATTTTAAAATCGGTTTGTCAGTTTCTACAAGAAAGCGTGCTGGGATTATCATTCGTGTTACTCTGAATTCATAGATCAATTTAAGAGAATTACCATCTTGACAATATTGAGTCTTCTAATCCAGGGCTCAGTGAATTTTTTTCTGTCAAGGTTCAGATAATACATATTTTACGCCCTGCTGCTAAAGTTCAAGAATCCAAGAAGAAAACAAAGAATGACATTTCACATGCCTGTTCCTTTTTTTTCGATTCTCCTGCCTCGGCCTTTCAAGTAGCTGGGACAACAGGCCTGAGCCGCCATGCCCAGCTAATTTTTTTGTATTTTTAGTAGAGATGGGGTTTCACCATGTTGGCCAGACTGGTCTCGAACTCCTGACCTCAAGTGATCGGCCCACCTTGGCCTCCCAAAGTGCTGGGATTACAGGCATGAGCCACCGCGACTGGCCTTTTTTGTTTGATTTTTTTAATGGGCCCAGCCTCACATGACTGTTCCATGTAATAAATTAATTTATGCATCTTAGGGTTATATTATTTCTTCTCTAATACGTTTATATAGTTGCCAAACTGTTTCTTTTCATCTTTCTCATGCTTAGGCAGCTCTGTCTAGTATGGGAGATTTCTTTATTCTCTTTCCTCTGAATCTCAAAGAGATTCTAGCCACTTTTCTTTAGGGAGTGGTAGGAGGTGAGATAAACTGAGATGAGTACAGTACATGCTGCCTGGACTCTGCTCTCTCTTCACTTACAAAAATTATTTAATTGGTATGTAACTGATGTATATATTTTCAGTGGACATGTGATAATTTAATGCATTTGTATAATGTATAAAGATTAAATCAGGGTAATGAGGATATCCATCACCTTAAATAACTTGTCTTTACGCTAGAAACATTTGACATATTCCCTTCCAGCTATTTTTTGTTTTTGTTTTTGTTTGAGACGGAGTCTCAGCTCTGTCACCCAGGCTGGAGTGCAGTGTTTCAGTCTCAGCTCACTGGAACCTCCACCTCCCGGGTTCAAGCAGTTCTTGTGCCCCAGCCTTCCAAGTAGCTGGGATTACAGGCGCGTGCCACCACACCTGGCTAATTTTACTGTTTTTAGTAGAGATGGGATTTCCGCATGTTGGCCAGGTTGGTCTTGAACTCCTGAGCTCTAGTTATCCACCTGCCTCTCTCCTAAAGTGCTGGGATTACAGGTGCGGGCCACCGTGCCCTGACCCTTCTAGTTATTTTGGAATGTGTAGTATTTCTTGGTCTTTTGTTAACTGTCTTGAGAAGCTGTCTGCCATATGACTGAGGGGCTGTGTCTTTCATTCTAGGCTCCAGATTGCTGCCCTGTAGTGGGAGAATTTTTCATTCCCAATTCAGTGTAGCCCATTATACTTCACTTCCATCAGAGAGGCTCAGCCGGTTGCTGTCTTCTCTTTTATCCATTTCTTCCCAGCTGTTGTTTCTCTTCCTTCTTATCCAGAGGAGGGAATAAGACAAGAATATCTGTGGTTTACTTCCTCCAGATTTGGAACGTTGGTGGGAGGTCTGAGATCCTGTCGACTTCCCATTGTGAGGGTCAGGAGCAGCTCTGGTGCTGAGTCTCCTTCCTCCTCAGCTGTCTGGAGTTTTTCCCCTAGGACCACCAGGCTTCAAGTTGACAATCCCTTTTCTTGTTTGGGTGCTTCATAGATGTTTTTTCTCTTTCCATATCTTTTTTTCATTCTTGGTAGCTTTTGCTATTTTACATGTTTTAAAAAATGTTTTTTAGGCTGGGTGTGGTGACTCACACCTGTAATCCCCTCACTTTGGGAGGCAGAGGCGGGCAGATCAGGAGTTTTAGACCAGCCTGGCCAAAATGGTGAAATCTCGTCTCTACTAAATATACAAAAATTAGCCAGGCATGGTGGCACACCTGTAATCCCAGCTACTTGGGAGGCTGAGACAGGATAATTGCTTGAACCTGGGAGGCGGCGGTTGCAGTGAGCCAAGATCATACCACTGCACTCCATCCTGGGTGACAGTGAGATTCTGTGTCAAAAAAAAAAAAAAAAAAGTGTTTTATTATGTGTCAGTGGAGGAAAATGCTGTGATTTAATTTCATCTTGCTATCTTCCCCCAGAAATACCTTGTTGGGTTTTCGGTTTGGAAATCCCTGGTGCTAATTTTCTGTTTCTCCATCTGATTAGTTCAGGTTTCCATTAGGGCATGGAATGCTTTGTTTCTCTAAGTACTATACTGTATTTTGTCAAGTTTGTTAAAAGAGAAACTTCAGACAAGATAAACTTAGGGTTTATTTGAGCATTAAAGGATTCCTGAACCTGACAGCACTCAGCATGGGTAGAGAGGCCGAGAGCTGCTCCATGGGTGTGGGCAGTGAGCTTTTTTAGCAGAAGTAAAGAATTGCAGAAGTAAAGAAATTACTTGATTGGCTACAGCTAGGCGTTTGCCTCATTTCATTATGTTCCAGTGAGAGGTTTCTGTGTAGCCAGTAGGCTGGTTGGCTGTCTGTAATTGGCTGAAACTCATTCAGAATTAAATATCTTCTAAGGTCATTTTCAGTTTTCTTTTGTGAGATTTCAGGGTACAGAAACAACGCAGGCTAATGGCCATCTGCTTAGAGTGCCTTAACAAGTTGAAACTGATTATTATTTTAAATATAGTGCAAAGTTTGGAACTCTGCAACTGTGACAGATTCATACAGAATAGGCTCCTATTGTTGCCCACCTGTTGTTGTACATGATCCTCTAGCTCTGGAATTTACTAAGCGAAATAAAATTAGAAACCAATTTTAATAATCCTACTGGCTGCAGGAAAGGAGGGTGTACCATTGATTATGGGAGGTTGGCTTGTTCTGTTTCCCACAGAGCACCTAACCATGGGGAATTAAAGAAGGTCTTTGGGCAGAGTGATCGCTCTCCACTTGTGGAATATTTTGGTATGGACTCTCCTGTAGTGTTTCTCTTGTTTGTTTGTTTGTTTGTTTGTTTTTGAGACAGAGTCTCGCTCTGTCACCCGGGCTGGAGTGCAGTGGCGTGATCTCGGCTCACTGTAACCTCTGCCTCCTGGATTCAAGCGATTCTCCTGCCTCAGCCTCCTGAATAGCTGGGACTACAGGCACGTGCCACCACACCCAGCTAATTTTTTGTGTGTATTTTTAGTAGAGATGGGTTTCACCATGTTAGCCAGGATGATCTCATCTCAATTTCCTGACCTCGTGATCCACCCGTCTCGGCCTTCCAAAGTGCTGGGATTACAGGTGTGAGCCACCACTCCCAGCCATTTTTGTTTTTTGTTTTTTTTTTTTTTGAGATGAAGTCTTGTTCTGTTGCCCAGGCTGGAGTTCAGTGGCACGATGTCTGCTCACTGCAACCTCTGCCTCCCAGGTTCAAGCAATTCTCCTACCTCAGCCTCCCGAGTAGCTGGGATTACAGGCACGAGCCACCACTCCCTGCTAATTTTTGTATTTTTAGTAGAGATGGAGTTTCACCATGTTGGCCAGGCTGATCTCGAACTCCTGGCCTCAAGTGATCTGCCCACATTGGCCTCCCAAGATGCTGGTGTTACAGGCCTGAGCCATCGTGCCTGGCCCTCACCTCTCACTTTAAATGAAGAGTGTCTACAGCTGCCAGGTGCACATAAAATATCCATGTTTCATGCTTCACCAGTTTTATTACCCAGTTAATAAATTCAGACTTTCAGAGAGGTTTAGGTTGACCACATGAGTTGTTTAAAATTGCTGCCAGCATCTTTTGTAACTTTCTTAAAAATCAGTTTCATATAGAGAAGGTTTTTGAAATGTCTTTGTCTAATCCCCACATCATTAAGGAGGGCTTAAGGCCAAGTGCTGTATCCTAAACATGGGTTGTATAATAGGAAGCAATCTGAACTTGAGTTGTTTTTTGGTGGTGGTGTTGTTTTAATGAAAAGTTAATGTCCTCATTATGGAAAATTTGATATGTTTGAAAAGAATACAGAAGAAAAAGTCAACCATAATCCCACCATCTACAGATAACTGCTGTTTAGGATTTAAAAAGATATCTCCTCCTAGTTTTATTTTCTGTACATCTATTTACAGTGTCATAGTTTATATAGACACTTTTGTACTTTGTTTTTATACTAGGGCTTCTTAACAGTCGCACTCCTGAATTTGAGGTAGGATGATTCCTTGTCCTGGGGGTCTGTCCTGTGTATTTTAGGATGTTCAGCAGCATCTCTGGCCTCTACTAGCCATCACCCCCTGTTCTGTGAAAGGGCTGTATATGCAAAATGACCCCCATGAAGGAGCTACGAAACCAATGAATGAAGGAGACAGATCCAGTTTGTCAGTAGAGGGTGATTTTACGGACAGAAGCATAGTTTGGGGCAGCAGTAAGACGGGGAAAGGCCTGCATTCTTACTCCCACACCCAGGGCTAATCTATCATAGGGAAAGGGTGTACGTGCTTTGTGCAGGACAATTGAAGGCAGCCTTCCAGAACATGCAAGAATGCTGTGTGTCACAGCCTGTTATTTGTGTAATAGCATCAAGGTTGCTTGGATCTCAGGGCAGGATTTATAGCGAGTACATGTTCTTACACTAAGGACTGTAAATAAAGCAGGAATCAGGAGTTATCCCTGGGACCAGGGTTGAGCAGAAGTCAACATGGTAGATTAGCATCCAAGATGGAGTCACTTTGGTCTCCACCTCGGCCCCAAGTTGTGACAACCAAAAATGTCTCTAGATGTTGCCAAATGTCTTGGGTGGGGGCTAAAATCACCCCTGGTTTAGAATTGCTATTTTATATTTAGTTTTATGACATAAGTACTTCTTCCATGTTATTACAGATTGAGTAAGCATAATTTTTAGTGGCCATGTAATATTCCATTGTGGATATCATCTTCAGTCTTAAACTGAGAAGAGTGACCTTGGCCGTCTTTAGTACATAGAGCTTTGCAAAATTATTCTATGACCAGGCAGGTATAATATTCCATAATCTACTGGTGGGAGTGTTTTTTAAATTGTGGTAAAAGTATAGAAAATATGCCATCTTAACGATTTCTAGATGTGCAGTTTAGTAACATTAGGAATATTCACATTGTTGTACCACCACACTCCGTAACCGTAAATACTAGTGAGTATTTACTAGTGAATGCACTAAGTAATGATTTGTTGTTTTTATTTTTATTTTCACTTTGTTTCTTTTAATTATTTTTTTATTAACTCTTATCTGTGTGATGGAATGTTTTTCTTTTTATTTTCTTTTTAATAAACAGCTTTACCTTGAAGATATGCTTGTTTTTGTTAAAGAACATAAGAATAGTTTTTAAAAAAGTATTGCAAACAGTAAGTGAATACACTGTAAATTAAGTGCACACTTTATACTTTTTTTTTTTTTGAGACAGAGTCTCCTGTCACCCAGGCTGGAGTGCAGTGGCGCGATCTCAGATCACTGCAGCCTCTGCCTCCTGGGTTCAAGCGATTCTTATGCCTCAGCCTTATATAATACAGTTTCATAAACTATTTTGTGTACTATTTTAGATCCCACTGTTTGGAATCATGTCATCAGATTCTGCAGATCCTTTCTACTGGATGAGAGTTATTCTGGCTTCCAATAGAGGTATGCGTGTCTTTTCTGTCTCCACACTCCTAACTCACAGCAAATAGATGGAAACGTGGATTAGCAATGAGTTTTCAGTGTCTACGGGGAGGGGGAGGATATCATTGCCTAGAAAAGCCTAACATGTAGATAATGACACACCGTGTGATTACCATTATCATAGAGAAACCTGTTCTTGGGTTTTCACGGACTAGAAAACCCTGATCTTCAGTGTCAAAGAAGGTGATGTCCAGGTAACATTGGAATTGGAGTCCAGGTGGGGCGCCGTGGCTCACCCCTGTAATCCCAGCACTTTGGGAGGCCAAGGTGGGCGGATGACCTGAGGTCAGGAGTTTGAGACCAGCCTGGCCAACATGGTGAAACCCCCTGTCTCTACTAAAAATAGAAAAATTAGCCAGGTGTGGTGGTATGCACCTGTAATCCCAGCTACTCAGGAGGCTGAGGCAAGAGAATCGCTTGAACCTGGGAGGTGGAGGTTGCAGTGAACTAAGATCGCACCACTGCAGTCCAGCCTGGGTAACAGAGTAAGACTCTGTCTCCAAAAAAAAAACAAAAAAGGAGTCCAGTGTGTGTGAGCCAATGGGGGAGCTCAGCTGGAGCTGAGCCTGAAGCCTCAAGCAGCATGGTTCATCTGGGAGATTGTGGCTGGGGATGCTGGACAGTGAGACTAGCAAGGGGTATGACCAGTCGTGAGGTTTCTTGCATTTAGGAACAGTGGTCGCCTCTTTTTTGGAAACACTTTTTTCAGGTGATCCTCCCACTTCAGCCTCCTGAGTAGCTGGGACTACAGGCGCGTGCCACAATGCCTGGCTAATTTTTGTAGTTTCGTAGAGATGAGGTTTTGCTATGTTGTCTGGGCTGGTCTTGAACTCCTGGGTTCATGCCATCCTCCCTCCCCAGCCTTTCAAAGTGCCGGGATTACAGGTGTGAGCCACTGTACCCAGCCTGGAAACACTTTAAGTAGATGGCAGATTTTTTTTGATGTTTTTAGGTTATAAAGGTAATATTGATTTATTATTTTAAAAATGCACTAGCAATTTATATACAGATTTATAGGAAGCTGAAAAGAAAAGTGTGACTTCTGAGGGGAGCTCTGGAGGAGTTGGTAGATTGGTGACTATCCATTGAGGCCTTTTCTTTGCACATACATTCACCTACATGTGTCTATATACTTCTTATAACTCAAAAGTAAGATGTCCTGTATATACTATTCTGCTACTTTGTTTACTTAATATCTTACATGAGCTGTTAATGGCCATGTTATTATTCCATTATAAGGATACACCGTGATTTATTTGATCATTCATTCAACAAATACTTACTGAGTTCATATTGTGTGTCAGCCTTTGTGCGAGGTGCCGAGATTAGAGCAATGAACAAGACAATGTCCCAGTTGTCATGGAGTTGATAGTTGCTGTTTGGGGAGGTGCCTGGGGTGGGGAAGGTGCTCTAGGAAGGTGATCTTTGAAGACACCTGCAGGAAGTGAGAGAGGAGGCCACATGAAGACCTGAGGGAAGGACATTCTAGGGAAGAGCCAGTGCAAAGGCCCTGAGGTGAGCCTGTGCTTGGTGTGTTCAAAGATCATTGAGGAGAGGCCGGGCGCAGAGGCTCACGCCTGTAATCCCAACACTTTGGGAGGCCGAAGCGGGCAGATCACTTGAGGTCAGGAGTCCGAGACCAGCCTGGGCAACAAAGCGAGACCCCATCTCTACTAAAAACACAAAAATTAGCCAGGCGTGGTCGCGTGTACTGTGGTCCCAGCCACTTGGGAGGCTGAGGTGGGAGGATGGCTCGATCCTGGGAGGCAGAGGTTGCAGTGAGCCAAGATCACGCCACTGCACTCTAGCCTGGGTGACACAGCCAGACCCTATCTCTAAAGAAAGGAACATTGAGGAGGTGAGTGTGGGGTGGAAGAAATGAAAGGAGGGAGGAGTGGTGGGACCTGATGTTGCAGATGTATCTAAGTCAGATCATGAAGGGCTTGGAGACCGTTGGATGGAGCACATTTGAAGGAAGATGGGAAACTTCTGCAGGCCACTAGCATCCTTTCTTGTCATATATTACGTTTTTTCCCCCGATTTCATGTCATTATAAACAATGCTACAATGAAGGCTATCACACCCTTCTGTAACTTTTTGATAGAATGAATTTCTAGAAGTTCAACTGCTAGGTCACAAGATAGGCACGCTAAAATTTTTGATAGAGAAAGCTAAATTATCTTCCAAAACAGTTGTTGGATTTTACACTCTCAGTGACAGTATATGAGAATGACCATTTCTCTTTCAACAGTGGATATTATTAGTATGTTAGTCCTTGTCAGTCAGACAGGTAAAAGCTGGCATCAGTTACTTAATTTTGATTTCTTTATAGATTGGTGAGTTTGAACATTGTTTTCTGTTTTTATGGAACATTTGTATTTCTTGTATAAGTGGACTTTTATTAGTGTGTTAGATTCCTTTTTGTTATAAGTAATAGGAAACTAGATGCTTTCGTCGTCTGTAGATGTGATGATTGGATCTTCACGCTCACGTGTGAGATGTGCCACTCTCCAGCCTTGTTAGGCTGTTGGGACATTACCCATCTGACATGAAAAGAAAAAAGAAAAAAAAATTTTTAAATAAAGGAGAAAAGGAATAGGAAATCACTGACTAGCTTAAACAGAAACATGATACTTGCTGGAAGGATACTGGTTATTTTTTGGAATCTAAAGTGGAGGTGAACAGCTAAGCCCCAGGAAGAGGGAGAGCCAGGCCAGCCCTTAGGCCTCAGCAGGAGGGATTGGTGAATATTTTCCATTTTCTGTGTGATTCAGCTCCACACTCCCAGATTTTTTTTTTTTTTTTGAGACCGAGTTTCGCTCTTGTTGCCCAGGCTGGAGTACAGTGGCGTGATCTTGGCTCCCTGCAACCTCCACTTCCCAGGTTCAAGCGATTTTCCTGCCTCAGCCTCCTGAATAGCTGGAATTAGAGGCACAGGCTACCATGCCCCGCTAATTTTTTGTATTTTTAGTAGAGACGGGATTTCACCATATTGGCCAGGCTGGTCTTGAATTCCTGACCTCAGGTGATCCACCCGCCTCTGCCTCCCAAAGTGCTGGGATTACAGGTTTGAGTCACTGTGCCTGGCCCCAGATTAGTTATTAGTTTAAAATTCCAGATGACCAGGGTTCACGCCAGGTAGGGTCAGCTTCCATTAGAGTTCCAGGGTTGCACAGTACAGGTTTGGATGCTGGGGGCTTACTCCTGTGCTGCATTTTCCTGAGAAAGCTTCATCAGGAGCAGACACATCATGTATCTGCTGTTTCCTTTTTAAATTGGTTTGTTCATTTTTTTATTTTTTTATTTTTTTTATTTTTTGAGATGGAGTCTCGCTGTGTCGCCCAGGCTGGAGTGCAGTGGCGTGATGTCAGCTCACTGCAAGCTCTGCCTCCTGGGTTCACACCATTCTCCTGCCTCAGTCTCCCGAGTAGGTGGGACTACAGGCGCCCACCACCACGCCTGGCTAATGTTTTGTATTTTTTAGTACAGGTGGGGTTTCACCGTGTTAGCCAGGATGGTCTCGATCTCCTGACCTTGTGATCCGCCTGCCTCAGCCTCCCAAAGTGCTGGGATTACAGGTGTGAGCCACTGTGCCCGGCCAGTTTGTTCATTTTTTAAATTGATTTGTAAGAGCTCGTTGCATATGAGAGATAAGAACTTTTTGTCATTTGTGTTTAATTTTTTTTTCTTCTTTTGGGACAGGCTCTTGCTCTGTTGCCCAGGCTGGAGTGCAGTGGTGCAAACACAGCTCACTGCAGCCTTGACCTCCTGGCCAAGTGATACTCCTGCCTTAGCCTCCCATGTAGCTGGGACCACAACCAGGCACCACCATGTCTGGCTAGTATTTTAATTTTTTGTAGAGACAGGGTCTCACTTTGTTGCCTAGGCTGCTCTCAAACTCCTGGCCTCAAGTGATCTGCCTGCCTCAGCCTCCTAAAGTGTTGGGATGACAGGCTTGAGCCACTGTGTCCGTCTAAATAGTTTTATTTTAACCATTATGCTGCCTTTTGCCACGTGGAAGTTTTGTAGTTGTATCTAATCATATCTTCCATCTTTTCCTTTGTGGTTTCTAGATTTTTTGCCATGGTTAGAAAGACTTTCTTCCCCAAGATGATAAGCTACTCACCCATATTTCCTTCTAGTATTTTTGTCATTTATTGTTTTTGTTTAAATTTTCTATACATGGAGGCTGGGTGCAGTGGCTCATGCCTGTAATCCCTGCACTTTGGGAGGCCGAGGAGGGCAGATTACTTGAGGTCAGGAATTTGAGACCAGACTGGCCAATGTAGTGAAACTCCATCTCTACCAAAAACACAGAAATTAGCCGGGCATGGTGGCTCACGCCTGTAATCTCAGGTAGTCGGGAGGCTGAGGCTGGAGAATCGCTTGAATCCAGGAGGTGGAGGTTGCAGTGAGCCAAGATCGTGCCATTGTACTCCAGCCTGGGTGACAGTGAGACTCTGTCTAAAAAAAAAAGACAAAAAATTTCTATACATGTAGCGTTTGTTTTGATGTGAAGCCTGAGGCATGAGGTAAGGAATCTAGGTTTAATTTCCTAAAAATGGCCAATTTTTTTGCCAAGGTCCATTCTTTTTTTCTCTACTGATTTGAAATGCCGTATTTCTTATATCAAATACTCATTAAAGCTTGATTAAGTCTATTTCTGAACTAGAGCTATTTGCAATAATAAATTTCGGTGATTTAACTTAAGAAATGTATCTAATGTCTTTTTTTTTTTTGAGACAAGAGTCTTACTGTGTCGCCCAGGCTGGAGTGCAGTGGCACAATCTCGGCTCACTGCAACCTCTGCCTCCCAGGTTCAAGCGAGTCTTCTGCCTCAGCTTCCTGAGTAACTGGGACTACAGGTGCCCACCACCACGCCCAGCTAATTTTTGTATTTTTAGTAGAGACGGGGTTTCACCATATTGGCCAGGCTGGTCTCAAACTCCTGACCTCATGATCCGCCCGCCTCAGCCTCCCAAAGTGCTGGGATTACAGGTGTGAGCCACCATGCCCGGCCATTTTTCTTTTTTTCTTTTTTTTTTTTTTTTTTTTATTTGAGACAGAATTTCGCTCTTGTTGCCCAGGCTGGAGTGCAATGGTGGAATCTTGGCTCACCACAACCTCCACCTCCCTGGTTGAAGCGATTCTCCTGCCTCAGCCTCCCAAATAGCTGGGATTACAGGCATGCACCATCATGCCTGGATACTTTTGTATTTTTATTAGAAATGGGGTTTCTCCATGTTGGTCAGGCAGGTCTCGAACTCCCGACCTCAGGTGATCTGCCCACCTTGGCCTCCCAAAGTGCTGGGATTATAGGTGTGAGCCACCATCCCTGGCTTTTTTTTTTTCTTTGAGATGGAGTCTCACTCTGTCGCCAGGTTGGAGTGCAGTGGTGCAATCTTGGCTCACTGCAACCTCCAACTCCTCGGTTCAAGGGATTCTCCTGCCTCAGCCTCCCGAGTAGCTGGGACTACAGGTGCACGCCACCACACCCGGCCAATTTTTGTATTTTCAGTAGAGACGGCCAGGATGGTCTCAATCTCCTGACCTCAGGTGATCCGTTGGCCTTGGCCTCCCAAAGTGCTGGGATTACAGGCATGAGCCACCACGCCTGGCCAATAAGTCTATCTAATGTCTTAAACACTAAAACATGTTTTTATTTTTTACTATTGAGGAAGTATCTGAGACGACATCAAAAATCCCCCTTAAGTTGGACTATTTTCTCACATGAAGGCCACCTTTTCAGCATTTATGAAAACAGGATTGAAGGGAGTCATGTGACAGAGTGGCCCAGGAAAAGTCTCGGCACTGTAGAATTACTTGATTCCATACCTTCCTTATACACTTGGCATATTTGATTTTCTTATTTCTCCCTGTAAATTCTATTTTTTTGGTTTGTTTTTGAGACAGAGTCTCACTCTGTTGCCCAGGCTAGAGTGCAGTGGCACAATCTCGGCTTACTGCAACCTCTGCCTTCCAGGTTCAAGCGATTCTCCTGCCTCAGACTCCTGAGTAGCTGGGATTACAGGTGCCCACCACCACACCTGGCTAATTTTTGTATTTTTAGTAGAGACGGGGTTTCACCATATTGGCCAGTTGGTCTTGAACTCCTGACCTCAGGTGATCCACACACCTCGGCCTCCCAAAGTGCGGGGACTGCAGGCGTGAGCCACTGCCCCAAGCCTATAGTACTTTTTATTCAGGGCATTGCTGCAGGATTGTGTTAATACATGAGAAGTTTTCTTAGCAATTAATGTTTAAGAAATGAAAATTTGCTTGTTAAAATTTACACGTGTTTCAGTTGAGGTAATTAGGGAGTGCGACACCTCTAAATCAGTTTGTATCATGTACAACAAACATTGCACACTTCTCTCCCCTTCCTTTCCAGGAACTTTAATGGAATTGGGTATCTCCCCAATTGTAACATCTGGTTTGATTATGCAGTTGTTAGCTGGAGCCAAAATCATTGAAGTTGGAGATACACCGAAAGATAGAGCTTTATTCAATGGAGCCCAGAAACGTGAGCATTAATGCAGTTAAAGAGCATTTTCCAAATTTGAGACTGCTCGTGGTAAAGATGTTTTCTCTAGTGTTTTCTTCTCTTTGGTGGTAAGCATGCTCTCCTTTCCCCCCAACTTTCATCAGTGTTTGGTATGATCATTACCATTGGGCAAGCCATTGTGTATGTCATGACGGGGATGTACGGGGATCCTGCGGAAATGGGTGCCGGGATCTGTCTCCTGATCATCATTCAGGTAAGAAATCCTATATTTTCCTATGCAGATAACAAAACGGTTTGATTCCTTTTTCCTTTTCTAACAGTTTTTTAGGTGATTGGCTTATTCATTTTCTTACTTTTGAATTATTTAATTCTAGTATTTTGATCATTGAAGTGATACATGTAAAATTTTTTTAAAACCTTCTATGACCGTGATGTGTTCAAATTGTGTTGATGTGAAAAATTCAAATTTACTCTAATAGCTTCATAATTGCACAATACAAAGAATTATGGATCAACTGTATTTTACTGATTCTTGAGACACACATTTGTCACATTTTGATGTCTCTGGAGTCAGGATGTTTTTGTACAGTAAACAGTGCCTTCCACTTGCGGTCTGCCAGGAGGCAGTCATGGTGTTGTCACCGCCTGCGCGTGTGTCAGCCTGTTAGGTCATCCTGACCTGAGTTGGCTGAGTGTGTTCTTCACAGAAAGGGTGTTTGTGTTCAATCGCTGTCTAAAGGTGTTCAGAAAATCTGTTGTGATTTGTAACTGAAATGAAAGTTATTGTTTATGTGTAGAAGGGCAAGCTAGATGATAAATATCTACCTCTAGGTCTAAAATACCTTTCTGTAAGTAGAAAATTAAAATTCTTTGCAATAAGGTAGGTATTGTGTCATAAGTTAATTGGTAGTATTCATTTCTTAGTAGTACACAAAATAATGATGTTTTAAATGGTAATATCTTAGAGTCCGTGAAACACTATTTATACACACATAAATATATCCCATGGGTTTTTTAAATGGATGCTTGGGAATGGAATTTTTAAAGGTCAACATAATTATCAGTGTCCTAAGTATCTTTTTTTTTTTTTTTTTTTTTTTTTGAGACAGAGTCTCACTCTGTTGCCTGGGCTAGAGTGCAGTGGCATGATCTCAGCTCACTGCAACCTCTGTCTCCCATGTTCAAGCAATTCTCCTGCCTCAGCCTCCTGAGTAGCTGAGATTACAGGTGCCTGCCACCACGCCCAGCTAATTTTTTGTATTTTTAATAGAGACGGGGTTTCACCATGTTGGCCAGGCTGGTCTTGAACTCCTGACCTCGTGATTCGCCGCGTCGGCCTCCCAAAGTGCTGGGATTACGGGCGTGAGCCACTGAGCCCAGCCCTAAGTATCTTAAAAGTATGTTAAGTTTAGAAGATATTTCTCTATTGTACAATCCTTAAAAGCCGTTTAGATAAATTACTCAAGAACAGATCATACTTAAGTTATCTTTCTTGTGTTTTGAAAAGAAGTTTGTTTAAGTTAATAAAGAATGGGTATCTGGAGTCCTGATTTTCTTGGAAATGCCTCTTCTTGTTGACTTTATGAAATTGGGATTAGTTTAGGAAATTTTTTTTTTTTTTGAGACAGCGTCTCGCTCTGTTGCCAGGCTGAAGTGCAGTGGCGCGATCTTGGCCCACTGCAACCTCCCCTTCCTGGGTTCAAGCGATTCTCCTGCCTCAGTCTCCTGAGTAGCTGGGACTACAGGTGCGCACCACCACGCCTAGCTAATTTTTGTATTTTTAGTAGAGACGGGGTTTCACCATGTTGGCCAGGATGGTCTTGATCTCTTGACCTCGTGATCCGCCTGCCTTGGCCTCCCAAAGTGCTGGGATTACAGGCATAAGCCACCGTTCCTGGCCAGGTATTTTTTTCTATCAGTTCAAAAGATCAAGATCAAGCTGAGAAAAATATTTTTTAATAATCTCAAATACCAGTTTATTAATATATACATAGAAGGAAATCGGACTGTCTCAGACTGGCATGGTTGAGCATTCTGGTTTTTTTGTTTTTGTTTTTGGTTTTTTTTTTGAGATGGAGTTTCACTCTTGTTGCCCAGGCTAGGGTGTAATGGTGCAATCTCAGCTCGGCACGATCTCGGCTCACTGCAACCTCTGCCTCCCGGGTTCAAGCGATTCTCCTGCCTTAGCCTCTCAAGTAGCTGGGATTACAGGCATGCACCATCATGCCCGGCTAATTTTGTACTTTTTTAATAGAGACGGGGTTTCTCCATGTTGGTCAGGCTGGTCTTGAACTCCCAACCTCAGAAGAACCGCCCTCAGCCTCCCAAAGTGCTGGGATTACAGAGCATTCTGTTTTTTAAATTAGAAACGTTATGTAGGAAGCAAAACATGATTATTTAATGAATGTGACTTATATCCAGGAAAGTTATGCTGTTCGAGTGTTTATTTAGCATTGTTAACAATAAACATGACTTTTCTAATGAGATGGAATTGTTTTGTCATTTGACCAGGGCAGGAATTTTTTTTTTATTTTTATTTTTTTGAGACGGAGTCCTGCTCTGTCTCCCAGACTGAAGTGCAGTGGTGCAATCTTGGCTCACTGCAACCTCCACCTCCCAGGTTCAAGCAATTCTGCCTCAGCCTCCCCAGTAGCTGGGATTACAGGGGCCTGCCACCACGTCCAGCTAGTTTTGTATTTTTAGTAGAGATGGGATTTTGCCATGTTGGCCAGGCTGGTCTTGAACTCCTGACCTTAGGTGATCCACCTGCCTCGGCCTTCCAAAATGCTGGGATTACAGGCGTGAGCCACCACGCCCGGCCCAGGGCAGGAATTTTTAATGAAAATCAGGTTATTTGGAAGCTTTCTGATCCCCAGTGTGTTCGCATTTGGTAGAAGATACGTTTCCTTAAAGAATAACTGTCAGATGTGGTGGCTCACACCTGTAATTCCAGCACTTTGAGAGGCCGAGATGGGTGGTTCACTTGAGGTCAGGAGTTTGAGACCAGTTTGGCCAACATGCGGAAACCCTGTCTCTACTAAAAACACAAAAATTGGCCGAGTGCAGTGGCTCACACCTGTAATCCCAGCACTTTGGGAGGCCGAGGCGGGCAGATCACGAGGTCAGGAGATCGAGACCATCCTGGCCAACATGGTGAAACTCTGTCTCTACTAAAAATACAAAAATTAGCAGGGCATGGTGGCAGCTATTCGGGAGGCTGAGGCCGAACCCAGGAGGCGGAGGTTGCAGTGAGCTGAGATTGCACCACTGCACTCCAGCCTGGCGACAAAGCGGGACTCCGTCTCAAAAACTAAAATAAAGTAAAACCACAAAATTTAGCCAGGCGTGGCGGTGTGTGCCTGTAATCCCAGCTACTAGGGAGGCTGAGGCAGGAGAATCGCTTGAACTGTGGAGTCGGAGTTTGCAGTGAGCCGAGGTCACACCACTGCCCTCCAGCCTGGGCGACAGAGTGAGACTCTGTCTCAAAAAAAAAAAAAAAAAAAAAAAAAAAGATTAACTTTGTCTTTGTCTTTATTTGTCCATTTACAAATCACTTGATTGGCAAATTTATAGCCCTTGGGAATTAGGGAAAGAGGCACATTGAATGGAGTCTGATTTTAGTATCTTTCAGGGCTTAGGGTTTCTCTTCATATGCTTTAGGCATTGTTGAGGGTATGGACAGGCCAGTTGTTGCCTTAAGTTTTGTTTCTTTACAGCATTTTCTTTCTGCAATCCAGAGTTTAGAATAATCTTGATTTTTAAAAGACACTTAGAACTGGCATGTAGCTCGTAGAACATTATACATCAAGGAAAGGTCTCTAGTATCTCACTTAAGGATCTATTCGGATTCCTAAGGAATCTCCACTGAGCGATTCTCAGCCAGCTAGCTACAGGATTGACTTCTTAAAGAGTCAATTATGGATTTAAATTGATATAAAATAGAGTTAAGCTATTTTGCTGTTCATTTTCAGTATTCAGAAGTCAGAAATACAGTCCAAGAATGAAACAACTAAAGTGGATGTATACTGATTCATTTACATGAATTCTGATATACAAATATGTGTGTTATGGTTAATTCTTCTAGTGTTAATGTATAAAGAGGTATGTCATGTTTGATTATAGGTGGGCAGTGACCCATTTGTGTCTTTTCAAGGCGTTGCTAACATTGAAAATATGTGGATACACTGAAGAGCTATGATTGGATCAGTGTGTTTCACCCAGAAACATAGGTTTTGAAAACTGTTTGCATGCCGTTGTGGAAGGTATTTCTCACCCTATTTGTTCATGTTTCATTCACATGGTTAGTGTTTTTCAGCTAGTGAGTTTAGAAATCTAAATAGCAGGTCTTGATTAACATTTTAAAAAACTATTAGAGAATATCAATGTGCATGGCACATAATAAAGGTAAGTATGTTTTGACATACTGAACAAAAGATAGTTTGACAAAACCAAGTTGTGTGTAGGTGTTGTGCAGGGTTAAAATGTTAAGTGCCATATTTATACCAGCTCATCATTCATGTCGTCCATTCCCCGTGAACACATGGCAGTTAGGGTTCTGGGTCCCATCACTGTAGACGCTGCTGTCACTTCCTGGGTTCTCATCCTTTTTCACAGGCATGCATGATATTTACTGGCTTTTATTCCCTTAATTATAGAAACCGTTTCTCATTTCTGTATAATTTCTTCCTCCCTTTGGAAAAACCCGAGTTTAATTTTCACAGGACATACGTGAACCACTCTGTAGTCCAGCGGTCACTGTTCTGAACAGGGGGTGTGGAGAATTAGAGTTGTTTCAAAGCTGCTGTGGGACTCTGGAGAGGTCCCTTCTCAAGGCCCATCACGATGCTTTGTGTGGCTGATGTTCATGGACGGCTGTTGCCTCCTGCATAGGATGGGTTTCTCTATTTATGATGGAGAGTCTCTGTTCACTTATTACATGATTGTGCTTGAATAGAATCAGTAGTAAGTCCTAACCTCTACATTATTTTGTCAAAATGTCAAACTTGGTTTTCAAGCAGTAAAGGATTAGCGTGATCTCTCTTAGAAGTTTGGAGAATCGTACCCTTTCTCCTGCCCATTGAAACTCAGCCTAAAAGCCTGTAAATAGACAAGTTAGGCTCTGTCCAACTACTGAAATGGCAGTTAAGGAGAAAAACAACACTGTGTAAGGTAAGCATGCCTAAAATGGTCTCATGTGGTTAGTTTGGTCGCTCTTCCAGCAGGTGATACTGGATAAAGTGAGTACAAAATGAGGGTGGGCGGCTTGAGAGCTGGGAGGAATGGAAGTGACTTCCTCACTTCTGCTGGAGGGTGTCTTTAAAGTGGGGACATGTGTGAGGTTGGAGGCATGGAAGCATATTGTCTTCCTGTCTTGATTAGGTTATTCGAGTGCAGGGAAGGGGTCATGTGACTGAGGAGGTCACTTGAAAGGCTAGGGACTGTTTTTAATTAATGCATGCTTTTACAGGAATGTCTTCTCCAAGAAGCAAGTTCAGAATTTTCAATATCCCATAAAGTCAATATGCTTTCATTTTTAAAAACATTATGAGCTTAACCTTAACTGTCTTCAAATTTACATTCAATCTTTGTCACTGTGTATAGAATGCATTTTTACATTGTTGCTCGAGTACGTATTTGAGTACATATTTGTGTTCTAGTTTTTTGTTCTGTACACATTGTATAGAATATACATATATATAATATATATAATGCTTTTTTCAAAGGATCAACACAGCCCTTAGACTTATCCTTTGATGAGTGTACATTTCCATCTTGCTATTATACCAGAATTCATCTGACTTTTTACTTCCTTGGAGGTATTTGGGATGTTTTCAGTTTCTTGCTGTCATAAATTCTAGAATACTGTGATCATTTTTTGTTTCAGTGTGCTTTTCAAACAGGCTTTATTTAAACATTGCAAAAGAAACTATTCAGATAAGTGTAAATAGACTTTAAAAGTTGAAATGTCTGCTTTATAATGCAACAGTATTTCCAGTCCTCTTACTGTCCTGGATTGGCCTGAGTAAATGAAAGCAGGCCAAAAGATGCAGTTGGTCATCACAGTGAGATTGCAACGATCAGGCCTTAATATTCAAAATGCCCCTAGCTTGGAAGTAGCCAATGGTGTTCCTCTCCCCCTTTCTTGAGTTTGTTCTTGCTTCCGCTTACTTGCATTTCTTTCCCCACAGTTGTTTGTTGCTGGTTTGATTGTGCTGCTGTTAGATGAGCTGCTACAGAAGGGTTACGGCTTGGGGTCTGGGATTTCCCTCTTTATTGCCACCAACATCTGTGAGACCATTGTCTGGAAGGCCTTTAGTCCCACTACCATTAACACTGGCAGAGGTACATCGCACAGTGACTGCAACTGCACGCGTTTTGCTGGATGTGTGCTGGGAACAAACCCATCGTGTCGCAGTACATGCCTAGAGCCATTCTGGTTTGCTCTCCTAGGGGATAAGGAATGCGAATTCTTCAAAACTTAATAAGCAGAGATTTGTGGAGTAAGCAATACTACCTCAGAGAGAATAGTATCAAAATTTTAGCCTCTGCTCATTTAAAATTTCAGTGGTTGCAAACAGATTTTCAAAATTTCGTTTGTTAACCTTGCTGAAGGCATTGCTGCAGAAGTCATTTATTTGACTGATTTCCGCATCCGTAGGGGGATAAAAAGGTAGTGGATTTTAGATTTTTCAAATGAAAAGACTGTTGTTCTTTGAATCCACCTGGAGCACCCCAACTTTGCTGCTCTTCTAATTGGCTTTGTAATAGCACCGAAGTTTTGAAATATTTCATTCTCTCTTTCCCCTTCCTCATCTCCACTTCTAACAGATACTGTCCTAAGTGGTTAATACCTAAACTCTCATCCCAGCCTTAAGAAAACTGTAATGATGATTAATGTTCTTGGTGCGGTAAACTTCGAGGCAGGCTCAATAGAGTGACATCTGTCTCTTATTCTGACATCTCTGCTCTGCTTCGCTGCTGTTTATTTTTCCTAAAAACACTCTCTCCCTTCCCTGAAGTAAAGGAGAGGCAAATCTCTATGAATGAAATTTTGCTTTGGTAAATTTTATGTTGTATGTTTTCTTCAAGAATAGTCTCTTGAGAAAACTTCGGATTTATGCTATAAAAACATAGATTTGCCTCAATGATCTAAATGTTTGTAGAACCTGCTCACATGGCTATATCATAAAGCAAACATTGGTAAATTCTTTTGACTCATATTTTCTGCTGTATACTGGACTTTCACGGTTAGTTTGAGCTTTGGGACAGCTTTGGACGATGAGTCCACAGGTCCTGTCTGTCTTGATTTTCCAGGTACTGAGTTTGAGGGTGCAGTCATAGCTCTGTTCCATTTGTTGGCCACCAGGACGGACAAAGTCCGAGCTTTACGGGAGGCGTTTTATCGGCAGAACTTACCCAATCTCATGAACCTCATTGCTACAGTTTTTGTGTTTGCTGTTGTTATATATTTCCAAGTAAGTATAATCTTTTCACCAAAGTAAGTGGGATGTGGATTTTTCTTTTGCTCTTAAAGAGAATGCCATCTGACATGCTGTTGTTTAACAAGTCAGGGTTTAAGATCAAGGGAAGTATAATTTTGCAATTAGAGTCTCCAGACTCTGATTTTAAGGTGTGAAATATTGGAGTCTCTGTACTTTTTTTGTTTTTTGTTTTGACCCATCAGCAGGAAGCAGACTCTCGACACTTTAAAAGGCAGAACGTCTCTGTTAGCATTGTCTTTTCTTTTCTTTTTTTTCCTGAGACAGAGTTTTGCTCTTGTTGCCCAGGCTGGAGTGCAGTGGCGCGATCTTAGCTCACTCCAACCTCCTCCTCCCGAGTTCAAGTGATTCTCCTGCCTCAGCTTCCTCAGTAGCTGAGATTACAGGCACGTGCCACCACGCCCAGCTAATTTTTTTTTTTTTTTTTTTTGAGATGGAGTCTTGCTCCGTCTCCAGGCTGGAGTGCAATGGCACAATCTCGGCTCACTGCAACCTCCGCCTTCTGGGTTCAAGCGATTCCCCTGCCTCAGACTCCTGAGTAGCTGGGACTAAAGGTGCATATCACCATGCCCAGCTAATTTTTTTATTTTAGTAGAGATGGGATTTCACCACGTTGGCCAGGATGGTCTCGATCTCCTGACCTCGTGATCCGCCCGCCTCGGCCTCCCAAAGTGTTGGGATTACAGGCGTGAGCCACGGCGCCCGGCAGGCATTGTCTTTTGATCCTCCCCACTGTTCTGTTTTCCCCTCTCTGGTCTCTGTTTTTTTCTTTATGTGTCTAGCTCCCCCACTTACTCTCAGTTTCCTTTTTTAGGGATTTCGCGTTGATCTGCCCATTAAGTCAGCCCGCTACCGAGGACAGTACAGCAGCTACCCCATCAAACTCTTCTACACCTCCAACATCCCCATCATCCTCCAGTCGGCCTTGGTGTCAAACCTGTATGTTATTTCCCAGATGCTGTCTGTTCGATTTAGTGGCAACTTTTTAGTAAATTTACTAGGACAGTGGGCCGTGAGTATTATGTTTATTTATATTATTTACAGTTTATTATAATTTGCATTTCATGGTCGTATTTTTAATGGAATGAGGTCGACATCGGAGCATTTGCTATATTTTCAGATTCACTTACCTATATAGCAGAGTTTAGTAGTTAGCTGGAAGAACTGGTAAATGTTGCAGAAGTAAGATTGCCCAAGTGCTTTTTATTATTTTGCTGTCTAGGAAGCACTTTCACATCTCATTTGAATGACCTTTTAAGCTAAAATTGTGGTTGATTTCATAAAAGTAATTTCATATTTTGTCATCTTATTCCAGTATTGTCTATAATAACGTTTTCTAAAAAATGCTATTTGCTGGCTAGGTGCGGTGGCTCACTCCTGTAATCCCAGGACTTTGGGAGGTTGAGGTGGGTGGATCACCTGAGGTTAGGAGTTCGAGACCAGCCTGGCCAACATGGTGAAACCCCATCTCTACTAAAAATACAAAAATTAGCCAGGCGTGGTGGCAGGTGCCTGTAGTCCCAACCATTCAGGAGGTCAAGACAGGAGAATTGCTGGAACCCAGGAGATGGAGGTTGCAGTGAGCTGAGATCACGCCACTGCACTCCAGCCTGGGTGACAGAACGAGACTCCATCTCCAAAAAATAAAAACAAAAAACGCAATTTGCTGCTGCTAACATATGATATACTGGACTCATCCTAACCTTTCCTATCTCCCACCCCGCCTCCAGGCCTCCTCCATTTTTCATGGTCTGAATGGCAATAAACCAGCTTGTGATGAGCTAGGCTAGAGATAAGCGTGCTATTAACTAGATGGTAGAGACAGCGGTGCTGCTAGTAATATAATCCTGTGCATTCTCATATACATCCTCCTTGTCATAATTTTTTTTTTTTTTTGAGACAGAGTCTCGCTCTTTTGCCCAGGCTGGAGTGCAATGGTACGATCTTGGCTCACTGCAAGCTCCGCCTCCCAGGTTCACGCCATTCTCATGCCTCAGCCTCCCAAGTAGCTGGGACTACAGGCACCCGCCACCATGCCCGGCTAATTTTTTGTATTTTTAGTAGAGACGGGGTTTAACTGTGTTAGCCAGGATGGTCTCGATCTCCTGACCTCGTGATCCACTCGCCTCGGCCTCCCAAAGTGCTGGGATTACAGGTATGAGCCACCACACCCAGCCCATAATTTTTTCTAAAGCCGTCTAGCCACGCTGTTATTGAAGCGTGAGTTACTGTGGGACTGAATTTTCATTGGTTTAACTTCTGTCACCTAACAAAGCGGTATTTTCCCTCTTAAAATTATAGATTTTAGCCAGGCATGTTGGCTCTCATCTGTAATCCCAGCACTTTGGGAGAATAAGGAGAGAGGAAAGCTTGAAGGCCAGGAGTTGGAGATCTGTATGGGCAACATAGCGAGACCCCATCCCTACAAAAAAATTTAAAAACTAGCCGGGCACAGTGTTACGTGCCTGTAGTCCTAGCTACTTGGGAGGCTGAGGTGGGAGGATTGCTTGAGCCCAGGAGTTCGAAGCTACAGTGAGCTGTAATCATACCACTGCATGCCAGCCTGGGTAACAGAGTGAGACCGTGTCTCAAAAATAATAGAATTTTAAAAGACTAATGTCCTTTATTCTTTGCCACAGTACGTAATTCTAGAATTTGCACCCCACCAAAGAATAGTATTTTTCTGTACAGTTATTCTTGAAATATGGTGTTTATTCTGTGCATTTGTCTTAATATGCTATCTTTTGCATTATAAGTTATAAAGACTCATACCTTTCTGCTTTTACTGAATGTCATTTAAAAAGAAAGTTTTTTTTAGATAATAAGACAGTAACTCATATATTAGTTGAAGGGAATAGGATTCCCTTTATTCATAATACTTCTTTTCCATTCATTTAAGAGAAATGTGATGACCTCTGTTGTATTTTGGCTAATATTATAACGAGGACAGGAAAGTCAAGAGACAGGAATAAGAAGAATGCTGTTTCTCCCCTCCTTAGAATAGTCCGGCAGCAGTTATTACTCTGATCAGAATTTCATAGTGTTAGTGCTTTGAGTAGTTGGTCCTGTGCAAATTGTGTTATGATTTTGAGTAAGATTCTTCTGAATGAGAGAATGATTGGGAGATAGTGCTTTTGATCTGGGATTAATGATTCTAGGGGCACAGTAAAGAAATCATTGGGCAGTCATAAATTCAAGAACCAGATACTGTAATCATTGCAACTAAAAATTGGTTTCTCACCCCCTATCTGTATACCCCAAAACTTTATTTAATATGAGCAAATAATGCTGTTCCTGTTTCTGTAAGGCTTATATAGATAAAAATCCACTTTTTATAAATACTTATTAAAAGATTGCTCCTTATAATAACATAGAAACCACATGAAGCCTAGGCAGTAAGTTAAAGTCTTACGTCAGTATTTTAGTGGATTGCATTAATGTTTTCATATGGAAGGATCATTCATAGGGATCTTAATGTACTGACTGGATACTCTCATAGCTCAGAAAATTTCAGATTTTAAGTATAATCAGAGGTTGATTGTAAATGTAATCATATTCCTATTTTCAGTAATGGAAGATTTTGTAATATATTACAATTTTTAAAAATGACTCAATATTTTCACAGTGTCTTGCATGTAATAGGTGTTCATCGTATGACTTTGAAGGAGTGAAGGTAGTAGACACAAAAGTACATTCTGAAGCTACATAGAATTACTAGCTGTAGATGCCTTGAACTTAAAACACCGTCATTTCTGAGAAGTTTGAAGTGTCATACAAATGTATTCCTGACTAATTAGGTTGACCACTTGTTCTTTGTACTCCTGTTCTGTAGGATGTCAGTGGGGGAGGACCCGCACGTTCTTACCCCGTTGGAGGCCTTTGTTACTATCTTTCTCCTCCGGAGTCCATGGGCGCCATCTTTGAGGATCCTGTCCATGTCGTTGTTTATATCATCTTCATGTTGGGATCATGTGCATTCTTCTCTAAGACATGGATTGAAGTGTCTGGTTCCTCAGCCAAAGATGTAAGTGTTTGGTTTATTTTAAAATAAAACTCTTGGCAATGCGTGGTGGTGCACATCTGTAATCGTAGCACTTTGGGAGGCTGAGGCAGCTGGATCGCTTCACCTCAGGAGTTTTGAGACCAGCCTGGGCAACATAGCGAGGCCTCGTCACAACTGAAAAAATACAAAAACAAATTAGCCAGGCAAGGTGGTGCGTGCCTGTGGTCCCAGCTACTTGGGAAGTTGAGACAGAGCATTAACGCTTGAGTCCAGGAGGTGGAGGTTGCAGTGAGCCAAGATTGCACCACTGTACTCTAACATGGGTGACAGAGCGAGATCCTGTCTCAAAAAAACAAAAAAGGCCAGGCGCAGTGGTTCACGCCTGTAATCCCAGCACTTCGGGAGGCCGAGGTGGGCAGATCACAAGGTTAGGAGATCGAGACCATCCTGGCCATCGTGGTGAAACCCCTTCTCTACTAAAAATACAAAAATTAGCTGGGCGTGGCAGCGCGTGCCTGTAATCCTAGCCACTCAGGAGGCTGAGGCAGGAGAATCGCTTGAACCTGGGAGTCGGAGGTTGCAGTGAGCCGACATTGTGCCACTGAACTCCAGCCTGGCGACAGAGCTAGACTCCGTCTCCAAAATAAATAAATAAATAGATAAATAAAAAATTTTTAAAAAAGTAAAATAAAACTTTGTTTTTGGAAAATTCATATTTAATTGTCAAAATAGTAGTTGATACACTCCTTTATAACTTTAATTTATACATTTTTAATGAGTCAGTGTCACCCCAACAGGCTAAAAATTGGTTCCCAAAAGGTAAAAAATTCTTAGATATTACAGTGGTTTGCAACCCTCCTGCAAAACAAAATCTTGTTTGGTAATTGAAGAAGGGTTGAGAAGCACCGGTTTCATATGGTTAACATGGAGCGGACTGGCACTGAAGCTTTGGTTTCCTCAGGCTTAATGCAAATGATATGACAATGCAACTTTCAGGTTATTGTATGTTACTTGTTAGTGTGTGGTGAGCACTTCGCATAGAACGTGGTGGATGTAAGCAGTGAAATGTTAGAGTTGGATTTTGAAAGTAGTTTTTCTCTTGACAGGTAGCTAAACAGCTGAAAGAACAGCAGATGGTGATGAGGGGTCACCGAGATACCTCTATGGTTCATGAGCTTAACAGGTAAGGCCACTAGACTGATGCCTTTATAGGCCTGTGTTTGTGTTTCAGTCTTTCAGTGATGGCTAAATGTTTTTCTTTGTTCAAGTTCATATTTAAAGCCCTTCTATTCACACAGATGAATCAAAATTTCACACAAAACTTGTTTTCCATGTCAAAACCAACACCTGAATTATTCATTGAAGTTGTGAGCACTGCCCTGCTCATCCCAGTGATAAAATCTTGCAGATCGGTGCTGTTCTCAGCATTGGCTGGCTGCACATAAAATCACCAGAGAGCTTTTAAAAAGGATTTCCCAGGAACTGTGGCTTATTTGGTCTGGGGTGAGTTCCAGGCATCAGGGTTTTATTTTTTGGTAACAGCTTTATTGAGATAAAATTCAGATAATGTGTAATTCACTCACTTGAAGTATATTGTTCAGTGTTTCTTAGTATATTCAGACTTGTACAGTCATAAGTTTAAACACATTTTCACCACCCAGAAAGAAACCCAGTACCTACTAGCCCACCTCCCCAAACACCAGCCCCAGACAGCCACTTTTAACTTTGTCTCTAGAGATTTGCCTATTCTGTACATTTCATATAAACGGAAACATATAATGTATGTTATTTTGTAAGTGGCTTCTTCCACTTGGCATCATGTTTTCACAGTTCATATGCTTAATTCTTTTCATGAATAATATTCAATTGTAGGGCTTTACCACACTTTATCAGTTGATAGAAATCTGGGTTGTTTCCACTTTATTATTATTATTATTATTATTATTTAAGTTTTAGGGTACATGTGCACAATGTACAGGTTTGTTACATATGTATCCATGTGCCATGTTGGTGTGCTGCACCCATTAACTCGTCATTTAGCATTAGGTATATCTCCTAATGCTATCCCTTCCCCCTCCCCCCACCCCACAACAGTCCCTGGAGTGTGATGTTCCCCTTCCTGTGTCCATGTGTTCTCATTGTTCAATTCCCACCTATGAGTGAGAACATGCGGCGTTTGGTTTTTTGTCCTTGCGATAGTTTACTGAGAATGATGATTTCCAGTTTCATCTACGTCCCTACAAAGGACATGAACTCATCCTTTTTTATGGCTGCATAGTATTCCATGGTGTATATGTGCCACATTTTCTTAATCCAGTCTATCGTTGATGGACATTTGGGTTGGTTCCAAGTCTTTGCTATTGTGAATAGTGCCACAATAAACATACGTGTGCATGTGTCTTTATAGCAGCATGATTTATAGTCCTTTGGGTATATAGCCAGTAATGGGATGGCTGGGTCAAATGGTATTTCTGGTTCTAGATGCCTGAGGAATCGTCACACTGACTTCCACAATGGTTGAACTAGTTTACAGTCCCACCAACAGTGTAAAAGTGTTCATGCTTCTCCACATCCTCTCCAGCACCTGTCGTTTCCTGACTTTTTAAGGATCACCATTCTAACTGGTGTGAGATGGTATCTCATTGTGGTTTTGATTTGCATTTCTCTGATGGCCAGTGATGATGAGCATTTTCTCATGTGTTTTTTGGCTGCATAAATGTCTTCTTTTGAGAAGTGTCTGTTCATGTCCTTCGCCCACTTTTTGATGGGGTTGTTTTTTTCTTGTAAATTTGTTTGAGTTCATTGTAGATTCTGGATATTAGCCCTTTGTCAGATGAGTAGGTTGCGAAAATTTTCTCCCATTTTGTAGGTTGCCTGTTCACTCTGATGGTAGTTTCTTTTGCTGTGCAGAAGCTCTTTAGTTTAATTAGATCCCATTTGTCAATTTTGGCTTCTGTTGCCATTGCTTTTGGTGTTTTAGCCATGAAGTCCTTGCCCACGCCTATGTCCTGAATGGTATTGCCTAGGTTTTCTTCTAGGGTTTTAATGGTTTTAGGTCTAACATGTAAGTCTTTAATCCATCTTGAATTAACTTTTGTATAAGGTGTAAGGAAGGGATCCAGTTTCAGCTTTCTACATATGGCTAGCCAGTTTTCCCAGCACCATTTATTAAATAGGGAATCCTTTCCCCATTGCTTGTTTTTGTCAGGTTTGTCAAAGATCAGATAGTTGTAGATATGCGGCATTACTTCTGAGGGCTCTGTTCTGTTCCATTGATCTATGTCTCTGTTTTGGTACCAGTACCGTGCTGTTTTGGTTACTGTAGCCTTGTAGTATAGTTTAAAGTCATGTAGCGTGATGCCTCCAGCTTTGTTCTTTTGGCTTAGGATCGACTTGGCGATGCAGGCTCTTTTTTGGTTCCAGATGAACTTTAAAGTAGTTTTTTCCAATTCTGTGAAGAAAGTCATTGGTAGCTTGATGGGGATGGCATTGAATCTATAAATTACCTTGGGCAGTATGGCCATTTTCACGATATTGATTCTTCCAACCCATGAGCATGGAATGTTCTTCCATTTGTTTGTATCCTCTTATTTCATTGAGCAGTGGTTTGTAGTTCTCCTCGAAGAGGTCCTTCACATCCCTTGTAAGTTGGATTCCTAGGTATTTTATTCTCTTTGAAGCAATTTTGAATGGGAGTTCACTCATGATTTGGCTCTCGGTTTGTCTGTTATTGGTGTATAAGAATGCTTGTGATTTTTGTACATTGATTTTGTATACTGAGACTTTGCTGAAGTTGCTTATCAGCTTAAGGAGATTTTGGGCTGAGACAATGGGGTTTTCTAGATATACAATCATGTCATCTGCAAACAGGGACAATTCGACTTCCTCTTTTCCTAATTGAATACCCTTTATTTCCTTCTCCTGCCTAATTGCCATGGCCAGAACTTCCAACACTATGTTGAATAGGAGTGGTGAGAGAAGGCATCCCTGTCTTGTGCCAGTTTTCAAAGGGAATGCTTCCAGTTTTTGGCCATTCAGTATGATATTGGCTGTGGGTTTGTTATAGATAGATCTTATTATTTTGAGATATGTCCCATCAATACCTAATTTATTGAGCATTTTTAGCGTGAAGGGTTGTTGAATTTTGTCAAAGGCCTTTTCTGCATCTATTGAGATAATCATGTGGTTTTTGTCTTTGGTTCTGTTTATATGCTGGATTACATTTATTGATTTGCGTATGTTGAACCAGCCTTGCATCCCAGGGATGAAGCCCACTTGATCATGGTGGATAAGCTTTTTGATGTGCTGTTGGATTCGGTTTGCCAGTATTTTATTGAGGATTTTTGCATCAATATTCATCACAGGGATATTGGTCTAAAATTCTCTTTTTTGGTTGTGTCTCTGCCGGGCTTTGGTATCAGGATGATGCTGGCCTCATAAAATGAGTTGGGGAGGATTCCCTCTTTTTCTGTTGATTGGAATAGTTTCAGAAGGAATGGTACCAGTGTTTCCACTTTTTGTGAATAATGCTGTTGTGAACATATTTGTACAAATTTTGTGCTGCTCAGCTGTCTTCCAGGGTGGCTGCTCTAGTCCACATTCCCACCAGCAGTGTATGAAGTTCCACTGCTGCCTGTCCTCGCCAGCACTAGCTCTGGCTTTTTAATTTCAGCCATCCTAGTGGATGTGAAGTGGGGCACAATCACAGCTCACCGCAGCCTCTTGGGCTCAAGCGATCCTCCCCACCTCAGCCTCCAGAGTAGCTTGGGACCACAGCTGTGTGCCACCGTGGCCAGATAGCTTTTTTTTTTTTTTTTTTTTTTTTTTTCCTGAGATGGGGCTGGAGTGCAGTGGCACCATCTTGGCGCACTGCAACCTTGACCTTCCGGGTTCAAGCCATTCTCCCGTCTCAGCCTCCTGAGTAGCAGGGATTACAGGCACACACCACCATGCCCAGCTGATTTTTGTATTTTTAGTAGAGACGGGGTTTCCCCATGTTGGCCAGGCTCGTCTGGAACTCCTGACCTATCATCCGCCCGCCTTGGCCTCCCAAAGTGCTGGGATTACAGGCGTGAGCCACCATGCCTGGTGGGATCCAGTTGTCCCAGCATCATTTGTTGAAAAGGCACTAGTATTTTTCCTTAAACTTTTTATTTATTTAGAACACAGACTGCAGAGTAGTATGATGGATCTTCAGCTCCAGTTGTCATCATCCTGCTGTTCTTGTTTCACTTATCACCGCCTCTAATCTTTTTTGAGTATTTTAAATCCCATTTTTAAGTTTTCCAGGTGATTCTAATGTGCAGCCAAGGTTGAATTACTGAAGTGGATCCTCAAAATCTTATGACATAAATTTGTTCATACTTACTCTTCATTCCACAAGAGGGAACGAAAGGTACTCATTTAAAAATCTTAAACATTTTAATATTTAAATCTGTCCAGGAATCTCTGTCCTGTAAGATTATATAGTCTTTCTTGGCTGTTGACTGGTTCCTGGAAATTAGGGTCAGTCTTTGCCTGGATCAGAGCTCCCGTTCCCATGCTGTGTCGTGCACACCCCTCCACACTGCATCCTGTTCCCTCAGGAGTTCAGGGACGCTTTAGACCCAGCTATGGCTGCTGCGCCTTGACCTGTCTTCGTCTCTAGCTGCTGTGCTGTTCCTGGTCTCTGCTGCCGCCTAACTCGGGGTTCTGTCTCCTAGGTACATCCCCACCGCAGCTGCGTTTGGTGGTTTGTGCATTGGCGCCCTGTCGGTGCTGGCCGACTTCCTGGGGGCCATTGGATCCGGCACTGGAATTCTGCTAGCAGTCACTATTATTTATCAGTATTTTGAAATATTTGTTAAAGAACAGGCCGAAGTTGGTGGGATGGGTGCTTTGTTTTTCTAAATGTTCAAATATTTCATTTTGTGCGTGTGAAAGGGAAAACACTTTGACGGATCGTTTCTGTCAGATGATACTGGTGGCTCCCCTTTTCTCCCTTCACAGTTTCTTGTTTCAAGTGCTGACTGACCCGTTTCTGAAATGGGCACCGAGCTAAGTTTGTGTGCAGCATTAGTACCCGCTGCCTTAAAACTCAAGTTTACATTATTCATTAAAAAAAGTACATCTAGTGTTGCCTGTAATGATGGAAACCAATGTATCTACCTTGCTGTGTTAAATCATGACAGTGAGATGGTGAGATGGATTCGTTGTGCACACAACATTCAAAACACTTAATATTGCCCCCACTTGTTTAAAAATAAATGTAGTTCAAATTGCCACTTTCCAGTATTTTTGAGCTTATTTAATGAGTTCTGGAACATTTATATCTAATCTATATTTTAGATAATTACTTTTTATACTTTTTTAACTCATGGTATCCCCACTCCCCACCCCCACCTCATTTTTATTTGTCCCTTCTCAAAGCAGCCACTTAGCCCACATGGGCAAAATCAAGTCTCCAGTTATGTGTCACTAGAAACAACTGCTTCTAAGGCCTCCTCCTTCTCCTCCTCTTCCTCCTCCTTCTCCTCCTCTTCCTCCTCCTCCTCTCTTCCCAGTGACAGCATCATCGTGCTGTTTGCCTGTACTGGCTATGCCTTCTAACTCCAACCAGTCACTTGAGAATATTCTTTCAAGATTCTAGGCCCCCATTCTTTTCTATTTAAATCCCTAAAGCAAAGATCTAATTCTCAAGCAATGTCTGTAGTTCAGTGGGGGTGAACAATGAATATATTCATGCTAGGAATTTGTGTCTGTTGTTGTACTCACAGCAGCAACATGAGTGTGAACAGTAGACAATAAACTTTTATTTAAGAAAACTGATTCAGTTGTGTTGGAAAAAAATAAGGAAATCTGATATTAAACGTTTTCTAAGATCATTTGTATAGGTTTAGTGTATTCATAAGAGGTCCACCCTGAGATCCCTATAAAAGTCAAATGTAATAACACTTCTTCAAACTTTAATCCTAAATTATTGACAGATAGTGACCAACTTAAGGGTAATCATATATGTGACTGACATTTGGGAGGAAACAGGAAAACAGTGGTCTCAAAACAATATCCCAGTCTCCATTTGAAAGAGCATAGTTCTTGGTAAATCATTTTGAAAACTATGTGCTTTATTTCCCAACAGATCAAACTTAAATTTTAAAAGACACCCTTTTCAGAAGTATGGGTTTTCATTGCTGCTTGTTTAGTTTCTTAGGTGTAGTATGTCTTATGTAGCTTATGCTTACAAAGCCAAATAATCGCAGGGCAAGGCAGATAAGGGCAGGCAGGATAGTAACAGTGGCTCGGTGAGCATGTGCCAAGGGCCTCAGACCACTGTTACCATAAAAACATCGACCCAGTGTTATGACGTCCGATTTTTTTTTTCCCTTAAGAAGGTGGAAATATGGCTTTTAATACATAGGAAACCTTCAGTTTTCAAATGCAGGGCAAATAAACATTTTTAAACAGTGCCAGCCAGACTGCCAGTTCTCAAACAGACTTAATTTCCAAAGCACAGCCTTTTCATGTTTATAAAAAATAGAAATGGCATTTAGGGATACATTCTAGGATTTGGCTCTCACTTCTAAGTTGCACTCTTAGGAAGAAGGAGAGGATAAGCTTAGGTCAGCTGCAGAGGTCATTCCCATGGGGAGTGGCTGGGGAGGAACTGGACTATGTGGAAAGACTGGGCTGCGCCCATCTACGGATGCCTTCTCTCTCGATTTCAATGATAGCACGTGGCTTTCACAGCTAAGGAAGAGTTAGAGCTTTGGAGAATCACAATGCCTGTGATTGAAATCAGGATTTAAAAAAGGGTTAGAGGCATAGGGGAAGGCTACCATTATAGGGAGTAGTTGGGTCTTAATTTTCACATGTATAGGGCTGGACAGCTTCATCTGTAAAGTTCTGTATTTCCATAATTGTTTTATCTTTAGAAAGTCCAGTGTAAAGATCTTATAGTTTCACTCATAAACATATCCTGGGCTCAGACAGTGAGCCTGTGGACAAATGGAGGATACTGCAGCGTTCTGGCATTAGCACTCTGATTTTATCTGGAGAGCCCTTTCATATGGTTCTCAGGGCCTGGCTTACCCGCTGGAGCCAGGCTAGAAACATGACTTAGGGCTGGATGAGAATAATCCTGAGACTTCTGTGGGGGCCAGACTGGAAAGTCCTGGAAAATCATGGAGCTGCTGGAGGCCCTAAAAGTCAACACAAAAAGAGCTAAACTCACTCAAGAGGCTAAGAAAATGGCCCAGGAACACTGGTACAACTGCTGGATGACAGGGTTTCAGGCATGGGAGCCAGATCAATCTGTACTTCTTGCTCTGAAGTACTCTGTATTGGGTTTCAGGTACTGGCTGATCTTGCTGGTTCTGTTCATGGTTTAACATCAAGATATTACTGCCCCAAACCATGTCAGTCTTATGGATTTGTTTTCAGAAACTTCAAGTACTCTTTGAGGTAAGAATAGGAAAAGAGATCCTCAAGTATGTGCAGATGCTTGAGGGATGGACCTGAATTTTCATTAGTCTCCTAGCCTTGGTGTAGTGAATGGAATCAACCATTTTCCTTACTTAAAAGCTGGTGCAGCTTCAGTAAATAGGTGGACTTAAAACTAGTAGAGGATTCTATTGAATCCTACCCTAGTTGGATTCAACTACCCTAGATGAATTTTGCATAGTAAAAATTCGATTAGAAAAGGCCAGAAAGCCTTTTTTTTTTTTCGTTTTAACGCTGTTTTAAACACTAACGGAGTACATGGTTACTTGCATACCCAGCTTAGAATTTTATATTGGGGGTTGAGAGTGGAAATGATCTAATTGAGAAGTCAGGTCTGTTTTTCTATACAAACACCCCCGTCTACCAGACTAGACCAGAAAAGTAATTGAGCTGTAGTTAACTGCTGTTGAGCTTTAAAAAATTGGAGTAAACATACTTGCATTTATATTCTTTTTTTGTTAATTTTAGCTGGAGTTATAACAAATTTAAATGAAGGTCATAACCTACCTGTAATTACAATTCCATACCACCACCACATCTGCTCTGTGCTTTTATTTTATGAAAAAGCTAATGGCAAATCTATATTAAACTAAGTTGAATACAAAGTCTTAGTGAAGAAGGCCTGGTGGTCTCGTTTACAAAAGTGGCCAGTGTCATATTTGGCCTTAAAATTTCAAGAAGGGCACTTCAAATGGCTTCGCATTGGCATGTTTCAGCGCTAGAGCATAGGAATAGACCCTGGCGTCCACTGTGAGATGTTCTTCAGCTACCAGAGCTGTGGAAAGCAAAGAAAACAACTTAGATCATGCCGTTAAGGAAGGACGAAACATCTTATTCAATCGGTGTTTGCAGAGCAGGTACTACTATATGCCAGTTCCTATGCTAGATGCTGGTGATAACATTTTTTCTTTTGCCTATAAGGATCTTAAAGAATAAAGACTATAAAGGCAAGGTTACATTCCTAGCATGAGACAAGAACATCAGGGATAATGATTTTTTTTTTTTTTTTTTTTTTTGGTGAGACAGAGCCTCGCTCTGTTGCCCAAGCTAGAGGGTGATGGTGTGATCTCGGCTCACTGCAACCTCTGCCTCCCGGGTTTAAGCGATTCTCCTGCCTCAGCCTCCCCAGTAGCTGGGACTATAGGCGCACGCCAACATGCCCAGCTAACTTTTGTATTTTTAGTAGAGACGGGGTTTCGCCATGTTGGCCAGGATGGTTTTGATCTCATGACCTCGTGATCCGCCCACCTCAGCCTCCCAAAGTGCTGGGATTACAGGTGTGAGCCACCGCACCCAGCCAGCGATTATTTTATGTGTTAAAACAGCAAAGTTGGAAGTGTATAGAGCCAATCACTATACCTCATTTATAGCTGGGGTAGGGTTTTGCTTTTCTGAAACTAGATGGTGATGATTATGTAGGATCTTAGGGATTCCATCTTTTCTGCTGCTAGGGGATACGTATGTTCCCCGGGCAAGTTAAACAGTGTGCGTGTTAGGACTGGAGGTATACTACCAAGAATGCAGTCTCAGGACTTTATTACCACAGGCTTTCATTAAAATTTGTTTCACTCAGATGGAGGTTGCCAGATGTAAAATCAGCCTTTTGTTTTCCTAGCCGCTTGTTTGGGAACAAGCCTGGGGACATTTGCAGGCAGGGAGCATGTCCTACTCACCTGGGCATAGCAGGTGCTTGGTAACTGGCAGATGCTACTCTTTGTAGCAAACTGATCTTTTTTTTAATTTTTTTTTTTTTTTTTTTTTGAGATGGAGTCTCGCTTTGTCGCCAGGCTGCAGTGCAGCGCCACAATCTTGGCTCACTGCAACCTGCGCCTCCTGGGTTTAAGCGATTCTCCTGCCTCAGCCTCCTGAGTAGCTGGGACTACTGGCATGCACCACCATGCCTGGCTAATTTTTGTATTTTTAGTAGAGATGGGGTTTCACCATGTTGGCCAGGCTAGTCTGGAGCTCCTGACCTCAAGTGATCAGCCTACCTCGGCCTCCCAAAGTGCTGGGATTATAGGCGTGAGCCACTGCACCCGGCCAGCAAACTGATCTTAAAGTGTAATACTTTCCTTCCAACTTCTCAAATGTTGCTTGTTAAATAAACAGTTTGATTACTGTATTTTGATTCTACTAAAGCCAGGCAATTTGGTTCTTTTATCCCTCCTCCTTTATAGCCATAGTAGCCCTCTCTCCACCTCTCCTCACTTATTCTATTTTTTTCTCCCTTTTCTAAGACCAAAAGTGAAGTTAAGAAGGTGGAAGGGAGAAGGAAGACATTTTACAAAAAGGATACTCTTCTACTAAAAGATAACCCCGCATGGCATTTCACACTTGCCTATGTCACCCTGCTTTCCACACACCTCCTCAGAGGGAGGGGCTATCTGTTATTGTTCCTGTTTTATGAAAAAAGCCGAGAGAGGCTACAGAACCTGTTTGATGTGATAGCTAATTATGGTCCGCGGAGTCTCAAACTGAGTCGGGCCTGTGACTCCGAGCTGCGCTGCCTCGTATTGATTGTCATGCCTTTCTCCAAATACGCACCAGATAAATTATTCTATCTGTTCAGTATGATTGTTCTAACTCTGGCTTTGAGCTCTCGAGGTGGCTTCTACCTTAGGTCTAGTTTTTGGAAAGGTGAAGCAGGAGTGGAAGCTCTCTAAGGGATCTGAAATCTGATTTTATCCAAAGAAATCACAGCAGCCTTTGAAAGACACATTCAGATTTTCAAACAAACTGAACAGACATTTCAAAACCAGACGCTCTGCTTATTCATTGAAACTGTAAGCTGCTGAAACTCAGGGAAAAGCTTAAGAAACTGGTCTTAAAGCTTCAGGCCAAACAATGCTTCAAATCACATTTGAAGTAATCACTTAAAAACAGTAGAAAAATCAGTTATCAATTCCTAAAACACTTGTACCCAATAAAATATTCCCATGATGACAAGTGTCTGCTTCTTTCTAGATGAGTGAAAGGGATGTGCCAGCCCAGACAGAGGTGTTCCTTGAAGGGCCCATGACATGTCTGCATACAGTATCTCCTCATGTCTCCATACAGTATCTCCTCTTGTGGTTTTATCAAAGGACTTTTCTCCCCATAAGCTTACCTACTGTTTACAAAGTCCCTAAAAGATGGGTGGCCAAGAATTATACAATGCATCAGGCCGGGCGCGGTGGCTCACGCTTGTAATCCCAGCACTTTGGGAGGCCGAGGCGGGCGCATCACGAGGTCAGGAGATCGAGACCACCGTGAAACCCCGTCTCTACTAAAAATACAAAAAAAAATTAGCCGGGCATGGTGGCGGTCGCCTGTAGTCCCAGCTACTCGGAGAGGCTGAGGCAGGAGAATGGCGTGAACCCGGGAGGCAGAGCTTGCAGTGAGCCGAGATTGTGCCACTGCACTCCAGCCTGGGCAACAAAGCGAGACCTCCGTCTCAAAAAAAAAAAAAAAAAAAAGAATTATACAATGCATCTACATGACCAGTGATTTCTAAGGGCCACACAGCTAGTTTGGTTTATTATATGAAAAGCATATCACACCGAGTATACAGGAAATACCTCAAGTATTTGTTGAAGGAGCATCATCAATTTCTCCTTGAACCTCCACAAAGGACCATCCCTCATACTAGCATACTTGAGGAAAAGCCAACAGCTTATCTACCCACACCTTTGCATCGCTATAGACTGAAAGTTTAAAGTGTAGAATCGTTTTGGCTACTCAGCAGGAATGTCATCTGGGCCGTTCTGTAGGAGAAAAAGCCCCTACCAAAAGTTTGCACTTGACCCAGAATGCTTTGCTCCTATTTTCAAACTCTGTGCCACCCAGAAAGGAAAATTAGTAGTGGTCACCTGCAGTTTTACAAGTTGCTAGGCATTTGACTTTAGAGATCCCAAAAAGATAAAGAAATGGAGTTATATTTAGTACCCAGTTTGCTGAGATGGGGACGGGGAGAACTGGAGAAACTGGGTGGCGGTCTGGAGAATGCTTACCATCGAGTCTCTGCAGCAGGTCATTCTTGGGTAAAGAAATGACTTCCACAAATTCTAAACAGACAAAGTGCAAGTGAAAACAAAGCTAACGTCAAGAGCCTACCAAAACAACCCAAAATGTCTGCAGCCATCACCACTACACTAAGCCATACACGCTCGGCCACCAGGAGTTGCAGAACATACCTCCATCCCCTGGAAATAAACAGAAGGAGAACATTTCAGCAAGGCCTGGAGTGGTAACGTCAGAAGACTTTTATGCAAGAGGCGTCAAAAAGGCTTTGAGAATTTCACAGAAACCTGGGTCTCTGCTAACTTAATTTATATACATTGTCAAACTCAAGCAGTATGAAGTTATTCTCCACATAATGTTAAGTAGCAAAATTTAAAGCATATTCGATAGTATGTATATTTTTATAGATATGAATCTGCATATCATGTAAAATATACAGAACATATAAAAAGTTACCATTTTAACCACTATGAAGGTACTATTCAGTAGCATTAAATAACATTCAGAACGGTGCACAACCACCACCAGTATCCAAATCCAGAACTTTTCATGACACCCAACAGAAACTTGGGATCCACTCAACACTAATTCCCCATCCCTAGTAGTGCTTACTCTACTGTCTTCCTCTATCAGTTTGTCTATTCTGGGCACCTAGATAAGTAGAATCAGAGTATTTGCCCGTCGTGTTATCACGTTTCAGCATGTGCGTGTGTTTGTGTGTATACTACATTTTGTGTATGCATTCATCTGCTGGCAGACACTTGGGTTGTTTCCACAGAGGTGGCCATGAACACAGGCACACAAGTATCTGAGTCCCTGTTTCACTTCTTCTGGGTGTAGACTTAGGAGTTGAAATGCCAGATCATATAATAGTTCTGTATCTAATATGCTGAGGAACTGCCAAACTTTTCCACAGTGTGTCATATGTATATGTGCAGTTCAAAAATTAAGATAGATTTATGTATGTATGTATGTATGTATGTATGTATGTATGTTTTGGAGACAGGGTCTCACTCTGTTGCCTGGGCTGGAGTGCAGTGGCATGATCTTGACTCACTGCAACCTCCGCCTCCTGGGTTCAAGTGATTCTTGTGCCTCAGCTTCCCGAGTAGCTGGGACTACAGGTGCGCACCACCATGCCTGGCTAATTTTTGTATTTTTAGTAGAGTCAGGGTTTCACCATGTTGGCCAGGCTGATCTCGAGCTCCTGACCTCAAGTGATCCACCCACCACAACCTTCCAAAGTGCTGGGATTACAGGCATGAGCCACCATACCCAGCAAAAAATAAGACTTAAAATTAGTTGCAGTGGGATACTGAAACATAAATATGAACAGCTGAAGAGGGTAAGAAATTAAAGAATATCACTGATACTGATTTACTGTGGTGCACATATAAATACCCCCTTTAAAAGGATGGGAGAGACAACACGGAATTGACAGAGACATCACAGCTTTTGAGTCCAAAGTTGCTAAGAAATATTATAGAGCGAAGAGAAATAGTGAATAATCTGCTGCCCCTTAACAATTACTTAGGCCATTTTTCATTTTATTTTTTTTTTTAAGAGAGACGTGGTCTCATTCTGTCACAGAGTGGCACCATCATAGCTCCTCCAACTCCTGGGCTTAAGTGATCCTCCCACATCCCCTTCCAGGGCAGCTGGGACCATAGGGGAATTTAGGCCATTCTTACAATATACATGAAGACAGAAACCAGGGTGATTTAAGTTTCTCACTGTTTACTACTTAAACCTGCAGCTCATATTACTAAGTGGGAATACACTTCATGTAGAAAACAGGGAAATATGTCATTTAATATTTTTTTTTTACAAAGAAAGCATAAAGATGAATGAAGTGGCAAAAGAAAAATGCTAAAATATATGATTAGGAAGAGAGACAAGAATACTGATGAAGTCTATTTGAAAGACTGATTCTTTCCATGAAAGACTACATTCTTTTAATAAATCAAACTAGCAGCAAGTTCCAAGACATGTAATGCAACCACACCACCTGCATCACAGCCGACGCACACATACCTGGCTTTGGCTTTGGCCTTGCGTTTTCGGCATCATCTCCGTTAATGGTGACTGTCACAATGTGTACGGTACAGTTTGACAAGCCTGGGTCCATACAGACCGCTGTGGAGAGAAGGGACAGTCAGATGCGTCAGTCCCTTTGGCATTTGTTTCACTATGGTCTTAGGAAGAAGATGCGTCTCGCAGCTCAGCATTGATGTGGAGGTAATGCAGGAAAACTAGTTCTCACATTTGGTAGGCAGATCTGCAAGCTGCAAAGCATCTGGGCACTCACACTCTCCCCAGAGGTCCCGAGTCAAGCTTGCTAGGTCTGTGGGGTTAGATGGTACTGTCAAGTTGTAAAATCCCTTCGTCACATCAAACTCAAAAAATCTTCCAGTGATGAGGGTAGCACATGGATGACATGGGTGAGCAATAAAACTCAGGGTGTAGGAAATTCCAAAAGGCAATTTATTTTTTGAGACAGAGTTTCACTTTGCTCTTATTGCCCAGGATGGAGTGCACTGGCGTGATCTTGGCTCACTGCAACCTCTGCCTCCTGGGTTCAAGTACTTCTGCCTCAGCCTCCCGAGTAGCTGGGATCACAGGTGTGCACCACCTGGCTAATTTTTGTATTTTTAGTAGAGATGGGTTTCACCATGTTGGTCAGGCTGGTCTTGAACTCCTGACCTCAGGTGATCCACCTGCCTCAGCCTCCCAAAGTGCTGGGAATACAGGTGTGAGCCACCACATCCTGCCAAAAGGCAATTTAATTTCATTAATTCTCCCCCAACTTCAGGCCCTTCTGGCTCCAGTTTCCTCCTGGGAGGGGAGATTCCCTTACACTTGGTGACCATTCCTAATCTATGATTTCTCTTCAGTGAATTCTGAGCATAAAGCACACCCAAATAATCAATCCCTTCCCACATAGAGGAATCCATCGCTTGGTGAATTTTCAAGCAATACCAACCTGGAGAGCATTCGGCAACGTCCCCTTTGTAGCCAGTTTCTTCTTCAAGCTCCCGGAGGGCAGCTGCTTCTGGGGTTTCGCCATCATCTATGAGACCTGCAAGTCCAAATCATTGGTGTGATGGGAGCGAGAAATCCGGTTCTTCGAACCCCTCTTCTTTTTTTTTTTTTTTTTTTTTTGAGACGGAGTCTTGCTCTGTCACCCAGGCTGGAGTGCAGTGGCATGATCTTGGCTCACTGCAACCTCCGCCCATCCAGGTTTAAGCAATTCTCTGCCTCAGCCTCCGGAGTAGCTGGGATTACAGGCGCGTGCCACCACGCCCAGCTAATTTTTTGTATTTTTAGTAGAGACGGGGTTTCACCATCTTAGCCAGGCTGCTCTTGAACTCTTGACCTCGTGATCCACCAGCCTCAGCCTCCCAAAGTGCTGGGATTACAGGTGTGAGCCACCGCGCCCGGCTGAACCCCTCATTCTTCTAACACACCTGCTGCTGCGTTACGTTAGAAGAATCAGAGCACTGTGAAAAGTGGTCTTACAGAGAAACCTGAGGATTGGAACTCTTTTTTTTTTTTTGAAAATGGAGTCTCACACTGTTGCCCAGGCTGGAGTGCAGTGGTGTGAACTTGGCTCACTGCAACATCTGCCTCCTGGGTTTAAACGATTCTCCTGCCTCAGTCTACTGAGTTGCTGGGACCACAGGTACGCACCACCACGCCCGGCTGATTTTTGTATTTGTAGTATAGGCTAATTTGTATTTTTAGTCTCACCATGTTGGCCAGGCTGCTTTCGAACTCCTGGCCTCAAGTGATTCACCCGCCTCAGCCTCCCAAAGTGCTGGGATTACACGCATGAGCCACTGTGCCCAGCTTGGAATTTTTATAGAAACAAAAAGGCAAAAGAATAAAACTCTAAGCAGACAAATCAGGTTCTGAAGGCATCACCCAGTCATCCTATTCAGACCCAGATCCTTCATGATCCTTCACGACCATCTCCATGCTACTCTGCACAGCATGGGCAGCATCTGTGAGGAGATGTGACTTGGTGGTGACCAACTGGCTTAGGCTTGGGAGCTTGCTGTGTGACTGCAGCACAGGAAGCCTGTTCATATTCTGCTTCCCTACATGTAGGATGCTGACAGCATCATCTGTCTTGTCTTCCTCCCTCACAGTAAAACACCGAGGCCCGGGAATGAAAGGCCAGAAAGGAGCAAACTGGTGGCCATTAGGGGACTCCCATGGCCACTGTGAGGAGTGAACAGAGAGCCCAAGGAAGAGGAAGGGAGCAGCAACGCAGACTCTTTTTCCTGAAAGGAATTAAAAAATATAATGAGGCTGGGCGTGGTGGCCCACACCTATAATCCCAACACTTTGGAAGGCCAAGGTGGGCGGATCACCTGAGGTCAGGGGTTCGAGACCAGCCTGGCCAACATGGTAAAACCCTGTCTCCACCAAAAATACAAAAAATTAGCCAGGTGTGGTGGTGCACACCTGTAATCCAGCTACTCGGGAGGCTGAGGCAGGAGAATCGCTTGACCCTGTTAGGTGGAGGCTGCAGCGAGCTGAAATCGTGCCACTGCACTCCAGCTTGGGCAACAAAAGCGAAACTCCATCTCAAAAATAAATAAATAAATAAAATAAAATAATGAAAAACTCGGGCTGGGTGCGGTGGCTCACGCCTGTAATCCCAACACTTTGGGAGGCTGAGGCAGGAGGATCACTTGAGGCCAGGAGTTTGGGGCCAGCCTGGGTGACAAAGCAAAACCCCATCTCTACACAAAATTTAAAAATCGAATGCGGTGATGCACGCCTGCAGACCCAGCTACCCAGGAAGCCAAGGCAGGAGGATCATTTGAGCCCAGAAGGTCAAGGCTGCAGTGAGCTGTGATTGTGCCACTGCACTCCAACCCGGGCAAACAGCTAGACATAGTCTCAAAAAAAGAGCCTGGGCATGGCGGCTCACACCTGTAATCTCAGCACTTTGGGAAGCTAAGGCGGGCAGATCACTCCAGCCAAGGAGTTAGAGATCAGCCTGGGCAACACGGCAAAACCCCATCTCTACAAAAAATACAAAAAATGAGGTGGGAGGATCACCTCAGCCTGGGGATGTTGAGGCTGCAATGGGCTGTGATGGTGCCAGAGCACACCAGCCTCAGCAACAGAGGCCCCATCCCAAAGAAAAAAGGAAAAGTGAGAGAAGAATTTATTAACGTTAATATTAAAAGTTATTAAATAGCCTGGCCAGGCGTGGTGGCTCATGCCTGTAATCCCAGCACTTTGGGAGGCCAAGACCAGCCTGACCAACATGGAGAAACCCCGTCTCTACTAAGAATACCAAATTAGCCAGGTGTGGTGGCACATGCCTGTAATCCCAGCTACTCAGGAGGCTGAGGCAGGAGAATCACTTGAACCCGGGGGGTGAAGGCTGCAGTGAGCTGAGATCGTGCCACTGCACTCCAGCCTGGGCAACAGAGCAGGACTCCGTCTCAAAAAATAATAATAATAATAAAACGTATACCACTAATAACAAATAGATGAGATTTAATCTCTTTAGATGGGAACAATCCAATAAATTGTTGCCCTATACAATAATAGAGGGCAATAAATTCTGGAGAGCTTTAATTACTGTGCAAGAAAAATATTCTAGTTGAAATGAAGAGTCTCCTTGGCCTGTTCCCACACAGCAGAGCAAACTGTCTTCTCCATTCATATTTCTTGGAGTTAAGAGCCTGGCCTAGGCTGGGCGTGGTGGCTCACGCCTGTAATTCCAACACTTTGCGGGGCCAAGGTGGGAGGATCACCTGAGGTCAGGAGTTTGAGATCAGCCTGGGCAACACAGTGAAACCCCGTCTCTACAAAAAATACAAATATTAGCCAGATGTGGTGACACATGCCTGTAATCCCAGCTACTCGGGAGGCTGAGGCAGGAGAATCGCTTGAACCCAGGAGGCGGAGGTTGCAGTGAGCCAAGATCATGCCACCACACTCCAGCCTGGGTGACAGAATGAGACTCCATCTCAAAAAAAAAAAAAAAAGGCCTGGACTACTTATCAGTGGAAATTTCCATTAGCAGATGGCTAATGACAAACAAATAAGCTGAGAAGGGCGATTACTCAAAAGGCTGGAGACGGCTGGGTGCAGGGGCTCACGCCTGTAATCCCAACACTTTGCGAGGCGAAGGCAGGCAGATCACGAGGTCAGGAGATCGAGACCATCCTGGCTAACACGGTGAAACTCTGTCTCTACTAAAAATACAAAAAATTAGCCGGGTGTGGTGGCGGGCGCCTGTAGTCCCAGCTATTCGGGAGGCTGAAGCAGGAGAATTGCTTGAACCCAGGAGGCGGAGGTTGCAGTGAGCCGAGATCGTGCCACTGCACTCCAGCCTGGGTGACAGAGTGAGACTCTGTCTCACAAAACAAAACAAAACAAAAAACACAAACAAACAAAAAGGCTGGAGGCAGCATTGCCAAGAGGAGGTTGGGATGGGTGGGAGGTGGCCTTGTGTCACCTTCACGGGTTCAGAGGGTTGTTGGGGTGTCCTGGGGACCTGGAGGAGCATCGCTACGAAATGGTTTAGTTTTACTTAAATCCACAAGGACAGATTAAAAACTGCAGAGCTGAGCTTTGCAGTTCTCAGGCTTTACCCTGGTTCAGGCCAACATCCCCTAAGAAGCAATTCGATGTTGAGTGACTCACCTGCAGGGAACTCTATGCAGTAGCCCCCTACTGGTGGTCGGAACTGTTTCACCAGAACGATACACTCATAGTGAAGTGTTCTCTGCAGCACGGGGATGACCGCGACACCTGTCAACAGGAAATGGAACCAAGGAAATCCCTAATGAGAGGTCAGCAATGCCAGCACATTGTTCAGAGCAAGCTAATGAAAACTCCAGCTTTAAGAAACTCCGCTTTAATCTACAATACTGGCAGTTAATCTTGGAAGCTATTTTAAAAATGTAATTAAAAATCATGACTTCTATGTTGTTTACACTTTCTTTTTTAAACAAAAAGCCTGTTTGTCACAGTTTCTTAAAACTAAAATTGGAACTAAAACGAAACATTCCCTACAGGGTCAAGGATGTAAGGTTTCTGACTACATCAACCTTCCACAGAACCACTTTCCAGCGTGTGGCAGCCCTACCGCTGGTGAGGCCACAGCCATCCCTGTGCTCCTGGGTCAACTTCGAGCAAGAAATCAAGTAAGTTCCACTGTCTGCAATAAATGCTAGCAAGACTGATTTTCCTGTTTTAGGGTAAAAGACCTTTCCTCTCAAGTTACTTGGCCTTCATTAAAACCTAAGAAAAACAAAAACGACTGGGTTTCAGAAAACACAAAGCACCCAGGAGGGTCCCCTGGCTCCCCACAGCTTCCTGTCTGTGAAGCCAGCAGCTGCAGCACAGCTACTGTTTGCTTCCAGCAAAAACGGAAACCAAAACTAAATGGAAAAATAAGAAAAGCCTAGTGCCCAACTTCCCCTCGACCAGAGTGATTCTCAGGATTGTGGGCTCTTTGCAGTCAAGGAATTCATGCCTGGAGGGGAAGGTGAATGGAATAGGCTTTGCCCAATTAATTCCGTGTCCTCATTAAGCTGTAAAGCAAGTGGTCCATAAGCATAAAGGTGTGCCAAGTAACTTTTCCAAACTAAAGGCTCTCACCTAGATCCTTCAAACAGGACACAAGGATTTCTAGAAGTCATAACATGTCTAGACACTGTGTGGCTTCAAACTACACTGATTTACATTTAGTTATAAACATCAGAACTTCCCCTCAAAAACACTGATTTGAGCTTAGATAACAGAAGCCAGAAGTTACTTACAAAGAAAGCTTAATTTAGTTATATAGTATGGCAAAAACTAAGCGGAGACTTAAAGACACAACATCATAATAGAAGTTAACTTGGTTCCACTGAAAACCCTGTTACGATCACAAGTGCTAACTTCCTTTCTAAAGGGTTGGAATAGGTTTGCACTCCTACCATCCGCAGTCTGTTCTTTCCTGGTTGTACGTTTCACTGATTCCCAGGTTCTGTTCAGGCAGAGAAGAAAAAAGTCATTAATGCTAAAGAGGAGAATTTTCTTAGGTTTTCTGTGTACAACCAGAACTTCTTAAATGCAATGCATGCAAATGTACTCATGATACTGGTCAAGAAGACCACAGCAATAAATGTCTGCATTAAAAAAGCTAATTCTGCTTTCCTATAGCTTCTGAAAATTAACAACGAAAACTCTTGCCACCCTACCCCTCACCTTCTGGGTGCCCCCGAAACAGAAAGCCTGCTAAGCATGTGAGCTGCCGCTTTCTCAGAAAACTTTAGTTTGGATCCTCTGTCTCTGGGCAAGGAGCACAGCCAGTGGCGGATTAATAAGCAGGTAATGCAGATGAAGCCACAGGCAAAGACTCATCCCGTCTCTAGGAACAGAAGCTACCGTGGACAACATGAACTATTGAGATTTTCATATCATTTTGATTTTTAAAATATGTGACCTAAAACACACAATTTAAGAAGGTCGAACCTTCCCATTTATTAATGGAAGAATTGTTAAATAGAGGCAAGTGCCCTACTTTGCATGTGTGAGATCTTATCTAGAAAAAGTGGGCTGAGTAACAGTACAGTCCTGCTCTCTTGTATGGCTTTGTTCCTGGTTAGCTATTGGTTTCTGACTGTTACCCAACTCAGCTTTTGGGTAACATCTGTGCTATTTTACTTTCTGGCCTTGGAACATGGGGCACAGTTGTACAGGAAACCCAGTTACTGACACAATTATGCAGTTTAAATGGACGAGGCATAAAAGGAACATTCCCCCTTCACTCTCTTCTCCCTACAACAGAAAAAAGCAGTGGTAAGAGACCAGAGTGGAGAAGCAAACAATTTTAGGATCTCTTTTAAAGGAAGTGAGACATGTGGGTGGCTCTGGGGCTTGGGATAAAAAGGAGTTACCACCTGCATCTCAACAGTAAGAGCTGCAAGATATCCTCCTCGGAAGAACTCTCCTGCTCATGCTTCCTATCTGGCTGTCCTTAAAATTTGGACCTTGTCATATTTTCATTAAAACTGTTCAAATATTTAATTTGCTTTTTAAAAAAACAAAACAAAAAGACTGTCTGGCAATCGTAGGTCTTTCAGCATTGTACCCAAATTCTGAAGGCCAAATATGCCAAAATAAACACAGGAAAATCAAACAGACTTCTATGACAACTCACAGCAGCTCAACATTCCTGTTAGTAGCAAGGAGCTGACCAACAAGCAATGCTGGTAAGTAAATCATACAGATTGCAAGAGATGAAACACCTTTTGGCATAGCTCTCTCTGCTGCTTCCTAAGGTTAGTCCTAAAGACTGAAGAAGACAGTGCTGGGAAAAGCACTGAAGGTCCCATCCCAAACACTAGGAATAAGGGAAACAAAAAGAGGAGCATCATTATCGTGGTTAAGGTGAAGGAAATAAGCAGTCATGAGCCATAAATCACCAGCAATAAAATGGAAACGAATTGATAAGAAATCTTGGAATAAGATTGCCCAGTGAGAGCTCCAGCAACTTCAAAGGGCCTGTGAGATGCACACATGACTGGAAGTCAGCTCTTAGTCTCTACTTGCCTACCAGCTAAGCCTAGAGCTCCAACTTCCCGGAGACTCTCCTCTCCTTTGTAAAAAGCAGGAATGAGTATGTTATCTCCAAAACCTCTTCTGGCTTTAGGATTCTGCTTCCAGTGAGATCATCCTATTCCTAGTCTCCTTTGTTATGGGAAAGCCTGTTGGCCTTCCTCCCTCTAGTTCACCAACACAAGAGGCAGGAGGGTCACAGAGGGTGACTTCGGCACTGTCTTGAATGTCAGTAAAGACACAACACTACTGAATATTTTTATATTTCTAAAATTAACCCCACATCCCCGTTCATGAATGAGACGGTGGAACACAGGATTCTCTAGCTGCTATTTTATCTCTTAGACTGGGCCCTCCATATCCATGGGTTCCGCATTCGTGCATTCAACCAACCACCCATTGAAAATACTTAGGGAAAAAATTGCATCTATACTGAACATGTCCACACTTTTTCTTGCCATTATTCCCTAAACAATAGAGTACAACTGTTGACACAGCATTTGCATTGTATTAGGTGCTGTGATAACTCTAGAGATGAAGTGTGTGGGAGGATGTGCGTAGGTTAGAGGCAAATACATATTGAATATATGCATTTTCGTATCAGGGAGTTCAGCATCTGTGGATTTTGGTATCTGCAGGAGGTCCTGGAACCAACCCCGACAGACATCAAGTGACAGCTGTACAGGTTGAGTATTCCTTACCCGAAACGAGAGGCCGGAAGTGTTTCAGTTTGGTTTTTCAGATTTTGAAATATTTGCCTTACCCTCTGGGTCTCAGGCCTTTTTGACATTTTGAACAGTATCTTTACCCCACAGAGCAGGAAATAAGCCAAAGAACCCCACAATGAGTCATGCACATAGGTCTCAGCCCTGTGTTGTGGGGAACTGCTGCTGGGCATCCGGCCTGCACACATGCCATTTCATGACCCTCTGTGGGAGTGCTTGTGGAGGGAAGTCGCCGTGTGCGTGCAAAGGATATATCCGGCCGGGTGTGGTGGCTCACACTTGAAACCCCAGCACTTTGGGAGGCCAAGGTAGGAGGACTGCTTGAGTTCAGGGGTTCGAGACCAGCCTGGGCAACATAGTGAGACTCTTGTCTCTACTAAAAAAATAAAAATTTAAAAAAAAAGGATATGGCCGGATGTGGTGGCTCATGACTGTAGTCCTAGCACTTTGGGAGGCCAAGGTGGGTGGATCACCTGAGGTCAGGAGTTTGAGACCATCCTGGCCAACAACCCTGCCTCTACTAAAAATACAAAAATTAGCCAGGCATGGTGGCATGCACCTCTAGTCCCAGCTACTCGAGTGGCTGAGACAGAATTGCTTGAACCAGGGAGGTAGAGGTTGCAGTGAGCTGAGATCACACCATTGCACTCTAGCCTGGGCAACAGAACAAGACTCTGTCTCAGGGAAAAAAAAAAAAAAGAAGGATATAGCTGAGCTGAAGGGGAGGATCCCTTTTCCCCTGGAGGACACTGAATGCCTGTGTCGTATGCCTGTGTTTTGACTGCAGCCCGTCACACGGAGTCAGGTGTGGAAATCTCCAGCTGGAGCATCATGTTGGCAATGAAAAGGTTTTGGATTTTGCAGCATTTTGAATTTCAGATTTTCAGATTAGGGCTGCTCAACCTGTACACACAGGCTTTTATATCAGGTCAGAGATAACACATCCTATAACTTACACATCGTGGCATACTGGAAAGTACAAAGACTCATTCTTCAAAGGGTGACATTCTGGTATGAAACATTAGTGCTTTACATAAGTCCTCTTCAGAGGCCAGGAAAAAAACCCTATGTATGGAAGAATGGACATGACTGTGCTATAAATATGGTAGTCTGGTGGATTTTAGAGCCTACTCCCAATCTACTGAAACAGATATTCTGAAGTGAGATTTCGTCCTATTTTCAGAAAAGTCCCCATATGATTCTGATGTACATCCCTGATTAGGAAATGCAGGAAGGGCAGAGAAGACCAGTCAGGTGAAGAGATGAGCTGGTGTGAACACATTTTTTTATTTTATTTTTATTTTTTGAGACGGAGTCTCGCTCTGTCGCCCAGGCTGGAGTACAGTGGTGTGGTCTCAGCTCACTGCAACCACCACCTCCCGGGCTCAAGCAATTCTCCTGTCTCAGCCTCCCAGGTAGCTGGGATTACAGGTGCCTGCCACCACCTGGGCTAATTTTTGTATTTTTAGTAGAGACGGGGTTTCACAATGTTGGCCAGGCTGGTCTCGAACTCCTGACCTCAAGTGATCCACCTACCTTGGCCTCCCAAAGTAATGGGATTACAGGCCCACCATGCTTGGCCTCAAACACAAGTTTAGACTCATTAGAGTTGAGGGCTATGTTTTGTGTTATAAACTTAATTTGATAGGCAAAAGAGAACCAAAGTGTATCACTATACATTGGGCTCCAACCTCTCTATAGTTTCACAAATATAAATTACATTTGAACATATGGTGCTCCCTAAGACTTGGGCCTTGCCACATTTCTGTATCGGGTTTGGGCCCTAACTTACTTCATACATTTAGTTTTCCATATCAAACTCACTTGGCATTTTAAGTGAAGAGTTTCAGTCTTTCATAGTCGATGGATCATACTGTGCTTAGCTTTCTTACTGCTGGGTTTTAATTCAGCAGTGCTATCTTTCTCTTAATATGTTTCCCACAGCTCTCCTACATTAGGCCTTATTAAGGGATTTGCTAGTTTAGTAGATATAATCAAAGTTATTCAGATTACTGGCAAGTCCATGTGTTTGCATCTTGATGATCAATTTCATCACAAAGAAATCATGTACTCTTATTGGATCACTTTGCAAATGGAGTTTTCATATTGATGAATTTGTATCATGTGATCTGGTTACTAAATTTCATTCTCATTCTGTTGTACTCCTTTTTATATTTCACTAAGTAAAAAATTTATTCTCACAGTATTTTCTTCTCATAGTTTATAATATCAAAGGATTGCTATGCAAAAATCTGGAAAGTAAAAGAAGAAAGGTTAACCATATAGCTTTTTTCTCACTTTGCTATAATTTTCCTTCCAGCTTTTTCTTACACATTATTTGGCAGAGTTTGAAAAGCATATACACACTTTTCTACTTTGTTATCAACTTAGGAACTTTTCCCATATTGCTAGGTTGTCTTCAGAATCTGCTTTTTAGACAGCTATAGAGATTGTACCAAGGGAATACACTATAACAATTCATTACCTATTTTTAAGATATTTAGGTTGCTTTCAGTTTTTCTGTCTTTTAAAATTTTGGTGAACATTTTCCATACATAAATTTACTTCTGAATACTAATTTACTTAATACTTTCTTTTTGTTGCTGTTTTTTTTTTGAGACAGAGTCTCACTCTGTCACCCTGGCTGGAGTGCTGTGGTGTCATCTCAGCTTACTGCAACTTCTGCCTCCCGGGTTCAAGCAATTCTCCTGCCTCAGCCTCCCAAGTAGCTGGGATTACAGGGCCACCAGGCCCAGCTAATTTTTGTATTTTTAGTAGAGATGGGGTTTCGCCATGTTGCCTAGGCTGGTCTTGAACTCCTGATCTCAACCGATCCCCACCCCCAACCCTTGGCCTCCCAAAGTGCTGGGATTACAGGCATGAGCCAACACACCTGGCCCTTAACACTTTGTTAACACTGGGATTACTAGGTCAAAGGGTACAATATCTTCAGGGCTATTGACACATACTGTGAAAAAGGGTGTACAAAATGTTTTTTTCCCAATTTGCATTTCCATGAGGCAGGCACGTACCTCAAAATTAGCAATGTTGTTGTTTTCTCTTTATTTCTCCTAATTTAGAAATTAAAAGCTGATTTTACTAGAAGGAAGCAACATGTACTGTTAATTATTCTGTTGCCGTATCAGCTTAAACTAGGTTTGGCCCAAAAGTTTTAGGTCTACACTTGTCTACTTAGAATGGTATTAAAATAGTTTTCTGACTAGTTATTGTAACACATTTACAACCCAATTTTATTCAGCAACTATAAATGATCCAAACATCCTAACACTGGAAAAACAGCTAAATTAGATTCTTTACTTAAAACAGAGTTTACAGAAAAGAAAACATCCAAGTTTATGCAAAACACTCAACAGATAACCTGAGAACCCAAGTAACCAACATTTCATAAGAAAAAAAAAAGTTTACCTAGTTTTACCAGTAGGATCCATGTACGTTGTTTTTTCAAGCTTGACCCATTTTCCTTCTGAAATTAACTAAAAGGATATCAGATAATAAGTTGGGAAACTTTCAAACCAAGTTGTTTTTATCTAAAAGGGTTTTTTCTTTCACATTTCCTCTGTCCTTCCCCAGACTCCCAATAATCATGTTTCCTTCCTAATAATTTGTGGGCATGTTTTTCAGTTCAGAGTAGGTAGGTATTCAGGGTTGTTTTTTTAAAGGGCACTTCTGCTTCTTTTTGAAATTTCTTGGTGGTAGTAGTAACAGGTGAAAAGAGGCCGGGTGCGGTGGCTCACGCTTGTAATCCCAGCACTTTGGGAGGCCGAGGCGGGCGGATCACGAGGTCAGGAATCGAGACCATCCTGGCTAACATGGTGAAACCCCGTCTCTACTAAAAATACAAAAAATTAGCCGGGCGTGGTGGCGGGCGCCTGTAGTCCCAGCTACTCGGGAGGCTGAGGCAGGAGAATGGGGCAAACCCGGGAGGCGGAGCTTGCAGTGAGCCAAGATCGCGCCACTGCACTCCAGCCTGGGCGACAGAGCGAGACTCCGTCTCAAAAAAAAAAAAAAAAAAAAAAAAAACCAGGTGAAAAGAAACGACAGTCTAAAAACTCCTGGGCGTTGGTGGGGGGGGGCGGGGTGGGGCATGGAGGTAACTGGAAGGGAGCACATGGGGTGAGGGTCTCCTGGGACACTCCTGGTCTGTCCCCTGACCTGGGTGCATACAACACAGGTGAGTTTCGTATGTAGAAATGGCCATTTCTAGACACTGGTATTTTTCCTGTCAGTGATGACACAGGAAGGCAGACTGTGGGGAAACAAGGTCCGGGATTGGATCTCCTATCATGACACGTGGGTTTCCCACCCAACCGCAGATGGACACCCCAGGTTCGTTCTGCCTAGACATTGGGGAGTTCTGGTGTTGGAGACTAACTTACCTACGGCACTATACTGAACTGAGAGGAAAGCGTCACTGCGTATAAAGCAGTAGCCTTTCTCCTACTATCCTATCTTTCACTTCTTGCCAGCAGCAACCTAATCATTTTCAGCATCTGTTCACAGACAACATGGAAAGATTTTAAACCAAAAGGAATTCCAGGAAGGTGTCAAGATCAGAGTTCCAAGATGAAGGATTTAAAATTTATCCACTGCAATGGTTCCCGCAGGAAGAGACTTTTAAAGCTAAATTGAGTAACACAGAGACATACATTGGTTCTAGAATTCATTGGAATTTAGACTACAATTAACAACGTAGGTTTTTATTGTTCTTAAACACTCATGTTGGGCCATAAACAGCCAAGTTGTGACAACTACATATGAAATATCTGAGTCCGCAAATGCATATATTCTTTCTTCTTCTATCTAGGGAAACATAGGAAGGATTAAGAATTTTTCTGTTAAGAGCCCAAATCTACCTAGAGTCTCAATTTCACTCATACACAGAGACACACTACTCCTCCCACACAACAGCAAAACGTGCCCGAGCCCAAAAAAGGGAGTAGGAAAAACCTTCACAACTGTCTTCAAGAAGGAAAGCCCACCACTGTAACAACAAATAGTCTAGATATTTCTACTAAACTCAGATTTATGTGGCAGAGGGAAAGGAAAGTGAAAAACAAGTTATACCTCCTCTGAAATGATATACTGTTTGCCATTCTGAGAAGATTCCGTTGGTTCTTGGCTCTCCATTTTCAAACTAGTCTGTACAGCCCTCAGGTGAGAAGTTCACCCTGCAAGATAATGAGATTTGTTTAGGCTAAAATTATTTTTCGGAATTAAACATTCGTCCACAGGCCACTAGTCAAAGTACTTAAATGGCAAAAAATTCATCTGCCATCAACACTGCCTGTCTCAGTATCGGAGGGAACTGCCACAGGTGGAAACGTGAACAGGGAGGCCTGGGGATTAGCCAAGAAGGATGTGACAGCAGTCCCAGTCACACTCAGCCACACCAGCCAAGCTCCTGCCGTGCCTGTTCTAGGCACTTAGAGGCCGACCTTCTTCATCAGATTTTTCTTTTTTTTAAGAGAGTCTCACTCTGTCGCCCAGGCTGGAGTGCAATGGCATGATCTCAGCTCACTGCAACCTCTGCCTCCTGGGTTCAAACGATCCTTGTGCCTCAGCCTCCGGAGTAGCTCGGATTACAGGGGTACATCACCAGGCCTGGCTAATTTTTATATTTTTAGTAGAGACAGGGTTTCGCCACATTGGCCAGGCTGGTCTCGACCTCCTGACCTCGAGTGATCTGCCCTCCTTGGCCTCCCAAAGCGCCGGGATTACAGGCGTGAGCCACCGCGCCCAGCCTGATTTTTCTGACTCTGAATCTTAAACTCTTTTCAAGGGAAGACAGCAGAAAGATTATTTACCACTCTCCATGCCCACCTCTCAGTCTTTTATCCATCCGTTACACCTAAACTTACTTATTTTTTGAGATGTAAGATCTCATTCTGTTGCACAGGTTGGAGTGCAGTGGCGAAATCATGGCTCACTGTAGCCTCTACCTCCCAAGCTCAAGCGCTCCTTGCATCTCAGCCTCCTGAGTAGCTGGGATTACAGGTGCATGCTACCACAGCCAACTAATGTTTTAAACTTTTGGTAGAGGTGGGGTCTCACTATGTTTTGCAGGCTGGTCTCAGACTCATGGGCTCAAGCGATCCTCCTCCCGCCTCGGTGTCCCAAAGTGCTGGGATTACAGGCATGAGCCACTGTCCCCACTTCCCCATTTAAGTTTCAGCACATATCAAAGTTATAGCTGCAGAGAAAGGATCGAGTAGTACTACAAGTTCTGTTATGAAAAGAGCAGGCCCTTATCCTATTTATTGCAGATTATTATTTCCTCTTTCTTTATTCCTTCATTTTCGGACCTTGCCTGTCCGAAGGTCAAAGTCTTTTTCTCTTACCCACATGGTTGATAATTCAGCTGTATATAGAATTATAGACCCAAAGCCAATTGTCTATGAAACTGTAAGGCATTGCTTAGTTGTCTTGCTTCTGATGCTACTGTTCAGAAGTCCAAAGCTATTCTTATTCTTGATCTTTTTGCCACGTGACCTGTCTTCTTCCTCTGGAAGCTTGTAGTTAGTCACTTTCATGTTGATGTTATTGTATTGGGAAGTCAAGTGGGTCCTTTCAATCTGGAAACTTCTTACTATGCTTCTATACATTTTTCTTGAACGACTTCACTGATAATTTCCTCCCCTGTGTTTTCCTCTGTTGTTTCTTTTAAGAACTGTTACTTGGACCAGGCACAGTGGCTCACACCAGGAATCCTAGCCCTTTGGGAGGCCAAGAGTCTGAGACCAGCCTGAGTAACATGGCAAAACCCTGTCTCCACAAAAATAAAAACTAAAAAAATTAGCCGAGCGTGGTGGTGGGCACCTGTAGTCCCAGCTACTCGGGAAGCTGAGGCAGGAGGGTCACTCGGACCCAGGAGTTGGGGGTTGCAGTGAGCTGAGATCACACCACTGCACTCTTACATTCCACGGTTCTCTAACCTACCCCACCTAACTTCGGCTTCAAAGAAAATACAGCCCACCCAGCATCAATTCTCTTCCTGTCTTAAAGGAAAATGAGTCTGCTCTTTGTTTCTTCTGGGACTCAAAGTAATCACACTGCCCATCTGATCTTCAATTTGTCCCCAAGACAGCAAGCTTCCCTATCCTAAAATACAATCAATAACAAAACCAACTGTATGAATATTAATGAAGTGCCTTTACAAATCAAATATCTGATTGACTATCATAGGTAACCTGGCTGAGCCCCTTGTGGCCAACCTGTGAAAGGTGAGATGACATTTTAGGAAAGTGGCGGTGAGGCTGGGCGCAGTAGTTCACGCCTCACGCCTGTAATCCCAGCACTTTGGGAGGCCAGGGTGGGTGGATCACGAGGTCAAGAGATGGAGACCATCCTGGCCAACATGGTGAAACCCTGTCTCTACTAAAAGTACAAAAATTAGCTGGGTGTGGTGGGGCGTGCCTGTAGCCCCAGCTACTGGGAAGGCTGAGGGAGAAGAAAGGCTTGAACCCAGGAGGTGGTGGTTGTAGTGACCTGAGATCGTGTCACTGCACTCCAGCCTGGCAACAGAGTGAGACTCCATCTAAAAAAAGTGGTGGTGAGTGGGACAAAGACCCTCACCCCCCCAGACCTCACTTTCCAGTGAGGAGAAAGGAGAAACAGTGAGGAAGAACACAAAATTTATGTCAAGTGACTCAGCGTTTCATGGAGAAAGATTAAAAAGGATGAGAAGTGTGGGGAAGATGGGAAGAGTAATCTACACGGAGTGATCAGGCAAGGCCTGTTTAATTTGGTGACTTCTGAATGGAGACCTGAAAACAATAAGGAAGTAAACTGCGTAGAAGTTTAAATATTTAGAGACAGATATTAGCATATTGAAACCTGCAGCCCTACTATGAAAACAGGCACTTATTCCTTTGAAAGCACCACAGATGATAATTTATTAGGCAAACTTTTTTGTTGTTGTTGAGATGTAGTTTCGCTCTTGTCGCCCAGGATGGAGTACAAAGGCGTGATCTCGGCTCACTGCAACCTCTGCCTCCTGGATTCAAGCGATTCTCCTGCCTCAGCCTCCCAAGTACCTGGGATTACAGGCTCCTATCACTGCGCCCGGCTAATTTTTACATTTTTAGTAGAGATGGGGTTTCGCCATGTTGGGCAGGCTGGCCTCGAACTCCTGACCTCAAGTGATCCACCTGCCTCAGCCTCCCAAAGTGCTGGGATTATAGATATGAGCCACCGTGCCTGGCCGCTAAAAGAGAGTATTTCTTTGGAATGCAGTCAGCCTCAAAGGGAAACAGTATCGTGCAGCAATCCACTGATTCCGTGAATGACAAAAATGAGCTATTTCAAAACTATATTCTTTACTATGAGATTCCCAAACATTTCAGAAGGACTGTAAAAGTACCTCAGAAATTTTTAGAAACAGAAAAGGAATGTTGTTTTTAGCACCACTTCAAAAGCAGAAGCCAAATAGTGCCATTCGGGGGCCAGTCACTACCAGCAACATGCTGCAGAAAGAACGAGAAATGAGCTTTAAATTCCATGCTTTGTACGCCAGTGTCTCCACCACTGCGACGGAGTTTGCCTTAACTGACTCAATGCTATTTCAAGATTTAAAAGCAAACTTTGATATGAATTTTATCCACTTCATTAGTTAGAATTTAAGGTTATTTGCATATTGCCAATATGTGTATGGTATGAAAAATATACATGTACACAATGTTGAGTGTTCTACAATTTCCTTTTTTTGAGACGGAGTCTTGCTCTGTCGCCCAGGCTGGAGTGCAGTGGCACGATCTCTGCTCACTGCAACCCCTGCCTCCCGGGTTCATGCCATGTTCCTGCCTCAGCCTCCCAAGTAGCTGGGATTACAGGTGCCCGCCACCACGCCCGGCTAATTTTTTGCATTTTTAGTAGACACGGGGTTTCACTGTGTTAGTCAGGATGGTCTCAATCTCCTGACCTCGTGATCTGCCAGCCTCGGCCTCCCAAAGTGCTGGAATTATAGGTGTAAGCCACCGCGCCCGTGAGTGTTCTACAATTTCACTTATGATTGTCCTTAGTCTTTAAAGTCACAAGCTGTTTTAATTCTCATAAATCGTTTTAACTCAATTCAGTTTGAACACTGAAGGTCTAGGATATGTTGGATGTGCAATTCTCCAGAGCATAAGAAAAACAGTAGTGAGGGGAAATGCTGTAAGATTTTTAGATGTCTTGCACAGTGGCAGGCAGAAGTCTCTAACTAGCTTTGAGAGCACCAGCAGTGGAAACGTCTGTGTATATACTCAGTGCACATTGACCACTATGCTTGCCCTTGAGCACGTTACAGTTTAGCAAGCACATCTGGGGCAAAGACCTGCCTCAGAGACACCACCATACCAGGATGTTTTAAAGGAGGGACACACACATCCACTTGGGAGGCAGTGAGGAAAATGAAAAAGCCTTTTTTTTTTTTTTTTTTTTTGAGACTGAGTCTCGCTGCAATACCCAGGCTGGAGTGCAGTGGCACGATCTCGTCTCACTGCAACGTCCACCTCCCGGGTTGAAGCAATTCTCCTGCCTCAGCCTCCTGAACAGCTGGGATTACAGGCCCGCACCACCACACCCAGCTGATTTTTGCATTTTTAGGAGAGACGGGGTGTCACCATATTGTCCAGGCTGGTTTCGAACTCCTGACCTCAAGTGATCCACCCGCCTCAGCCTCCCAAAGCACTGGGATTACAGGGGTGAGCCACCACGCCCAGCCAAGATTTTTAAAAGATAGTTTGATGTGAAGACATGGCTTAGAGACCAAGAGTGCAGGGAAAGCATTCCAACTAGAAGACACCACATGAACAAAGGCAGAGACATCGGGGCAAGGGTGAGAAATTCTGAGTGTATGGTAAGCTCTGTGGTTCTCAAGCTTCTCCTCCACTTCCTCCTTTAAAAAACAAAGGAAAGGCCGGGCGCGGTGGCTCACGCCTATAATCCCAGCACTTTGGGAGGCTGAGGCGGGAGGATCACGAGGTCAGGAGATCGAGACCATCCTGGCTAACATGGTGAAACCCCATCTCTACTAAAAATACAAAAAAATTAGCCAGGCGTGGTGGCGGGCACCTGTAGTCCGGGCTACTCAGGAGGCTGAGGCAGGAGAATGGCATGAACCCAGGAGGTGGAGCTTGCAGTGAGCCAAGATTGCGCCACTGCACTCCAGCCTAGGCGACGGAGCGAAACTCTGTCTCAAAAACAAAACAAAACAAACAAAAAAACCACAAAGGAAAAACCACCACCACCACAAAACTCCCAAAACAACTCCACATATAATGATGATTTGCGAACACATTTCTAAGGCCATACACAGATTTGGCTGGATCTCTGCCTCCCAAACTGCAGGCCAACAAAGCACACAAAGCTAACTGGCACGGCACAAATTACTGCTGTGATATGAGGTAGTTTTGGGGGCCAGTGCCATGCATTGCATGTGCCTATAGTCCCAGCTACTTGTGGAGGCTGAGGTGGGAGGATCGCTTGAGCTCAGGAATTCGAGATGACCCTAGGAAACATAGTGAGACCCTATGTAAAAAATGAAAAAGCAAACACCAAAATAAACTAATTTTGGGGTTAGGCAAGTACAGCCCTCTACTGAAAGGGAGGAAGTGATTAATTTTTCACCAACTTCAGCATGCCAGTATTAGTAACAACAGCTGCATAAAGAGTTAAGTGGGAATTTAGATTCCAGAAGTTAAACTCTGAACTCAAAAGCCTGGTTCTGCAGTTGGCACTGAGGCTCATTACTCAATCACCGTACCCGAATCCCAGCCATCTGCTGAGGCTGCAAAGTGAAGCAAAAAATCCTAACAAGAAATGGTATGTTGGCTAGGTCTCTCCCTGATAAAAGATGAATATTGTTAGTATCAACCATACTCAACCAAATACAAGATGCAGGAGCCCACATCATAAGCAGAGCCTCTGACTGACAAAAGAGGGTCAGGAACTTGGAACAGTTTAATAATTGAATAGGGAAATCAACAAGGCACTTTGAAAGAAATTAAGTAGGAAGCTGAGGCAGGAGAATCGCTTGAACCAGGGAGGTGGAGGTTGCAGTGAGCCGAGATCATGCCACTGCACTCCAGCATGGTGACAGAGTGAGACTCTGTTTCCAAAAAAAAAAAAAAAAAAAAGACATTAAGTGGGAGAGAGGATCAATTTTTTTTGCAGTAATAACTTACTTTATGATTGTCTTGTTAAAGTCAGGCATCAAATTGGGCATGTCTAAAGTGGCAATCTACATTCTGGCAGAATAATTACAAAGAAAAGTCACTTGATTTAGAAGGAACAAAGAATCAAATAATTTGTAGTTATATTTAATAATTTTGGTCATAGTTAAACATTTTTAAATTCTATTTTTAAAAGATAATATTCTGGCCGGGCTCGGTGGCTCATGCCTGTAATCCCAGCACTTTCAGAGGCCAAGGCGGGTGGATCGCTTGAGGTCAGGAGTTCAAGCCTAAACAACATAGTGAAACCCCCCGTCTCTGCTAAAAATACAAAAAATTAGCTGGGTGAGGTGGCACACGCCAGTAGTCCCAGCTACTCGAGAGCTGAGGCACGAGAAAAGCCTGAACCCAGGAGGCAGCAGTTGCAGTGAGCCAAGATTGCATCACTGCATTCCAGCGTGGGCGACAGAGCGAGACTCTGTCTCAAAAGAAAAAAAAGGATAATATTCTGATGTGTCCTTCTTTTGTGCCATTTACAGTAAAAAATTTGGGTACCCACAATTGAATTCACTTATGGGTTTTTTGGTGGTTTTTTTTTTTTTCATTCTCTTCAGGTGTGGCTATTGGGCGGGCAGGGAGGAATTAACGTTTACTGAAATGATGCTACTTGGTGATCTCCAGGAATCATTTAGCAGGTGGTTTATGATCCTCACATGTAATTCTGGTTGACCAAAAGTGAACTGACTGTAGTGACCCTTGGGAAGGTGAATTGGTTACAGACGTATGGTAATGAGACTGTAAAGAACCGCTTATAATAGTCTAGGCAGGAGATAACAGGTCTGGAGTAGAGTGGTAGCCGTGGCAAAGTGACATTTAATTTCCACGAAGACGGTTTTAAGGGAGACTGGAACATCGGAAGAAAAAAGGGGTGATGCAGGGCTCAAATCTGTACACACTTGTTTGAGGTGATGGCAGACATCCAGATAAAGAAAACCAGCAGACAGGTGAAAATATTAATCTAGGATGATTAGTCATGCTATGGATTCAGAGAAATATGTTTTTGCATTACTTCATTAGGAATTGCACAATAAATCTCCTCCCCCATAATCACATGACTACTGACTTTTCAGCATGCGGGAGAAAAAGCAACTATTTCCACTGTTGAAAGGTTTTGTTGGAGAAACTTGATGAATACAATGACTTCATGGCTTAGTGAAGACAACCACGGTGGTTAAAATACAGTGAACGCTCATTTAGCTGTATCCATTCAAAGTATTTGAGCATCTCCTATTTATAACGTCAATTTATTTGATGCTGGTTAAATGTGTAACAAGTTACTTAAAACCAACTGTAATACTAAAAAGTCATTGAACACACTTCTAAAGTATACTGCCTGAATAAAAGGTATCTATAAAAATTCCTTCCCTGTAGTATCTATATTATTTATGCTTACAAACTTAGCTGCTTTTCTACACACAACTGCAATTCTATATTAAAGCTTTGCAACTGCCTTAACCTCTACACTCTTTCTTTTTTTTTTTTTTTTTTCCGAGACGGAAAAAAAAAGAGTCTCACTCTGTTGCCAGGCTGGCGTGCAGTGGCGCGATCTCGGCTCATCGCAACCTCCGCCTCCCGGATTCAAGAGATTCTCCTGCCTCAGCCTCCAGAGTAGCTGGGACTACAGGCATGCGCCAACACGCCCGGCTAATTTTTGTAATTTTAGTAGGGACGGGGTTTCGCCATGTTGGCCAGGCTGGTCAAACTACTGACCTCAGGTGATGCGCCCGCCTGGCCTCCCGGAGTGCTGGGATTACAGGCATGAGGCACCGCGCCGGGCCTATGCTCAAATGTTTCTTGGGCTGTTAAAGTACTGCTCCTCGCAGAAGGGCTATGTTCCCGGGATCTGTTTTCTTCCGTACATTCATTCCTGTCTTCATTAGAAAACATCTGACCTAAATAAATCCCCCATCGATGCTAACATCTCCTTCCGCTGCAATTTTTTACTTTCTAAGTCAAACCAAAACAATTATTTGAGCGACCGCTCCTGTCTGCCATTAAGTCTTTCTGGCACCACCCTCCAGACATATATACAATATTGCTTCTTTCCCTCAAAACAGAATGGACTGCATAGTTCCGGATCAAGGCATAAATGAATCATTACTGTCCAACCCCCACCAACATACTCTGCAACATTATAATCTATTTACCTCTGCTTTGAAAATGTATTCTTTAAAGCACTGCTTCCAACTAGCCACTTAGTAACATTTTTGAGAAAAACAAAAGAAAACCTAAAACAATATATATATATTTCTGGGGGGAAGAGTTCCTAACTCAAAATACGCAGATAATTCTGTTTATTATTCTAAGGAATACCCTTCTGAAGAGGCCTGCAGTCGGTGGGGCTGTTTCTAATTTAAAACTACTTAGGGGGACCAGGAAGAATGTACATTTAAGGAGATACCTTTAGACATAGCCTCGCGCAAGCCTAAAGCTTGTATGGTAAGCAACACGACTAGGGGTTAAAAGCTGCTAGTTAGTAGGCCCTGCGCGGTGGCTCACGCCTGTAAGCCCAGCACTTTGGGAGGCTGAGGCGGGCAGATCACCTAAGGTTAGGAGTTCGAGACCAGCCTGGCAAATATGGTGAAACGCCGTCTCTACTAAAAATACAAAAATTAGCCAGCGTGGTGGCGCGAGCGCTCTCAGCTAAGGCAGGAGAATCACTTGAACCCAGGAGGTGGAGGTTGCAGTGAGCCAAGATTGCGCCACTGCACTCCAATCTGGGCACAGAGTGAGACTCCGTCTCAAATAAATAAATAAAAGCAGCTGGTTATTTCTAATTCTTTTAACGAAACAAACAAAACTGAACTTTGCTGGGTGACAGGAGTGAAGCAAAGGAAAAAACGATAGTACAAGTTCGATTCGAATTCTTCCAGCCTTATGATTCGATCATTGCAGGAATACTGATAAAAAATCTGCCTTTTTTCCAGGTTGACAACTTTTGCGAGGCCAGACTAAACGAATTCAGCGCTCCAATGAGACTCCTCTTTCCTCTGCTTTCTCAAATTTACCTCTCTCCTTTTACCTCCCAAAGTCGAACCCCCCAGGATCTTACAGGCGGTATTCCCTCTACCAAGCATTCTACCCCTCTGCAGATGCTGCAATCTTTACACTGGAACTAACACTTAGCTGTGGTGTTGCCCGCTTTCTTTACTCGGAGTAGCCCAGGCTCTTCCGCTCCAATCCCCAATTTCCCTCCAATCCCCAGTTTCCCTCCAATCCCCAGTTTCCCTCTTGGGCGCCTGGACGCGTGCCCAGCCGCAGCCTGGGAGACACCGCGCGGCTGCACGCACCATGCAGATGTGCTCCCTCTCCCCTTCTTCTTCTACTCCCCAAAGAGATTTTGTGCTGTGACTGGCTTGCCCCGGTTACTTACTTCAAGGTGTAGGGGTGAAGAACGGAAGAGGACGAAATAACTAGCTGGAGGCAGCAGAGTCAGCCGATGCCGGTGCCACGGCTCCAAACACCGGCGCCTCTCGCGGTGCTAAAAGGATGGGCGCGCGCCCTCCTCCCGGCATCCGTAGAACCCCCGCCTTTGACCTAGCTTCAGGTGATTACTTTCCGGGTCAGCGTGCGTCTAGGGCGAAGACGGAGTTGTAAACTTCTTAAAATTCCTCTCTCAACACTTCGGTAATTCCTCTTTCGAGACTAAAGCTCTTTTTGTGTGCTTGTGTGTCAAGCGTATGCCCCGGGATTCGCCTTCTCCGCTTCCTTTTCTCGGTCTTCTTTCTTGCTTTAGGGACCGGAAGAGTCCTGGAACCAAAATAGCTCGGCGGGCACTTCCGGGGCCGGATCCCAGGGTTCCCGGAGGGTGCAGGCAGGAGAGGGAAAGGCAGCGGCGGCGGCAGCTGGAGGATGAAGAAGGAGCATGTGCTGCACTGCCAGTTCTCCGCGTGGTACCCGCTCTTCCGAGGCGTTACCATCAAGAGGTGAGATGGCAGGGGGTTCGCCCGGCCGACCGGCCAAAGGGAACTGCGACTTGTGAGCGAATCTTACTGCCCTCCAAAAAAATGCAGGCCTTCTAGCGACTGCATGGGAGGGAGTGTGTCGAGAGGGAAGTAGATCAGCAATTGTCTGCGTCCTGTTGCGAGCCAGCGAGTGTGCTGGCCAGGAGGGTCAGTTGTGGTTTCAGTGAGGGTCGGAGGCGGGAGGAATAGTGGATTAACCTAGTTTAGGCTGGGGGGTTCACCACCACTACTTTTAGAATGGCCCCAGGCGCAAGGTAATCACTGCCTAAGTCCACTGGCTGACTTAATTGCTTTTCGCCACCACCCCAGAGGTTGGAGATTGGGAAGGTGAAAGGATATGTAATAACAGTTAGATACGAGAACAAGTTCATAGATCTGATGTACAGCATGTAGACTTTAGTTAATGACGATACACGTATTCTTGAAAAACGGAGAGGGGATGTAGTGTTCTCACCACAAAAATAACTATGTCAGGCAATGCATTTTAGTTAGCTAAATTTATTCCACAATGTATATATACTTCAAAACATCAGGTAGGCGGCAAGTATTAATATGTACAATTTCATCTCAGTTTTTTTAAAGGTGTTAATAGAAAATCTGGGGTTTGCACTTACTGATTTTCTGAGCCAATATTTCAGTAATTGCTGATTCATTATATAATGGTTTCATTCAATAAACATCGGGTATGTACTTGAAAATGTGTAACTGGCTTAGAATGGTCAGTTAAAATGTGTAAGAAAAGTTTCAGGTTCTTAAATAGTATTGGAATGTCTGGTAGAACCTTAGATTCATTGTACTTAACAATTTCGCTTGTTAGCTTTGTAAGAGTAAAATACTTAGGAAGGCTTATTTGTAATCAGCAAATAGACATATTAAAAAAAACGAGTAGATTATAAATAGAATTTAAATTTTTAAAGAGACTTTTAAGTTGCAAAGTTTCACTTGAAATTGGTTAAAATTTAGTAGATTTTCAAACATAATAAGATTTTTTAGATGAAATTAAAAGCCTGAGGAAGAACTAGATTTTTTTTTTTTTTTTTTTTTTTGAGACGGGGTTTTGCTCTGTCGCCCAGGCTGGAGTGCAGTGGCACGATCTCCGCTCACTGCAAGCTCCGCCTCCCGGGTTCATGCCATTCTCCTGCCTCAGCCTCCCAAGTAGCTGGGATTACAGGTACCTGCCACCACGCCCGGTTAATTTTTTGTATTTTTAGTAGGGACGGGGTTTCACCGTTTTAGCCAGGATGGTCTCGATTTCTGACCTCGTGATCCGCCCGCCTCGGCCTCCCAAAGTGCTGGGATTACAGGTGTGAGCCACTGTGTCCGGCCAGAACTAGATTTTTTTTTTTTTTTTTTTTTTTTTTTTTTTTTTTTTTTTTTTGAGATGGGGTTTTGCTCTGTCGCCCAGGCTGGAGTGCAGTGGCGTGATCTCAGCTCACTGCAAGCCCCTCCTCCCGGGTTCACGCCATTCTCCTGTCTCGGCCTCCCCAGTAGCTGGGACTACAGGCGCCGGCCACCACACCTGGCTAATTTTTTGTATTTTTTTTTATTAGAGACGGGGTTTCACCGTGTTAGCCAGGATGGTCTCGATCTCCTGACCTCGTGATCCGCCTGCCTCGGCCTCCCAAAGTGCTGGGATTACAGGTGTGAGCCACCGTGCCCGGCCAGAACTAGATTTTTGAATGTGAAATCATACCTTTGATAAATCAAATATTTATTTTTAAAGCCGAAGTAGCCCATGAATACTTTTTTGTGCACAAAACCATTTGTAATGTACCAAAAAAAAACTTGTTCCATAAATAAATGAGACATATTATAAGTCATTGATGTTCTGTTAACTTCCTGAAAGCAGGCTGTAATCTTTTCCGCTTTTTAAAAATGTATATGCCTCAAGATTAAAATAATACCAGCACTCTTCGGGTATCTGTGGTAGGGCTTTTTGATAACTTATTATTTCAAGATAAAAAACAAATTATCCCATAAGTTTTTAAGAGACTTCAAGTATGGCTTTGGCATCCTTAATTATGATTACCTGAAACAAATTAAGCTAAAGCACGCCCAGTTTAAGCAGCTTTATATCTCTGGTGATCAGTTGAATAGAATGCCAGCAAGACACATCCAAAAGTATTATGAATTCTTAATGGTAGGTGCTCATTGCCAACCAAAGAATGATTTCCAGATCCTGACTCTACTTCTCCCCTCTATCTTTAGAAGGTGACCAAATGCTAGTCATCTTCTGGTTGGGTTTGCTGCATTTCCTGTGTTGCAGCAAATATCTGCTAGTCTCTGATTTCTTAAAGACACATAAATGTTGTGCTCACTCAGAATCCTTTTGAGCTTGCTGCTGTCATACTGTGATTTCCATCTGGTGGTTTGGATTTGGCTAGTTTTTGTTTACTGCAAAGACCATTGTGGCAATAAGGTGAACCGCAGTATTTAATCTTATTATTCTAATTCCTTGTCTACTGCTACCAAATGTACATCATTAACATTTTCTACTTTATATTAAAATAAAGACAAATAATTCCAAAATTAATCAAGTATGGACATTTTTCTCTCTGCTTATAGTTGGTCTTTTTAAATGATGCCTTTTTTGGTGTTTTTTTTTTAGTGTCATTCTTCCACTTCCTCAGAATGTGAAGGATTATTTACTCGATGATGGAACTCTGGTGGTTTCAGGAAGGTAAAGTATTTTAGAAAAAAATTTCTTAAACTTTATCATAAAGAAACACATAAAATGAATGAATTAGCTTAGGCACCATTCTTTCCCTTTAGCTCTTTTTCTCTCCTAGCCAAAATGATGTGCTGATCTTTGTCTCATATTCCTTCTCAATGTTCACTTAATATTTTCAACATTAAGTACTTTTCCCTGTAATAATTACAAGTTGTGAAATTGAGCAGTTCCTTTCATCTCTGTCTTTAGAAAACAGTTATGATGACAACTTTTCCTTCAGACGGTAGCAGGGTGGGGGAAGTACACATTAAAATTCTTTGAGATCCTTCAGTTTTGATGATTAAAAATTCATTGTTGCAAACAGGCTTTATCATTTAATTCCTCAACATTTTCTTCCCCACGATTGAACTAGTGTGGCCCCCCTTCCACTTTCTAAAAGCTGTTCAGGTAGTTTCCCTATTTATAGAATAAAGGGAAGAAGTTACTGTGTTTTCGGTCTTTTGGATGCAAACTTGAAAACGTTGAAGAATCATAGGATTTAGTGAAGTTCTCATTTTTTTCATTCGAGGCTGCTCAGAAGTCACGTTATGAGTGTTCAGCCCTCACCAGCCTTTCTAAAATAGCCTAACAGTAACCCTATGCCCTGACCTCCCTTCATTTTTCTGCATAACACTTACTTCCACCTGACAGTTGTTAATTGTTCCATTAGAATGCAGTTTCACGAAAACAGGGACTTGGCCCATTTGTTCACCCCAGCTCGTGGAACAGTGCCTGATACAGCAGAAGTGCTTGATAAACATTTGTTGAATGAAGGAACTGTAGAAATACAGTAAGAATTGTGTGTTTTCAGTAACACTAACTGGACCCCATATTTTTGCCTGTTGGGTTTTTAGTGTGGTTTTCTGGATTATATTTCTGTTTTTGGTATTCACAGAGCCTCAATAACCTGAAAATTATTAATGTAGCACCTCATTAACTTTGAATAATTTGAGGCTAAGGAAACAGTGGGAAAGTCAGACAAGTCTCAACTTTAGGATATTTACAGGTATAATTTTTTTTGTTTTGTTTTTCTTTTGAGATGGAGTCTCGCTCTGTCACCCAGGCTGGAGTGCAGTGGTGCGATCTTGGCTCACTGCAAGCTCTGCCTCCTGGGTTCACGCCATTCTCCTGCCTCAGCCTCCCAAGTAGCTGGGACTACAGGCGCCCGCCACCACGCCCGGCTAATTTTTTTTATTTTTAGTAGAGACGGGGTTTTACTGTCTTAGCCGGGATGGTCTTGATCTCCTGACCTCGTGATCTGGCCGCCTGGGCCTCCCAAAGTGCTGGGATTACAGGTGTGAGCCACCACACCTGGCCTTTTTTTTTTTTTTTTTTTTTTTTTTTTTTTTTTTTAAGATGGAGTCTTGCTCTGTCAGCCAGGTTGGAGTGCAGTGGCTCAATCTCAGCTCACTGCAACCTCTGCCTCCCAGATTCAAGTGATTCTTTTCCTGCAGCCTCCCAACTAGCTGGGACAACAGGTGTGCACCACCACACCCAGCTAATTTTTGTATTTTTAGTAGAGATGGAGTTTAACCATGTTGGCCCGGCTGTCTTGAACTCCTGACCTCAGGTGATCCACCTGCTTCAGCCTCCCGAAGTGTTGGGATTACAGGCGTGAGCCACTGTGCCCGGCCAGTTTTATTATTCTCAAATACATATACCCTATTTGCTTTATAAATGAGCTTATATATAATAAGCTTATGTAAATGAGACTGTAAGTAAAATAGCTTTTAATATTAGAAAATAATTGGTAAATCTCAGTAGTGTAAACATGTTGAAGAGCTCCTATGATGATTCTCACTGGCCAGATGTTTGCATGACCTCTGGCTTAGGCAAGCACTGATGTTAAATACTGTTAAACAGGGCAGGGCGCGGTGGCTCATGCCTGTAGTCCCAGCACTTTGGGAGGCCGAGTTGGGTGGATCACCTGAGGTCAGGAGTTCAAGACCAGCCTGACCAACATGGTGAAACCTCATCTCTACTAAAAACACAAAAATTAGCTGGGCATGGTGGTGGGCACCTCTGATTCCAACTACTCGGGAAGCTGAGGCAGGAGAATTACTTGAACTCAGGAGGCGGAGGTTGCAGTGAGCCGAGATCGTGCCATTGTGCTCCAGCCTGGGCAACAAGAGCTAAACTTCATCTCAAAAAAAAAAAAAAAAATACTGTTAAACAACACAATATGGTGCTTTACAGTAACCTACAAATCACATAGGGACCCTGCCCTTTTGGAGTTGACAGCTCAGCTTCATATTTTGTGAAAGCCAGCATGGCATAGTGCTGTTTCTTTAGTCAGATGGCCGAATTTTAAGTAATATCTTTGCTATTTTCTAGCCCTTCCCTCTGTGCCTCAGTTTCCTTGTCTGAATATGGGGCAAATGACAGTATAGAGCTTACTTTATAGGGTCATTGCAAAGATACAAAGTGATAATACGTAAAATGTTCAGTCTAATGCCCACTATATTGTATGCTCTTAAGACATGGAACTACTTTTATTATCATTAATCTTAGATGAACATAGCAAACACACAAGAGAATATATAATGAAAATTGGGCTAAGTGCTATGCAGAAAATGGGGTGGTCATTGCCCTTAAATTGCTGGGAGAGCTGAGGATCGCGAGGAGGGTCAGGGAATGCTCCGAAGAAGGATCTTTGGAGCCTCTGAGATGTGAAGATTGGAGGAATATAGTCAGTTGAAGGGCGAATGGAAGAATCTTCCAGGTGGGGGGAACAGCATTAATGAAGGCTCTAGGCCTGGAAGATCTTGACATACAAGAAGCTTGGAAAAGGTCATGTAGCTAGAGTATGGGGAGTGAGAGAAGGGTAAGTGGCATGAGATTCACAGTTGATGACATGGGGGAGGACAGTTAAGATTAGGGGTGTGTGTGGGAGTCATGTTAAAGATGCTGCAATTTATTCTGAGAATGTCAGGAAGGCATTGAAGGGCTCTGAGCAAGAGAATGACTTGATCAGATTTCAGTTTGCAGCTGTGGCAGGTGACTGTGGAAACGGAGGATGGGTTAGGAAGATATTGTGTTGGACTGGGTGAGACCTGCTAGTGGCTTGAACTAAGATGGTGACAGTGGGGTAGGGGGAGGAAGTGGGTTTCAGAAGATTGGGAGCTTGCACCTTCAGAACTTGATGACAGGGATGTGTCAAGAATTCCTCTCAGATTTCTGATGGAACAACTAGATGAATGAAGATGTCATTTGCTCAGGTTGAGAGAAGCATTGTCTGTTGAGCCTTTTTGAAACCTCACAATCTTGAGAATTTTGAAAGGTTAGTGATTTTAGATTAGGTTACTTTTACAGACAAAAACTTGAAAATTTTAAGTATAATTTAAATGAGATACATTTACCATAAAATGTATAGGTCTTAAGTGTACAACTTGGCGAATTTCGATAAATGGTTACACCTGTTTCACCGTCACTCCATTCAAAACGTGGAACATTTTCATTCCCTAGAAAAGTTTCTCTTGTCCCTTTCTTAGTTCAGTTTTGTCAGTTCTAGAATTTCGTGTAAGTGGAATTACATATTATGTATTCTTTTATGTCTATGTAAGTGGGAAAAATGCAAACCGTTTTTCCTCTGCTCTCACACCACAACAATCAACACAGAAGACCTCTGTGACCACATGTGTGGGATTTTCTTCCCACCAAGAAGCAATCAGTTCTGCAGCAGACGCCAGCTAAGGGTCCTCCAGTCCAGTTCAGTTGACACCGTCTACCTGGAGGAGCATCAGATCCACAGGTTGAGGGCTCAGTCTCACAAAGACTGCCCCCCACTCTGATGTCAATTGCAAGCCCCAGGTTCCTCCACCTGTGCATCTGACCAGGCAGCTAGAAATGAGTGTCCCTTCCTTGGGTTTGAATCATTTGCTAGACCAGCTCACAAAACTGAGGGAAACATTTACTTAGGTTTACCAGTTTATCATAAAGGATGTTAAGCCCTGGTCTGGTGGCTCATGCCTGTAATCCCAGCACTTTGGGAGCCCAAGGTGGGTGGATCACTTGAGGTCAGGAATTTGAGATCAGCCTGGCCAACATGGCGAAACCACATCTCCTAAAAATACAAAACTTAGCTGGGCGTGGTGGCGCACTCCTGTAATCCCAGCTACTCAGGAGGCTGAGGTAGGAGAATCACTTAAACCCAGGAAGTGGAGGTTGCAGTGAGCCGAGATCGCACCATTGCACCCCAGCCTGGGCGACAGAGCGAGACTCTGTCTCAAAAAACCAAACAAACAAAAATAAAGGATATTAATAATGGATACAGATGAAGAGATGCGTAGGGTGAGGTGTGGGGGAAGGGATGCAGATCTTCTATGCCCTCCCTACATGCGCCACCCTCCAGAAGCTCCATGTGTTCAGCTCTCCGGAAACTGTCTGGAAGCTCATCGTACTTCGCAAGAAAGTGGGAGATGGCTATGGAGGTCTGCCACGGACCCTAATTCTTCATGCCTCATCCTCCGTTACTTCCACATACAGTACGTGCCTTTCTCTCCAGACTCTGTAAGGTATAGTCTTGTTTACAGTTACAAGTTAGCACATAGTCTGGGTTCAATAAATATTGGTTGAATGAGTGAATGAACATGCTTATCCTACTTTCTTTCCATGGTAACCTCTACTGAGTTCAGTGAATAGAATAGGCCAAGTATGAGGACTAGTTTACCTTGTTTGCTGAGTCAGATCTAATGGTAATGGTTTCCTGGAGTGATACGTAGAGGATTCTGAGGCTGCATCCAGGGTTCAGGGAGAAAGCATGCTTGGTTTGATTCTTGTTACCTGCTGTGGGTGTAGGAAAGGAGGCTGGCAACGTGCATTTCTGGTATAGGACAGTGATTCAGTTTCACTGAACAGTTATTGCATGCCTAGTATGAGATGGGCACTAAGCTTGATACTAGCATAACAAGATGAGCAGGGCATCCTACCGTAGGAGTCTCGGCTTATTAGCAAGTCAAACATAAATAAATCAATAAATGTCTGAGTTGTTTTGTGAAAAATGTTTTTGAATAAAAGCATCAACCAGCTGTGGTGTCTCATGCCTGTAATCTAGCACTTTAGGAGGCGGAGGTAAGAATATCACTTGAGGCCAGGAGATGGAGACCAGTCCGGCCAACATAGTGGGGCCTCGTCTCTACAAAAAAATAAGAAGTTAGCTGGGCATGTTGGCACACACCTGTAGTCCCAGCCGTTCAGGAGGCTGAGGCACAAGGTTGGCTTGAACCCAGGAATTGGAGACTGCAGTGAACTATGATCATGCTGCTGCACTCCAGCCTGGGCCGCAGACCTTGTCTCAAAAAAAAAAAAAAACATCAAGTATTCTGATAAGTAATGTATTTGGGGTTTAATTAATCATTGTGAGCTGGGGTCATCCAGAAAGTCTTTACAGTAAGGTGATACTTGAACTGAGCCCACACATTGGGTCTGACGCAGATGGTACCTCCCTTCCAGTCACTAATCCTCATTGTCTCTGTTTGGTCACGAGTTCTTTCGTGACCTTGTCTCCCTTAAGGCTGAATAGTAAAATGAGTTGAACATCCCTAATTGGAAAATCTGAAATCTGTCCAGATGGGTACCGAGATAGTGACATTTTTGCTTTCTGAATATTGTATGAAATTATCTTTGGGCCATGTGTGTAAGATGTATATGACACTGACACATAAATGATTTTTTTAATTTTTAATTTTTAGTTTTTGTGGGTACATAGTAAGTGTACATATTTATGGGGAACATGAGATGTTGTGATCCAGGAATGCAGTGTGGCATAAGCACATCATGGAGAAAGGGGTGTCCATCCCTTCAAGCATTTATCCATTAAGTTGCAAACAATCCAATTACAGTCTTTGTTTTTAAATGTACAGTTAAGTTATTATTGACTGTAGTCACTCTATTGTTCTGTCAAATAGTAGGTCTGTGGTTGGGTGCTGTGGCTCATGTCTGTAATCCCAGCACTTTTGGAGGCCCAGGTGGGCAGGTCACCTGAGGTCAGGAGTTCAAGACCAGCCTGGCCCAACATGGTGAAACCCCCGTCTCTACTAAAACTACAAAAACTAGCTGGGCGTGGTGGCAGGTGCCTGTAATCTCAGCTACTCAGGAGGCTGAGGCAAGAGAATCACCTGAACCTGGGAGATGGAGGCTGCAGTGAGCCAAGATTGTGCCACTGCACTCCAGCCTGGGTGACAGAGTGAGACTCTATCTCAAAAAAAAAAAAAAAAAAGGTCTTATTCATTCTTTCTACTTTTTTTGGTACCCATTAACCCCCACTTCCTCACAGTCCCCTACTACCCTTCACAGCCTCTGCTAACCATCTTTCTTCTCTATATCCATGAGTTCAATTAGTTTTTAGATCCCACAGATAAGTGAAAACTTGATGTTTGTCTTCCTGTGCCTGGCTTACTTCACTTAACATAATGATCTCCAGTTTCATCCATTTTGTTGCAAACGACTGGATCTCATTCTTTTTTAATGACTGAATAGTACTCCTTTGTGTATATGTACCACATTTTCTCTATCCATCATCAGTTGATGAACACTTAGGTGGCTTCCAAATCTTAGCTTTTGTAAACAGTGCTGCAACAAACGGGAGTTTACGTTTAGACTTGGATCCCATCCCTAAGATATCTCATATATATGCAAATACTCCAAACTCCAAAACACTTTTGACCCCAAGCATTTCAGATGTAGGATCCTCAGCCAGTAGATGCCAATTATAAAATACATTGGGCATATTCATATTTTGATTCTTCACAATTCTGTGAAGTAGTTGCTATTTTCCCAGTTTTATAGATGGCATATTGATGCAAAGTTCTGGGCTGACAGTGGCAGAACTGAGATATTTAAACTGTGTCTGCCTGCCTCCAGAGCCACTGCTCTGGTGTGCCAGCTCTGTGTAAGTTGTAATATAGAAAATATAGCATCCTAAATATTAGCACCATACTTTATCTATTTAGTTCTCTGCATGCAGAGGGTTACCTTAGAAAGCCAAGTCTAATAAACTTGCACTTTTTTTTTTTTTTTTTTTTTTGAGAGAGAGTCTCACTGTGTCACCTAGGCTGGAGTGCAGGGGCGCGATCTTGGCCTACTGCAACCTCTGCATACCGGGTTCAAGCAATTCCCTTGCCTCAGCCTCCCGAGTAGCTGGGACTACAGGTGCCTGTGACCATGCCCAGCTAATTTTTTTTTGTCTTTTTAATAGAGATGGGGTGTCACTATTTTGGCCAGGCTAGTCTTGAATTCCTGACCTCGTGATCCACCCGCCTTGGCCTTCCAAAGTGCTGGGATTACAGGCATGCGCCACCGTGCCTGGCCAAACTTGCATATTTTTATACATTGTCACCTTTTACAGTGAATAAAATTTGTCATACTTTAGGCACTGCAGTAACTTCTGAAGAACTATATGAATACCTTGATAACAAGTATGTTTTTTAAAATGTATGTTGTTATACTAACAAAAACGGTAAGTGATTTTTAGAGTGGTAGAATATATTTTCATATTTCATCTTATATTGTACGATTAGGTAAACCATGTTAAAGATAATGTTGCATTTTAAAATATTATGTGGCATATAAAGAGAGACGTAAGAGAGAAAGGCTGTCCCCTTGGGCAGGGATTCATACGCTGACAGTGTGTTAGTATTTCCACTATGGAACAGTTCTTAGCTTTGACTGGTTCTTAGCTTTGTGAATCTGGAAAAGCAAGAATTACAAAGAGTTGATTAAAACTTGGGGAAGGCCAGGTGCGGTGGCTCACGCCTGTAATCCCAGCACTTTGGGAGGCGGAGGTGGTTGGATTATCTGAGGTCAGGAGTTTGAGACCAGACTGACCAACATGGCGAAACCCTGTCTCTAGTAAAAATACAAAAATTATCCAGGCATGAGGCCAGGTGCGGTGGCTTATGCCTGTAATCCCAACGCTTTGGGAGGCCAAGGAGGGCGGATCACAAGGTCAAGAGATCGAGACCATCCTGGCCAACACGGTGAAACACCATCTCTACTAAAAATACAAAAAAATTAGCTGGGCGTGGTGGCGGGTGCCTGGAGTCCCAGCTACTCGGGAGACTGAGGCAGGAGAATGGCGTGAACCTGGGAGGCGGAGCTTGCAGTGAGCCAAAATCATGCCACTGCACTCCAGCCTGGGCGACAGAGCGAGACTCCATCTCAAAAAAAAAAAAAAAAAGGTTGGAAGCATTATTGTATCCATTTTTGCCCATTTAAGGTATTTTTTCTCCATTTATTGTGTTAAGTACTTGGTGAGCCCTTTCATTCTAAAGACTTTAATTTCCTGTTTTAGAATATTAAAAAAGAATCTTTGATAATTTCCTCTAATTTCTTGCTTCTCTTTCTGGATCTCCTGTTATTTTGGTGTTTGATCTTTTGGCTTAATTCTCTGAATTTTATTATTTCTTCTCTATTTTCTCTTTCCTTGTCTTTTTTGTTCTACTTTCTAGGTGATTATTTTTCCATTCTATTGAATTTTAAAATTTCAACTATCATGTTTTCAGTGTCTACAAGTTCCTCTGTTCCTTTTTTATAGCCTCCTGTTATTCCTTAATGGATGTGACATCTTTTATATTCAAGGATATTAATGATTTTTAAAATTATCTTTCATCTGGTCCCTTTATTGTCTTTTTTTCTTCCATTTTCTTCTTTTTTCTTCCTTTTTTCTCTCCTTTTTGAAAACATTTTTCATCTTGGAGTTTTTCTTCTGTTTTCTAATCATTGTAGGCCTTCCTTCATATTTAAGAGTGAGGAGGACACACACAGATATTTGCAGACTTTGCGTACCTGGGTGGAGCTTGATGCCTGAGGATGCCAGCAGGCAGCAAACATTGATGGAAGATTCCCAGATAATGGTGTGTCCTCTGGGGTTGCTCAGTTTCTGCCCGGAAGAATCCTTTAATCTGTCTGTGTTGTGGGAGCAGGGTAGGAGGAAGGGGACTAGGGGTCGCAGTGTTCAGTTTGACTTTCACATAACTTGTCATCATAGTCCAGGTCCAACATTTCACCCCCATATTCATCTGGGCCATTATGTACCTCAACCCTCTTGAGTTCATTTTTTCCAGAGAATAAATCTGCTTCCAAAGGGGCTGAGGAGAATTAGTTGCTAGGATGTGCAAGGTGAGGAGATGGGTGTGTCTCACTGCTCCCTGGATGGACTTCAGAGCTTCAGTTCCATGTTCCAGGATAACTCTAAGTTCTAACCTGTTGCCCCTTGACTTATCCCTCCCCTTGACTTTCTGTTTTCCAAACTTTTGTTGCCATCTTTCTTCTATGGTTGATTCCTTTTCACTCAGTATTGTCCTTGGAATCTTTTTTTTTAGTAGAGTTTCCAGAGGGAATATAGAGATAAAAGCACATGTTTAACCAGAATCTTCCTTTTCCTTTTCTTTCTTTTGTCTTTGCATAGCTGCTATGCTTGTTCTTATGAATATTTTTCTCAATGATATGAGTTATTCCTAGGCTAGTTATTTGTAGTTGTGTGTTGAGGAGGGGCCAGAGTGGTGTTCTGAGTCTTCCGTCTGAGTTCTTTCAGCCTCTGATTCACTTTAGGCGATGAAGATGAGCTGCAGGGTGGCCTTTTTCAGCCCTTGTGTTGCAGGTGATCAGTGACTATCTGGGGCCAGTGGTGTGGGTGGTAAGAAGAATTTACCATGACAGTTGGAGGCAGAGAAAGGCAAATTTATTAGAGAAAGCGTGAAAATATGTTTCAAAGGTACAATGGGCAGGTCAGCAAGAAAGGAGCTGACTGCAGGGAGACAAAGGCTTGCTGGGGATTTTGTAAGATGGTACTTGTGCTGTGTCCTGAAGAGGACTTTGTGCAGTACTGATAACGCCAACGTTGCAGTGAGCTCACTTGCATTTTTCTGTCAATTGAGGGTGAGGTGATAGCTGGGCATGGAAAGATAGTGAGTTACTTGCGCAGGGGGGCTGTGTGTCCTGGACCATGAAGAAAGGCAGACTTATAGCTTATCTGCCTTGTCTTTTTGTTTTCCCCTCCTCCCGCGAGTCCAACCCCTTTTCCCTAATGAGGACTGCACACCTTGCTTTGCTTCTGTCTTCTTCAAAGACATTATGCCTGTTTACTTTCCCCTCTCTCTCTCACCCTTTGCTGTGGTTCAGTCTAGATGCAGAATGAATTTCTGACACCAGCCCACACACCCTGTTTTCACTGTGCAAAGAAAAGATTCTTGGTTTTGCCCCTACAGTAGTTCCATCGTCTGTGTAGACAGCTCTTCAGACATTTGCTTCTGGTGTCTTCCTTTATCCTATTCCATCTTTCCTTTCTTGAGAGAACTTTCTCATATACTGAGGTTCAGAGTCTAGATGATTCTCAGTATTATCAGAGGTGGAGTTTTTTTCTCTTTCCCTTGTTTTTAATGATATCTGAGAACAGGACAGAAAGATTTTATTCTGTCATCTCTTCATGCAACCGTACTCTCATTTATTTATTTCTTCTTTTTTTGAGACGGGGTCTCACTCTCTTGCCCAGGCTGTAGTGCAGCAGTGTGATCATAGGTCACTGCAGCCTCAAACTCTTGGGCTCAAGGGATCCTTCTGTGTCAGCTTCCTGAATAGCTGTGACCACAGGTGTTTTCCTCCACACCTGGCTAATTTTTAATTTTTTTGTAAAGACAGAGTCTCTGTGTTACCCAGGCTGGTCTCAAACTCCTGGGCTCAAGCAATCCTCCCATCTCAGTCTCTCAAAGTGCTGGAATTACAGGTGTGAGCCACCATGACTGGCCTTGTTCTCCAATTTTAAGGCTTTTATTTTTTTTTATTTATTTTTCAGACAGTGTTTTACATTGTCACCCAGGCTGGAGTGCAGTGGCAGGATCTTAACTCACTGCAGCCTTGACCTCCCATGTTCAAGTGATCAATCCTCCCACCTCAGCCCCCCAAATAGCTGGGGCTACAGGCGCATGTCTCCTCGCCCAGCTAATTTGTGTATTTTTTGTAGAGACAGGGTTTTGCCATGTAGCCCAGGCCGATCTCTACCTCCTGAGCTCAAGCGATCCACTCACCTCAGCTTGCCAAAGTGCTAGGATTATAGGTGTGAGCCACCACACCTAACCTAATTTTAAGGCTATTTTAAAACATACTCAGTACCCCTGAAATTAGGACCACACAGTGACCGAGTCCTTTTCTTTCTTGATGTTTGTTTGTGTTTTTTTAGGGATGATCCACCAACACATTCTCAGCCAGACAGTGATGATGAAGCAGAAGAAATACAGGTTGGTGCCAAATAAAATAATCTGTTCTGTAGACTGTTGTAATTTAAATGATCTCTGAGATGGTTCTGACTTGTAGATATTATCTTACATCTGATAAAATGAGAAATTAGGTGAGAATCTTACTTTGACATATATTTACATATATTTTCACATATACTCTGTGTTCCCGAAAAGATGTCCCCTGTTTGATTTATAATTTTTAGATGGAGCACTGCTTTTTGAAGCCCAGTGCAGTATTTAAATTTAATGTTTTTTTTTTTCCTCTTTTTCATGCAGTGGTCTGATGATGAGAACACAGCCACGCTTACGGTAAGAGCACAGTAGACTCAGCGTGGGGACAGCCTCACACTGTCACACAAGGGTTAGCGTCAAGGTTTAAGTGCGTACCTCTCTAAATTCCTAGTCACCATTTCATGTATTATTTTTCCTGTGGGCTGTCGTTTTTATTTTGAAAAATAACTTGAAGCGTCATTTAGCAGGCAAACATGATTTGCCCTTTTTCCCTTTGATTGCAAAGGAAATATTTCGAGTGCATAGTTGCTGCCTTGACTTATTTCTGTTAAGCTCTGACGCTCTGCAAGAAGGAATTATGCCTAACATTAAACTTTAAGATTCCTGAATCTCTGGAACATAAACTGAAAATCTGTATTTCCTTATTCAAGTATATTTATTTATTAGTTAGTTGTTTTGTGTATTTATTTTTGAGACAGATTCTTGCTCTGTCACCCAGGCTGGAGTGCAGTGGTGTGATCTTGGCTCACTGCAACCTCCGCCTCCCAGGTTCAAGCTATTCTCCTGCCTCAGCCTCCTGAGTAGCTGGGATTACAGGTACCTGACACCATGCCTGGCTAATTTTTGTATTTTTAGTAGTGACAGGGTTTCACCATGTTAGCCAGGGTGGTCTCGAACTCCTGACCTCATGTGATACGCCTGCCTCGGCCTCCCAAAGTGCTGGGATTACAGTTGTGAGCCACCGCGCCTGGCCTCAAGTGTATTTAAATGGCATAAAAATGACTGTTTCTTTCAAGCGAGAGTAGAGAGGTATGTGACTTTTACCAGTGTTTTACATAAAAATGTAGAAGTTATCAAGCATATTACGGTGTTTCAGGATAAGAGTGCTGTTGTGAAAGTTAACCTAAAATTTTTTAAATGAAGATATTTTTAAAGGAGTGAAGCAAATGATCTATTTCTAAAAATAGGTGAATGAAACTCCTCATACCTTGAGTTGAAAGGGGAATGTTTTTAGTGAAACTCCTTACAAGTAAATGTAAAGGCAGAAATAGAGAAAACTAGCTTTGTGGGGGGGGTTTGTTCTAATCCAGCTCTAAATAAGAAGATACTTGTTTATTTTAATGAATGAGATATGATTGCCAGGGTAGAAGGAAAAAAAAAAGGAGTGGAGCTGCTCAAAACTGACATATTTCTTTAGGTGTAAAAAGGGAAGCCTGCCAGCAGGTACCTAAGTGGAAAGTTTACGTGTTTCATTTACTCCAGATGCCACTCAGATCACTCTCCTTTTATGAAAATTCCATTCAGTGTCATGTAAATGTTACTTGTCTGCCATACTCAGGGCACTAAACTGGATTCCGTGAGATGAACAAAGATGAATATGATTTTTAACTTGACCAAGGTTCAGATTTTGAGTTTTGCTTGTTTTAAAACTTGTCTGGAAATAGCAGTGTTTAAATACAGTTTGCCACGTCATTTATTTTTCATTCTCTCCGTGGCTTTGGGGGATACCATATATCTAAGACTCTTCCTGCAAGTGGAAGGGCTTCTAGCTCTTCAAGTAGGGATGTTACTTCTGACAACTGGAGTATTGCTACAGGTGATACTCCACCTGTCTCTTTTCTCTTGATGAATACTGGTTTTATGTCGGTGTACAGAGAACCATTCATTCCTTCCTCACATCCTCAGAAGCGTAGTAACGTGTCATTTCAGCTTTGCAGGCTTTGATTGTCTGGAAAATGCCATTTAAGCAGCTGATTATTTTATTTCTCTTTTTGGTAAATGTACTTGATCACTGATTTTATTTAGCTGGGTTCAGAAATTCTGATAGTAATTTGTATTCTAAATTCTGTTTTTAACACCCTAAACTATAACCTTGAGATTTTGATCTTGTTTTCCATATATACTGTGATGATATTGACGTGCCCAATGATTTCTTCTCTCTCTGTAGGCACCAGAATTTCCTGAGTTTGCCACTAAAGTCCAGGAAGCTATCAATTCCCTTGGGGGCAGTGTCTTTCCTAAGCTTAACTGGAGTGCCCCAAGGGTAGGAACACATAAGTAATTCTCTTACTGTTTGAATATTCTTTGTTTTGCTATTTATTTCATTTCATATCCCTACAGAAGGTCTAATTATATTCCTAATTCTAGGAAAAATGATGTGGAATTTATTATTAATTTCCCTCTACTGTTTTACTTTCCGGATTTTGCTATACACTTGCCTGGGTCTGTGAAATACTATATATTCTGCCAAAAGGTAGTTTCCACCTCTTGTGTTGCTGATTGTTTTCGAATTCTGAGGAAATTCATACTCTGCCCTTTTCAAAACTTCAGCTGTTCAGTTTAACAGAGAAATTTTTCTTTGTTGAAAAGTAATAAAAATAAAAGTGTCATAGGCTATAGAAATAGAGTGATTGGAGAAGTCAACTGATCTTTTCTTAAATTGTGTCTTATTATTTTAATACTGCATTGACAAGATTTTTATAAAAGTTAAGGCCTGTGGAAAAATCCGTTAGTTGTTTTAATCCAATAGAAAACACTTTTATATCAGCAAAGCTTATTTAAAGAATCAGAGACCTATTTGTAATTTCAAAAGTTATCTCATGCCTTTTTTATTCTAAAATGAATGATAATTTGTAATCTTTGTTTTTACTTTTATTATTTTTCTTTTTTGTTTTTACTTCTAAAAATTAATTATAGTCTACATGTACAGAATTTAAAATTTCAAATAAATTTGGAAGCTTGCCATGAAAATCAGCAGGTCTTGACACCTGTTTTACTTCACCATTTCCTACTCCCCAGAGGTAGCTGTTTTCAGATATTTTAGTACTTTTCTTCCATGTAGTGTGGATAACTGGATAGTGGTTTGCAACTGTTAGTTTTCTCAAAATTCTGTTATATCTTGTGTCTGATCTGTCTGTGGGAGAGGTGTATTTTTTAAATGACTTAATTATTCTGTAATTTTTAGGCATGTTCCACTGAGCTTTGTGCATACTTTGCATTTGCCGTCCCATCTTTTGTTCTTATATATGAGACATTCACCACTTGAAGTTGTAGTGGTTCAGAATAGCTCACCTCCTTCTCTTTCAGATTTGATAGACATAGGGTATAACTGCCCCAGCCGCCAAAGTTCAGGTGTTTGGCTGCCACTCCCCAGAAACGGGAAGAGTGGAAATTGATCTCTCTTTTCTTGGAGAGTAGCTGGTCAGGCTATTTCTTTACCACCTTAATCTTGTAGCCAAAATGTCAGTGTTTCTGATACTTCATTTTCTTCTCTTCTGTTATCAGTAAGAAAAACATTGTGAAGTACTTAGGCCTGTGCTGAAATGTGAGGACCCTGACATCTCAGTGTTCATAACCGAGTGTCTGAAATGCAGTGGTGACACTCTTTGTTGTTAAGCATAATTTAACATTTGACAGTACTGCTAAAATTTACTTGACTTCCTTCTTTAAACCCTTGAGGTGGTATGCATTATTGATTTTGTTATAGGTCTGAGCATTCATAGCAGCCAACATGGAATGTGGACTAAATAGCATGTGCTTCATTCTTTAGGATGCGTATTGGATAGCAATGAATAGTTCTCTGAAATGTAAAACCCTCAGCGACATCTTTCTACTTTTCAAGAGTTCTGATTTCATCACTCGTGACTTCACTCAGCCGTAAGTATCTCTTATTCTCTCATGTCAATAGTTTCAGTATTTGTGCAAATTTCTGTATAGATGAAATTCCATTACTTATAGTACTATTATAAATCATAGCGCCATATAACAAAGCTATTTCATATTGCCAAAATGACCTGTTAAAGCAAATCTTTCTTTTCCCTTTATAGAAAATGGTATATAATGAATATCTGAAAATGTTAAGGACTTTCTGTATCTCTGCCCATTAAACATTTCAGTAATTTTTTTCCTATTATAAAACTGATAAATATTTATCATAGAAAAGCAAAATTAGGGATTACAGCTAAATAAAAACAGGAAATATAAAAGCATTCATGGCCAGGAGTGGTGGCTCACGCCTATAATTCCAACACTTTGGGAGGCCAAGACAGGTGGATCACCTGAGGTCAGGAGTTCAAGACCAGCCTGGCCAATATAGTGAATCCCTGTTTCTACTAAAAATACAAAAAATTAGCTGGGCGTGGTGGCACGCGCCTGTAGTCTCAGCTACTTGGGAGGCTGAGGCAGGAGAATTGCTTGAACCCAGGAGGTGGAGTTTGCAGTGAGCCGAGATCGCATGCCACTGTACTGTAGCCTGGGCAACAGAGCAAGACTCCATCTCAAAACAAACAAAAACATAAAAGCACTCATGATCTTGCCACAATTGGTTCTTATACTTCTAGAATTCTATCTATAAATAAATATAATATAAATTATATTTATATTATATTTATTTATCTATAAATAAATATAATATAAATATAATTTATATTATATTTATTTATAGATAGAATTTATTTATAGATAGAATTCTAGAAGTATAAGAACCAATTGTGGCAAGATCATAGATATAAATATATCTATCTCTGCATATATACAGATTTTTTTTAATGGGATCCTGCAGTTTGTATTTCTTTTTTTTTTTTTTTTGAGATAGGGTCTCACTCTTATCGCCCAGGCTGGAGTGCAGTGGCGCAATCTCAGCTCAGTGCAACCTCTGGGTTTAAGCGATTCCCCTGCCTCAGCCTCCCAAGTAGCTGGGACTACAGGCATGCACCACCATACCCGGCTAATTTTTTATATTTTTAGTAGAGGCAGGGTTTCACCATATTGGCCAGGCTGGTCTCGAGCTCCTGACCTCGTGATCTGCCTGCCTCAGCCTCCCAACGTATTAGGATTATAGGTGTGAGCCACCACGCCCAGCCTATAGTTTATATTTCTTAGTAGGCTGCTTTTGCACTTACCAATGTGACATCATTGCATGTCTAAATTCATTATTTTCCATTCCCTTAATGCTGCGCCTCTGGAGAGCTGTAGCATAACATATTTGACCTACCTTCTGTTCTTCCAGAGCTGCAGTGAATATCCTTGAGCTAATTCTTTGTGCACTCCCCTAATTTTTTCCTTAGGATAAGTTTCTAGAAATAGAGTTGCTGTATTGCTTTGCTTTTGCCCGTCACTCTATAGCTAAAGAATTTGACAGTGCAGTCAGCATTGTAGGCGGATGGAATACCTGCCCTGCTGAGCCGCAGGTGCTCCCTTTATGCTTCTTTTGTTGTCTTCAAATAGCAGCTATTTTTCTAGGTTTCTCTTCCTGTCGCATCTTAAACAGACCAGTTATCTCAGGTAAACTCATCTTTAAATGAGTCTTTAAAATAAAGCATATCCCAGCACCTAGAAGCAGGAGCATGAGAGTGAAAATCTTGTATAGGCATGCCACTTCTGCCCTGTCCAGTTGAGTTTGTCCTGCCAGTTCATTCCATGTCAGACTCAAATCCTTTTTTTGAAGTAGATCCTGGCATGGATAACTAAGTTCACTCCATGACGGTCGTGCATCAACTCTGGCGTCTGAGCTCTGCAGCTTGGACATAAGGTTTTAGTATTATATTAATTAAAGAAGGGGAAGTTAAGTAACCAGTGAGTGTGGTTGTGTTACATCATATTACATGTTTGTTGTATAAGGATTTTACCTGTATTGGTATTTCTAGTTTTATAGAAAAAAGTATGTGTGTGTGTCTGTGTCAGTGTCTGTGTGTGTGTGTTTAATAGAGATGGGGTCTCACTATGTTGCCCAAGCTGGTCTCAAACTCCTGGTCTCAAATGATCCTTCTGAGTCTGAGCAAGTATTGTTTTGACGTGTAATTGTCAGCCCTCTGGTTGTGTTGGCACAGGTGTTGGTAGACTGTTTTAGTAACCAGTAGTATTTTCATTCTAGGAGATACTCTCTGAAAAACAGAACAAAGTTGTGCCTCTTTTTTCCATTGTAAAGCTTTTTGACATGTAATGCTTTAAGAGGTCTTAAAATATGTTACACTGAAAACACTGTCTACTTGATAATTCAACTGATAAGTGTTTTTTTTTAGACGGAGTCTCACTCTGTCGCCCATGCTGGAGTGCAGTGGTGCAATCTTGGCTCACTGCAACCTCCGCTTCCCGGGTTGAAGCAATTCTGCCTCAGCCTCCCGAGTAGCTGGGATTACAGGCGCATGGCTACCACGTCCGGCTAATTTTTTTTGTATTTTTAGTAGAGACGGGGTTTCACGGCGTTAGCCAGGATGGTCTCCGTCTCCTCACCTCGTGATCCGCCCACCTAGGCTTCCCAAAGTGCTGGAATTACAGGCGTGAGCCACCGCGCCCGGCCATGCCCAGCTAATTTTTGTATTTTTAGTAGAGAAGCAGTTTCACCTTGTTGGTCAGGCTGGTCTTGAACTCCTGATCTTGTGATCCGACCGCCTAGGCTTCCCAAAGTGCTGGAATTACGGGCGTGAGCCACCACACCCGGCCATGCCCAGCTAATTTTTGTATTTTTAGTAGAGAAGCAGTTTCACCTTGTTGGTCAGGCTGGTCTTGAACTCCTGATCTTGTGATCCGCCCGCCTAGGCTTCCCAAAGTGCTGGAATTACAGGCGTGAGCCACCACACCCGGCCATGCCCAGCTAATTTTTGTATTTTTAGTAGAGAAGCAGTTTCACCTTGTTGGTCAGGCTGGTCTTGAACTCCTGATCTTGTGATCCGCCCGCCTTGGCTTCCTAAAGTGCTGGGATTACAGGCGTGAGCCACTGCACCTGGCCCTTATAAGGATTTTTTATATGCCTTTAGTGTCGGTTGCAGGGAGAGTGGGAAGACACTTTTGCCTTTCCAGAACTAACTATAAATTGCTTTTAATTCTGAGGCTGATGTTTTTTTAAATCAGCTTTGCAATTTAATGATCAGCTGCCTCCTCTTAAGCTATGTCTTGCTTTTTATCTTCATTTAACTGATGTTCCAGTGGATGGTATGAATAATAGTCTGTTGTTTTGCATTTTGTACTTTTTGACTTTTGCATGGCAGGGAAGTTAAATCAGCAAGTGAGTTTGAGGTCTTGGATTTACAGTGTTTACCCACAGAATGCCATCCTTCTGCTATTATAAATAATTCGGAATTGGCAGGAGCAAATGCCAAGCACTGGGCTTTCAGCCTTTTAGCTGGGCATCACTAACGTGTCACTTTGTCTAGAAATAACTGTTGGTAGTTGCTTAGCAATTAATAAATCAGTTGCATAACAGGAAGTGTTGCCATCACATAAAAATTCCTTATTGATAGAACTCAGTAAAGATGAATGTCACAAAGGCCTTGAAGAGCTCTTAAAAGATTAAATGCCGGGCACGGTTGCTCACGCCTGTAATCCCAGCACTTTGGGAGGCCAAGGTGGGCAGATCACGAGGTCAGGAGATCGAGACCATCCTGGCTAACATGGTGAAACCCTGTCTCTACTAAAAATACAAAAAATTAGCCTGGCGTGGTGGCGGGTGCCTGCAGTCCCAGCTACGCAGGAGGCTGAGGCAGGAGAATGGCGTGAACCCAGGAGGCGGAGCTTGCAGTGAGCCGAGATCGCGCCACTGCACTTCAGCCTGGGTGACATAGCAAGACTCCGTCTCAAAAAAAAAAAAAAAAGTTATAGATTCATTATTTCCAAAATACTTCCATTAAAATATTATATAATAGTCTAGAACATTTAATATTATAATACATAGTTATATATAATATGTATAAATTTATATAACATAAAAATGAGATTATGTTGTTTATACTATTTTGAGGCTTGACTTGACAAAAAAGCAAATATGTTACAGTCAGAATTGCAAGTTAACAGAAGCCGAAAATAGCTTACACACGGGATTTAAAAAATACGTTATTTAACGAGGAGCCTGGAGATTGGGTATTTTTAGGAATGCTCAGTGGCTCACCAAGGTCGCCAGGAACCCATGCTCTTTCAGGCCCTTTCCTTCCGCCATCCTTCACTTAGTGGCTCGGTCTTTGGGTTTCTCACCTAATGGTTAAAAGATTGCTGCTACAGTTCCAAGTATCTGTCATACGAAGACATGAGCATATCTCAACCAAAAACAGGAGGGATAGGTTATGTTTCCTCTCGTTGTTTTCTGTACATGAACGAGTACAACATTCCTGAGGCCTCCTGGGAGACTTCCTCTCAGCCCTCATTGGTCACAGTTACCCAGCCTAATCCAGTAGTTGGCAAAGAGAGCAGAATTGCTGTGATTTGTTTAGATCAAGCTTGTCCAAGCTGCAGCAGCCCATGGGCCGCAGCCCGGGTGGCTTTGAATGTGCCACAACACAAATTCATAAACTTTCAAAAGTCATGAGATTTTTTTTGAGATTTTTGTTTTTTAGATTTTTATTTATTTATTTTTTAGCTCATCAGCTATCATTAGTGTTAGTGTATTTTATATGTGGCCCAAGACAATTCTTCCTCTAATGTTTCCCAGGGAAGCTAAAAGTTTGGACACCCCTGGTTAGACCAAGGTTCTCGACGCGAGCATGCGTTAGGGTTATCCAGAGAGTTAGATGAAACACAGGTTCCTGGGCCCCAGGGTTTCTGGTCCAGCGGGTCTGGAGGGGGCCTAAGCAGATCATTTCTAACCTGTTCCCAGGCAATGTGGATGCCGCTGGTCCAGGCCCACGCCTTGGTGGCTGCTTAGATGAGTCAGCACATGCATCCCAGTGATTAGAGAGGGAACCAGGAAGCACAAATGCTCCCAGCATCTGAACAATCCAGGTTCCATTGGACAGGCTGAAGATGGGAACCCTGGAAGGTAGACAGCTAGTGCTGTCTCCCTGCCTATAATTTACTCTAGAATATTAAGTACTGCTTTTTTCTTTCCTTTTCTTCAAATGGTTACTGTAGAGAAAAAGCTTTAAAAAGTGGAGGTTGACATATGACATATGGCTGGGTACAGTGGCTCACGCCTGTAATCCCAGCACTTTGGGAGGCCGAGGTGGGCAGATCACGAGGTCAGGAGTTCGAGACCAGCCTGGCCAACATGATGAAACCCCGACTCTACTAAAAATCAAAAACAAAAAGAAAGAAATACGACATGTATAAATTTGCTGACTGTATTATTTGCCAAGGTATAAACATTCTATGTGATTAAACTTGCTGAGTCACAGGCTGCTTTCATTATTTTATTGTCACTTCAGTGGGCTGAGTAGACAAGAAAAAATTTTGATACTCAATTGGCATTTAGAAAAAGGAGCTGAGTGAGTGAAAAAATAAATTTGTTAATTGTTTCTCTGAGGGGCTCATGATGAAGGAGAAATACATTTGACTGGAGGTCAGGGAATTTGATTTGTCTTAGTAATTTTTTTTTTTTTTTTAATTTTTTTGAGATGGAGTCTCACTCTGTCACCCAGGCAGAAATGCAGTGGCACGATCTCGGCTCACTGCACCCTCTGCCTCCCACAGTCCCAGACCGACATGCTCATCACTGGATATGTTACATGTATCCTCTTTTTTTTTTTTTTTTTTTTTTTTTTGAGACGGAGTCTCGCTCTGTCGCCCAGGCTGGAGTGAAGTGGCGCTATCTGGGCTCACTGGAAGCTCTGCCTCCCGGGTTCACGCCATTCTCCTGCCTCAGCCTCCCGAGTAGCGGGGACTACAGGCGCTCATCACCAGGCCCAGCTAATTTTTTGTTTGTATTTTTAGCAGAGACGGGGTTTCACTGTGTTTGCCAGGATGGTCTCAATCTCTTGAGCTCACGATCTGCCCACCTTGGCCTCCCAAAGTGCTGGGATTACAGGCGTGAGCCGCTGCGCCTGACCCATTTGTCCTCTTTCAATATGCAAACTATTTGGAACAGCGTGAGAGAAACTGTGTTGATTATTATTCATTTATTTATTTTATTTTATTTTTATTTTTTTCTTGAGATGGAGTCTTGCTCTGTCACCCAGGCGGAGTCCAATGGCACAATCTGGGCTCACTGCAACTGCCGCCTCCCAGGTTCAAGCAATTGTCCTGCCTCAGCCTCCCAAGTAGCTGGGACTATAGGCGTGTGCCACCACGCCTGGATAATTTTTGTATTTTTAGTAGACGCAGGATTTCACCATGTTGGCCAGGCTGGTCTTGAACTTCTGACCTCAAGTGATCCACCTGTCACGGCCTCCCAAAGTGCGGGGATTACAGGCATGAGCCATTGCACCGGGCCTAATTATAATTATGAAGTCCACAAAAAATAGCATGTCAGTCCCAACGCATGTTTAGGGCATAATAAATATACCTATTTATAGTAAGGCCATTTGGCTGGCAGAAAAACTAAGGCTTGTTTATGCTGTGGATGATTTGGGTAGTGATAAAAGAAAAAAATATGGCACTCCTTTTATTTTTTTTTTTTGGTAAAATTATTTCAGTGTTTATTTCGCTTCTGAGTAAAGACAAGGGATGTGTAATTATCTGTCATTGACGTACACTATGTATTTCCCCCTGTACTTTTTTTTTTAATTTTTTTAATTCAGTAGGTTTGGGGGAACAGGTAGTGTTTGATTACATGGGTACGTTCTTTAGTGGTGATTTCTGAGCTTTTGGTGCACCCATCACCTGAGCAGTGTACACTGTACCCAACGTGTAGTCTTTCATCCCTCGCCAACCCTCTCACCCTTTCCCCTGAGTCCTAGAAGTCCAATGTATCATTCTTATGCCTTTGCGTCTTCATAGCTTAGCTCCCACTTACAAGTGAGAACATACAATGTTTGGTTTTCCACTCCTGAGTTACTTCACTTGGAATAATAGTCTCCAGTTCCATCCAGGTTGCTGTGAATGCCATTATTTTGTTCCTTAAAAAAAAAAAAAGACATCTGATTAGTCATCAGTACTAGTTAAGCATATTTCTTTAGTTTGGGGATAGAATATTTTTTCTTTTCCTTTCTTTTTTTTTTTTCTTTCCTTTCTAAAAATTTGTGTCTATAACATTGCTTTCCAAAATTCCTGTTAACTGGCAAATTTTAAAGTGTAGTAAAAATATGCTGGCATAATTTCGTAGTAGCTTTCATCACAGTAGGCCTTTGGGATTTTGTTTTTTCTTCAGAATAAAATCTTTGCTATTATTATACCTGAGAATTCTTTTAGTTTGCCACTTACATTGTAAATAATGTAACATTTATTACTTAATCACATTTGTGTTTATTTTAGAATTTTCATAGCTAGCTAGAGGAACTATAATTATTCTGCCAAGAATTTGAACTTTGAATTCAACATAAGAGCCTCCTTTCAGCTTAGACTACAAATCAGTGACTTTAGTTGAATACCACGTTCTGTTGGTACTTTGCTGAAAATTTCAGTCGAAGAAATCTTCCAAATTAGTGTTAAATAGTAACCTAGGAAAAAAATTGGGGGAATTTTTTTTGGTGGTGGTGGTGGTGGTGGTGGCTTTTTTGTTTTTGTTTTTTTCTTGAGATGGAGCCTTTTTGTCATGGGAAATGTGCTGAGTCCTCCAGTGACCTTGGTGGGATTTAGGGTAGCCAGACTGAGTTTTTCAGCTGAAGCTGCGGCCCTGAAGGCTATGCTTGGGGTCCCAGCCGCTCCAGTTTGCTGCTTCCTTCCTTTTCCCTGTTTCTTCCTTTCCCCAAGAATGGTGCAGACTTCCTGCTGAAGCCTGTAGTTGGTAGACAGGCATCTCCTGGCCCTTTTCCCAAGAACCCCTTACAGAGCTTGAACTGCAGCTACTCCTCAGAATAACCATTTCTAAAATATGGGCTAGGTGCGGTGGCTCACATCTGTAATCCCAGGCCGAGGCGGGCGGATTACCTAAGGTTGGGAGTTTGAGACCAGCCTGACCAACATGATGAAACCCCGTCTCTACTAAAAATACAAAAATTAGTTGGGCGTGGTGGCACACGCCTGTAATCCCAGCTGCTCGGGAGGCTGAGGCAAGAGAATTGCTTGAGCCCGGGAGATGGAGGTTGCAGTGAGCCGAGATCGTGCCACTGCGCTCCGGCCTGGCTGACGGAGTGAGACTCTGTCTCAAATAAATAAATAAGTAAAATAAAATATGTGTCTGGTCCCGTCTTGGACACTTCGGATTGGAATCTCTGGGGAAGTATTTTGAAAAATCATCTCATTCCACTCTCTCATTTTCAAACCTGTGTTCTAGAAGCTCTGACACACCCTGAGGTTCATCATGCAATACATAGTTAACTGAATATAAAGACAGGGAAGAAAAAGGGGGCCTGACAAGTTGTCTACAGATTTGATTGCATAATGAACTTTAGAAATCGCCCAATACCATCTGCCATTTACTGCTGAGGCAACTACGAGCCAAAATTATCCCAAAAGATAATTGACTTTTCTAAGATGATAAAATACTAGTACAGAGCCCAAGGTCCTGATTGTGATTTTTAACCTCTGGTCTGTTGTTTTCTTACATTCATTGGAATGTTTTCCTTTTCTCCTTATGTATATTATCTAATCTAAAATATTTCACTTGGCTGTATACTGGATATGTGTACAAAAATAATTTTCTTTCTTTCTTTTTTTTTTTCTTTGTGAGACAGAGTCTCACTCTGTTGCCCAGGCTGGAGTGCAGTGTTGTGATCTCGGATCACTGCAACTTTCAACTCTTGGGTTCAAGGGATTCTCCTGCCTCAGCCTCCCAAGTAGCTGGGCTTACAGGCATGTGCCATCATACCCAGCTAATTTTTATATTTTTGGTAGAGATGGCGTTTCGTCATGTTGGCCAAGCTGGTCTCAAACTCCTGACCTCATGATCCGCCCACCTCATCCTCCCAAAGTGCTGGGATTATAGGTGTGAGCCACCGCACCCGGCCCAAAAATAATTTTCTTAAATAATAGAAAACGTATAGTGGAAAGCTCTAGATACATGTAGTACTTATCAATATGCTGATCCTTGGGGGCGAAAGGGCAGTTTTTTAAAGGATAAAAATAATAAGTTAGTTTTTATTAACTTGTGCGAGTCCATGACCTTAATTTTTGAGGCAGGGTCTCACTCTGGGCTAGAGTGCAATGGTGTGATCATAGCTTACTGCAGCCTCAAACTCCGGAGCTCAAGTGATCTTCCCGCCTCAGCCTCCTGAGTAGCTGGGATTACAGGCGTGAGCCTCCATGCCGGCTAATTTTTATATTTTTTGTAGAGGCAGGACCTAGCTTTGTTGCCCAGCCTGGTCTCAAACTCCTGGCTTTAGGCAGTCTTCCCACCTCAGCCTTCCAAAGTGTTGGGATTACAGGTGTGAGCCCTGTGCCCAGTCCTTAATTTTTATTAACATAAAATAACTGGTAAGCTTAATTTTTATTGAAATAATTTTTAATCGAAAGCTAGTTTTCTAGTTTTAGATTATTAGTCCTCAAGATAATGTACCGTTAAGTTAGTTTGATTTGAAATAAGAGATTTTTGCTTTCCAGAGAAAAACTAGGTTGTTCTTAGGTTTTTTTTTTTGAGATGGAGTCTTACTCGGTCACCCAGGCTGGAGTGCAGTGGCGTGATCTTGGCTCACTGCAACCTCTGCCTCCTGGGTTCAAGCAGTTCTCCTATCTCAGCCTCCTGAGTAGCTGGGACTACAGGTGCACACCACCAGGCCTGGCTAATTTTTTTCTTTTTTTGAGACGGAGTTTTACTCTTGTTGCCCAGGCTGGAGTGCAATGGCACGATCTTGGTTTACCATAACCTCTGCCTCCCGGGTTCAAGCGATTCTCCTGCCTCAGCCTCCCATGTAGCTGGGATTATAGGCATGTGCCACCACACCTAGCTAATTTTGTATTTTTAGTAGAGATGAGGTTTCTCCATGTTGGTTAGGCTGGTCTCGAACTCCCGACCTCAAGTGATCTGCCCCCCCTCGGCCTCCCTAAGTGCTGGGATTACAGGCGTGAGCCGCTGCGCCTGGCCACGCCTGGCTAATTTTTCTATTTTTTGTAGAGACAGGGTTTTGCCATGTTGCCCAGCCACCATGCCAGGTCTGCTCCCTCCCTTTCGGTGAGTCACCAAGTGATCTTGCCTCCACCTCTACGCTTCTCCTTTCCCTGTCCACTCCCGTTCCCTTAGTTAGACCCTCATCTCCCCGAGGCTATTGCAGCAAGCCTTCTACCAGGTTTCTCTGCCTCCCAGGTTGCCGCCCGTCCCCTAAACTGTCCAACACCATTGTGCCATAGTGATATAGATACATTTTTTAAACCCCTGGTACCTGTGAACACAGTGATATTCTTAACGCCTAAATGGAATGATCTCCCTTGCATACTTGAAGACTTTAGGGCTCCCCATTGTCCTTATAATGAAGTCCAAGTGCCCTGGGTGGGCACACAAAGCCTCTCATGACCTGGATACTTCTCTTTGTCCAGAGTTTCTGTCCAGCTCCATCTGTTGCAGTTCCCCCTTGCTCCCCGCATTCCATCAGCTCCATCTGTTGCAGTTCCCCCTTGCGCCCTGCACTCCATCAGAGCTGATCTCCTCTAGTTATTTGAATGCTCTGTGAGATCTCTCACTGCCCTCCCTGCCTTAGCACGTTTCTCTGTGCTTTAAATGCGGACCCCTTCTTGACTACCACTCCCCTCCGACACACAGCAGCCAGCTAATCAGTTCTTCTTTGGTGCTGCAGAGTATTTTTTCTCCAGTGTTTTTAAAATAGTGTCTATTTTTTAGCTTTCTCCACCAGACTAACCTTATACAGAACAAAGGAGTCTTCATCATTTTAACATTTCCAATGCCTAGCCCAAGCTTTGGCATAGATGGGCATTTAATAAGCGATATGAAACATCGTTGATGAAAGTGAGGATTTTTCGAGGAGGAAGCAGTATACTTAGTGGAGGGCTGAATGGATCTATCCGAGTTTTAAAATGGCATGTGGGAGAAGGATTCAATTAACCGTGTGGCTTTCGATGGCCAACGTTACACTGAGAGAGAAGTAGGCTGCTGGCTCCACTGTAAGATGCACACAACAAGAACGTGTACAATGATAGTGCCTTCCTGCCCTCGTTGAGAATCGGGAGTTAGACAGTTGGAGTCTTGATGTGACCACTACATTTGGGCTTTTCTGCATGTTAGTTTCTTTGCCTTTTGACAGAAAAATGGAGATTATACTATCTTCATGGTTATAATAGCTCATAACATTTTTTAATTTTTGTGGGTACATAGTAAGTGTATATATTCATGTGGTACATGAGATGGGTGTTTTTTGTTTTTTGGGTTTTTTTTTTTTGAGATGGAGTCTTGCTCTGTCACCAGGGCTGGAGTTCAGTGGCGCTATCTCGGCTCACTGCAACCTCCGCCTCACAGTTTTAGGCAATTCCCCTGCCTCAGCCTCTCAGGGAGCTGGGATTTCAGGCATCCACCACCACAGCCGGCTAATTTTTGTATTTTTACTAGAGACAGGGTTTTACCATGTTGGCCAGGCTGGTGTCAAACTCCTGACCTCAAGTGATCCACCTGCCTTGGCCTCCCAAAGTGGTGGGATGACAGGCGTGAGCCACTGCACCCATCCTGGGGTACATGGCATGTTCTGATACAAACAGGCCATGCCTAATTATCACATCATGTAAAATGGGGTACCTGTTCCACTCAAACACTTATCCATGCTTTGTGTTACAAATGATCCACTTATACTCTAGTTATTTTAAAATGTACAATTACATCATTGTTGACTACAGTCACCCTGTTGTGCTATCAAATACTAGACCAACTATAGAAATGATCCTGGAAAATACAGTCTTGCTGTTAACATTGTTTTGATGATTAAATGAATTAATATCTCAGGGTGCCTAGGCTAATGCATAGCATTGAATATGGCTTAATAAGTGTTTATTGAATTTGAGTTAGTCTCCTGTTTCTGGATGCTTTTAGTAAAATGTTACTCTCGTTAAATATAAGTTATGTGTGTGCATAAACTGGCACCAGTAACAGAAAGATTCAATTGCCTTTTCTTCTTCCAAAGGTTTATTCATTGTACTGATGATTCTCCAGATCCATGTATAGAATATGAGGTAAGAAGCTTATTTTCCTTGATAATTGTAGATGAAGATGTGTTGAGAATTGCTATTTATTCTTGAGTGAAATGAATGAAGTTTCTTGGATTAATTTCTTTGGGAATCTAAAGCCACTGAAATTTTAAATTTATGAAATACACATAAAAGGATATATATTACATATAGAATGTATATACCAAATACACGTATGCAGTATGCACTTGCTACAGGATATACGCAGACACCTTTAATAAAACAAACACCTTTATACGCCTCACAGCTGTACCTAATTGTTTCAGCATTTTACCATTTTTTATATTGTTCACTCACCCTACAAATAACTTAAAAGAATAAGAGGATAGGCCGGGCGCGGTGGCTCACACCTATAATCCCAGCACTTTGAGAGGCCGAGGTGGGTGGATCACCTGAGGTCAGGAGTTCGAGACCAGCCTGGCCATCATGGCAAAACCCAGCATCTCTACTAAAAGTACAAAAATTAGCTGGGCATGGTAGTGGTCGCCTGTAGTCCCAGCTACTGGGGAGATTGAGGCTGAAGAATCGCTTGAACCCGGGAGGTGGAGGTTGCAGTGAGCTGAGATGGCACCATTGCACTCCAGCCTGGGCAACAAAAGTGAAACTCCATCTCAAAAAAAAAAAGAATAAGAGGATAGTGAAAAAACAACTTCATTGGAAATTTTGATGAGTTTAAGCATAGTAAACCTCAATTTTTATTCCAAATTTTCCTAGTTTTGAAAGTATACACACAACACACACACACATACCCTGATCTGGACCGGGTTCTTAGCTACAACTAACTGCTCATCAACTGTCATGAATGGATCTGAAACATAACTTTTTTTTTTTTTCTTTTTTGAGACACAGTTTTGCTCTGTTGCCCAGGCTGGAGTGCAGTGGCGTGATCTTAGCTCACTGAAACCTCCGCCTCCTGGACTAAAGCAATTCTCCTGCCTCAGCCTCCCGAGTAGCTGGGATTACAGGTGTGCACCACCACCACCCAGCTAATTTTTGTATTTTTAGTAGAGACTGGATTTCACCATGTTGGCCAGGCTGGTCTCAAACTCCTGACCTCAAGTGAAATGCCTGCCTCAGCCTCCTAAAATGCTGGGATTATAGGCGTGAGCCACTGCACCCTGCCTAACTTTCTTTTAAATGCAGAATCCACGTTTCAGCTCTCATTCCTGGTCCTTCTTGCACTTGCATTGTCAAAATGCAAACTTTCAAAAACTGACAGCTCATAGTTTGTTAAAAAGAGGATGGCCATCTTTGCTCCATAATTGCATTTTTACATTTACATGAAAATTACATTTTCATTTTTGGTCTTATAACAGCAATTCAAATTAGTGCAGTAATTTTTAAAATATGTCTTTAGTGTCTGGTTGCTTCTAGCTACTTTTATATATATGTACGCATGCTTGCAAAATGTCTGCTGACTCACTGCATTGAGTAATTTTTAATGTGTTGACTGTAGATATTGACATATCTTTTAGGATTATACCATGTACATGGAACAGTTAATTTACTAGTTAAGTTACTCCTTACCAAGCCACCAATTACTAGATCTTAGAGTGCTTGTAGGTGAGATTCTTACATACAACTTGTGAGATTTTTTCCCCTCAATAGCATAGTGTGAGCATTTTCCCAGCTTATTAAACACTCCTATAACTTTATATGATATAGTCACAGCTATTGCTTCACGCAGCAAACATCTGTCTATTAAGTACCTGGCTGTGGTGCTTCCTGCCAGGTACTAGAAAGAGATCATTTCCTTACCTTTCTTTCTATTTTTTTTTTTTTTGAGACAGAGTCTCACTCTGTCGCCCAGGCTGGAGTGCAGTGGCGCGATCTCAGGTTCACGCCATTCTCCTGCCTCAGCCTCCTGAGGAGCTGGGATTACAGGCGCACGCCACTATGCCCGGCTAATTTTTTGTATTTTTAGTAGAGACCGTGTTAGCCAGGATGATCTCGTTCTCCTGACCTCGTGATCCGTCCACCTCCGCCTCCCAAAGTGCTGGGATTACAGGATTTCCTTAGCCTTTCTCTGAGGCACAGTCTTTCTTAAGAAGTCATCATCTACCTCCAAGATTTATTTACCAGCAGTTTGCTCTCTTATTGCCATTTTGAAAGACACCATTATCATGTGTATAAAATTTAAAACCTAGTTTTAAAAGTGTAGGAAACTGATACTCTTCAAGTAATTCAAATGAAAAAAGTTGCAAGTAGAACCCTGTGTATCATTTTCTCCTGTCTGTGTGTATTTAAAATACACACACACACTCACACACACACACACACTCTATAGATACTTGTATATTCATAGGATGAATCTGGAAAGATGCACAAGAAACCTATAGTACTGGTTGCCTCTGAGGAGAAAGACAGAGGGACAGGGTGGGGGAGAGACACTCCCTATGCCCTTCTGTGTTTTGTGAAAATCAACCACAGTGTAGGTATTACATGCACAAAATAGTATTTTGATAAACATTATGCAAATTTTCCAATAAATCATGTGCTGCAATTGCTTATTTATTTGTTGCTAAGTAAAACCACTGTAGCCTATATATATGTATATATAACATATATAAAATTGTGTATGTATATGACTGTATGGGCTTTTAATAGATAAGAACTGTGTAGTATTTTAGTTTCAGATTCATTTAATAATTACATTTTTTAAAAAAAATCAGATAATATGGCTTGACTAAGAGCTTATAATAAATGAAAAATGAAATCAGTGCATTTAAAATTTCTAAGGCATATTTTAAACATTTTTTTTTAATACATTCAGAATGCCCACCTGAAATTTTCCTGATTTTTAAGTTGAGAAACCTATTAGTATATGAGAGTTTATATCTATTAAATAATTATTAATTACAGTAATAAGACCCATTTGTTATTTAAGCCAAGGGTAGAATTGATTGACTGAAATATTGAGAAAATAGTGAGAGAGTCATTTTGGTGATTCATTGTGACAAGCCTCAATACTAATTATATCAAAGTAAGGATTACCTCATGGTACTTAAGGTAGACAACTTTAGAATTATATTATTTTATTTTATTTTATTTTATTTTTTAGGTGGAGTTTTGCTCTGTCGCCCAGGCTGGAGTGCAGTGTGGCACAATCTTGGCTCACTGCAACCTCTGCTTCCTGGGTTCAAGCGATTCTCCTACCTCAGCCTCCTTAGTAGCTGGGGCTGCAGGTGCCTGCCACCATGCCTGGCTAATTTTTTGTATTTTTAGTAAAGGAGGTTTCACCATGTTGGAGCGCAGTGGCACAATCTCGGCTCACTACAACCTCTGCCTCCTGAGTAGCTGGGATTACAGGCACCCGCCACCATGCCTGGCTCATTTTTTTGTATTTTTAGTAGAGACAGGGTTTCACCATGTTGGCCAGGCTGATCTCGAACTCCTGACCTCAGGTGATCCACCCGTCTCAGCCTCCGAAAGTGCTGGGATTACAGGCGTGAGCCACCACACCTGGCTGGAATTACTTTATTATTTGATACTCCTCAAAGGGTGCAGAACATATGAATGAACATACGGCACTGTGGTGAAAAGATGTGACTACATTCTTGATGGTGTGCTTGTATGTCAGAACTCTCAAAATGTCAGTTATGTGACAAGGATGCATTTTGTCATAGAATTTTAGCACGATTTTCCTGTGGTTATTAGAATAATAGATCACAACTCTATTCCCTACTTTTTTTTTTTTTTTTTTTTTTTTTTTTTTGAGATGGAGTTTTGCTCTTGTTTCCCAGTCTGGAGTGCAATGGCGTGATCTTGGCTCTCTGCAAACTCCACCTCCCAGGTTCAAGTGATTCTCCTGCCTCGGCCTTCTGAGTAGCTGACAGGCATGTGCCACTATGCCGGGCCAAGAATGTCAGTCATATGCCTCTTTTTTAAAACCATTTGATAATGGCAATCATTAAGATACAGTGTTGACCTAAAATTGCCTAGTAGACCTTACCACATAGTTGTGTTATATTAAATATTTTTTCCTTTGTCTACAGCTTGTTCTCCGAAAATGGTGTGAATTGATTCCTGGGGCTGAGTTTCGATGTTTTGTCAAGGAAAACAAGCTTATTGGTGAGTTTTTTTTGTTTGTTTGTTTTATCCTTCAAAGTAATCTTTAAATGAAGACAAGCTTTTGTTGGAAGTAAATTTCCAGTAATTAGGACAGGGATGTCAATCTGTTTTCATCTCAGATGCCACCTCTAACCAGTTGATACTGACTCTCTGGAATGCTGTGTTGACAGGAATCCTGAGCCCAGATTCACTTGCCACAGGAAACGGTATTGTCAGATAATCATGGCTGTCTGGATTCCAGAGATAAAAGTGGTGGTTGTCACTGTTCCTGATTTAGGAATCAGGAACTCTCTGTATGGAATTTTCCTAAGCAGTACTTAGCAATAGTCTGCTTATTTCAAGCGTCATAAAAAGCCAAGTTTTGGAACCTTTATTTCTATTATTGGGGCACTGTTTATTATTCTAGCAAGAGAAAATATGTGGACAAGTAAGTGTATTCTTGTAAGTCACCCATTTTCTTTCTTCTCAGGTTACTATTTTGTTTGCTATGATTGATTTAAGTTAAATATTGAAGATAATTTGTTCTGTATTTTGTTATGCATATTTTCCATGAAGTAAAATTTATCTTCAACCTAGAAAAGTGTAATTTGAATACAATCACATCAGCACTATTGATGCATTGAATGTGATGTTGAAATGTATTAACCCACCTGAAAGAAACTTGGGGTGTTCGCATTTCTCATATTGCTCGATATTCTTGAAGAAGCTGCGGGGGGTCCTGTTGGCACAGGATTCAGGAATAGGAAGCCCGTATTTCAGAGCAGAGAACTTTTCCCTAGGACTGGAGCAAATTCAGGGAGTTCGTGTAATAGTCCCGTTAGTGTGTTTGGAATCTTGTCAGCAAGTCACTCTGAAAAAAGGAATGTTTACTTTTCCATGGCTTGAACGAGAGCAGGCTGTGAAGGCCAAGTAGCACATATGAACAAGAAAAATAGACTGCTTCTGTGCAGTACAGTATGAATATGGCAGGCATCTGGTGAAGAATATTTGATATTTTCCCAAAGAAAGTGGAAGAGAATACCAATTTGCAGAGACTCTTTGGAAGAAAGCAAAGCAGCAGCAGTTGATCACGTGTGCAGGTTTAGAATTGCTGCTTTAATTTTTTACATAAGAAGACTTTTTGTGACTTTGAATTCCTTCCATTTTACTAAATGAAAATAACTATTTCCATGGGCTAGGTGCTGTGGCTCACACCTGCAATCCCAACAGTTTGAGAGGCCAAGGCTGGAGGATTCCTTGAGGCCAGGAGTTCAAGACCAGCCTGCGGAATGTACTGAGACCCTGTCTCTACAAAAAATAAAACGATGAGCCAGGCATGGTGGCACATGCCTGTAGTCCCGGCTACTCGGGAGACTGAGGTGTGAGGGTCACCTGAGCTCAGGAAGTGGAGGCTGTAATAAGCTGTGATTGTGCCACTGTACTCCAGCCTGGGCAACAGAATGAGACACTGTCTCTAAAAAAAAAAAAGGCCGAGTGTGGTGGCTTACATCTGTAATCCCAGCACTTTGGGAGGCTGAGGTGGGTGGATCATAAGATCAGGAGTTCAAGACCAGCCCGGCCAAGATGGTGAAACCCCATCTCTGCTAAAAATACAAAAAAAAATTCGCCAGGTGCGGTGGCAGGCACCTGTAATCCTAGCTACTTGGGAGCCTGAGGCAGGAGAATCGCTTGAACTCGGGCAGCAGAAGTTGCAGTGAGCCGAGATCGTGCCACTGCAGTCCAGCCTGGGCGATAGAGTGAGACTCCGTCTCAAAACAAAACAAAAAAAACAGTAAATTCTTCCAGAAGTAAGAAGACATGGCAGTGTAGGACTTCAGGATTCACCTGTTCATATGAATCCTTACAGCTGGGTCGTGTGTAGTGCAGTACCCATCAGGGTGGTCTTCTAATCTACTTTAATGGTTCTTTCCACAAAATGTTTAAATCACGTATTGATGTTTTTGAAAAGAATATAATAACAGAATGTAAAATATTTTCTTGTCAGGTATTTCTCAAAGAGACTACACACAATACTATGATCATATTTCTAAACAAAAGGAAGAAATTTGCAGATGCATACAAGACTTTTTCAAGAAACACATACAGTACAAATTCTTAGATGAAGACTGTGAGTATTTTTTTATTGACCCAGTAAAATGAAATGAAATATACATTGTTACTGGACCTTATTTACTGTGGTGTATATCCTAATAACTAGATTTGAAATACTGTATTTTAAGCATTTTACTATATTATTATTTGTTATTTTTGATAGTTTGTATGTTAATTTATTTTATTTTTTTTTATTTGGAGACAGTCTCACTCTGTCACCCAGGCTGGAGTGCAGTGGTGTGATCTCGGCTCACGCAGCCTCCACCTCCCGGGTTCAGGTGATTCTCCTGCCTCGGCCTCCCAAGTAGATGGGGCTACACGTGCACATCACCACACCTGGCTAATTTTTTGTATGTTTAGTAGAGATGGAGTTTCGCCATGTTGGCCAGGCTGGTCTTGAACTCCTGGCCTCAAGTGATCCGCCCACTTCAGCCTCCCAGTGTGCTGGGATTACAGGTGTGAGCCACTGCACCAGCCATGTTGATTTCATCTTACTTAACTAAAATCTATTTTTACTACTAAGTCAGTTCCCTGTCTTGTTTCAGATGTTTGATTGTGTATTTCAAAGGGGCTATCTACAGAGAACAAAGTCCATCTACCTTTCTAGCTTCTTTGAGTGATCAAAGACAGCACCAGTTACAAAGTAAACATTTGTGGGTTGTTTTTAGGAATTGAAAGTATATTGTGTGAGAGTTTTCATACATCTGAAAATTATATCTGCTATGATTTACATTTTCTCTACTTGCCAAGACTGGGCTCTGTGGCAGATTTGACTTACGATGAATCATGCTTCAAGGCTCATTAGATTTTATGCTTTCTATTATAAGCTTTACTCATTGCATTCTCCCAGATCAGTGATTGATGCCCCTTTCACTAGTACTGTGCTCAGTGACTCCTTCCATCTTTCCCATAGAACCAGTCTATAGTGGGGAACTGGTTGAGATGATGTTGGTGTTTGGTTTGAATTTTTAAATATAGGGGATTATGGTTGGGGAACAGAGAATAGTAAAGCAAAGTTACATAAATAAAACATTGCAGGATGCCTTTTTATGTTTGAGGTTTTGAGGTTTAGAAGCATTAAGTCCTCAGGGTCATTTATATTCTGCTGTCTTTGATTAAAACGTACTTTAATTTTCAAAAGATTTACATTGTGAAATATTAGTTCATTAATAACTGACTTTTTTCCTCCTTTACAGTTGTGTTCGATATATACAGAGACAGTAGGGTAAGTAAAAACTCTTCCTGATATGCTTTAAAATAAGAGTTGGTTTTATAAGCAGGCAGAGCATGCCTTTGTTATGTGTGTGAAGGATCCACTGCTCAAAAAATATTTTGTCTGGGTGCAGCAGCTCACGCCTGTATTCCCAGCACTTTGGGAGGCTGAGGCAGGGAGATCATTTGAGCTCAGGAGTTAGAGACTAGCCTGGGCAACATAGTGAGACCTCATCTCTACTAAAAATAAAAAAAAATTAACCCAGGCAAGGCACAGTGGCTCACGCCTATAACCCCAGCACTTTGGGAGGCCGAGGCGGGAGGATCACTTGAGGTCAGGAGTTCGAGATCAGCCTGGCCAACATGGTGAAACCCCGTCTCTACTAAAAATACAAAAAAATGAGCCAGGCATGGTGGCGGGTGCCTGTAATCCCGGCTACTCAGGTGGCAGAGGTTGCAGTGAGCTGAGATCGTGCCATTGCACTACAGCCTGGGCAACAGAGCGAGACTTTGCCTCAAAAGAGAAAAACAAAATATCCGGGCTTGGTGGTGTGTGCCTGTAGTCCCAGTTACGCAAGAGGCTGAGCTGGGAGGATCACTTGAGCCCGGGAATTCAAGGCTGCAGTGAGCCGTGATTGCGCCACTACTCTCCAGCCTGGGTGACAGAGTGAGACCCCATCCCCTCCTCAAATTTTTTTTTTCTCACACCAACTAAGGTGTTTGAAATTCACCATGGTCGAAAATCTCCCCTTAAAATATACCTAACATTAGGGGACCTAATACCTGAAATCATTGTATACCATGATTTAGGGATTCTTTATTGAACTGGTAGGTAAATGGACACCTTACATCCTACTTCTCATTTGTGTCAGAGGTCAGGGCCTGCTTAAAATAGTTCAGTTTGCCCACTCAAATGTGGCCAGGAGTTTGTCACTTGATATGTATGTAATTATTTTGGCCGGGTGCGGTGGCTCACGCCTGTAATCCCAGCACTTTGGGAGGCTGAGGCAGGCAGATCACCTGAGTCCGGGAGTTCGAAACCCGCCTGACCAACATGGAGAAACCCTGCCTGTACTAAAAATACAAAATTAGCCAGGCATGGTAACGCATGCCTGTAATCCTAGCTACATGGGAAGCTGAGGCAGGAGAATCACTTGAACCGGGAGGTGGAGGTTGCAGTGAGTCAAGATTGCGCTATTGCATTCCAGCCTGGGCAACAAGAACGAAACTCTGTTTTAAAAAATAATAATAATTATTATTATTATTATTTGTAGTCAACTAAAAGTGACTCAAAGTTTGAGTTACTTTTATCTTTAGACAGAAGAGGATTCGTTTATTTTTTAAATCTTAAAAGTGATGAAAACTTCTGTAAGGAAAAAGTTAAAGTGACTTAGTAAAGTTACTTACTGCTGACTTAATGAAGAATTACTAGGGCAGAGATTTCACTGTTCAAGACATGTCATCTTTATTAAGAAGTTTAGGTCACTAAATGTTGTTTGGTGCTGAGTGCTCTTTGACATTGTGAAGAAGCTAGCAGATGCGTTTTCCCGTGTGTCACCTACACACAAGCAGAATATTTCTCATTCTCCTTCCGTGCTTAGATCAGCCTCATTGTAAGTGAGACAGTTATTTGAATCTGAATCACCTTTGGACATCTTTGAGTCATCTTTGGACAAAAAGATATGGCCCATATGGTCATGTCCCAGAATAAATGTTAACTGTTCATTTAACTCTTACGTCAAAAGACATCACTATATTTTCACCTCTTTGTCTTCAAAGATGATGGTGTCTGTTAAGAGTTACTAGAAAGAGGGGCTTTAGGCCATTGTTGTGGCTCACACCTTTATATTCAGCACTTTGGGAGGCTGAGGTGGGAGGATGGCTTGAGCCCAGGAGTTTGAGATCAGCCTGGGCTCAACATAGTGAGACCTCTTCTCTACATAAAAATTAGCCAGGTGTGGTGGTTTGTGCCTGTAGCCCCAGCTACTCCGGGAGCTGAGTTGGGAGGATCGCTTGAGACTGGGAGGTTGAGGCTGCAGTGAGCCATGATCATACCTGTCATGACCAGGTTGTGTCTGGTCTTCCTCAGACTGCCATGGTGAATAATCCCATACGTGTGTCATTTCACACGCTGCAGGTGAATCTACAGGGTGAATTCCTAGAAGCGGGATTGCTGGCTCAAAAGTGAAATGTATTTTAATGTTTCAGTTTACCCTCGGTAGAGGTTACACCTGACCAGATCCCCCCAGGAACGCATCAGAGTACCTGCAGGCTTCCTCAAAGCTTGCCATTACAATATAGGGTCACACTCTTCAGGGTTTTTGGGGTTTCATAGAGAAATGATGTTTCACTATAATTTCTATTTCTATTTTTCTTAGTAAGTGAGGATGCAGTTTATCTTTTCATATATTTAAGGGTCGTTTCTGTGAACCATTGCTTCATGTCTTTTTCACCTTTTTCTATTGTCTCATTTTCCTCAAAATAGAGGCACTGTTTATGTATTATAGAGATTAGGCCTTTGTCATTAGTCTTTTCCTGTGAACAAGATCACATAGATTATTTGTTTCTTTTCTGGCTTTTGAATTTTAGCCATCATTTTAAAAAATACTTCCCCATGATTTTTGTCTAGTTCTTTTGTAATTTCTTGTTCTCCATTTCAATATTGGATGTTTGGCTTTTGTTCCTTTGCGTGTTTGGTATGCGGTATGGATCCCCCTTAGTCTTTTTGTCTAGCATCAATATATTTATATTATACTGTCCTTCAGACTGATGATGATTTCCCAAGTTCTTGCGGCTTTAATCCCTGTTGTGTTTACAGACCCTCATCCGGGTTGGTTGTTTCTTTTTTGTTTTGTAAATCAGTTTATTTATTTACTTTGAGTTCATCTTCAGTGAGCTTGTTGTTTTTGTTTGTTCTTTTGTTTGTGAGAATCCCAAAGATCCTAAATTTTGGGTTTTTCATTTGCTTCTACCATGTTCCTCAAAACTCATTCAGAGAAGGACAGTGTCATCGTCTCCTGCCCCGTCATTAGAACTGTCTCCTCACACTCCCTTTCCTGAGGCTGTCGCCTTCTGGAGTTTGCGTCTGAGTTCTGATTCCCTTCCTGTGGCCAGTCTGCTAGGAGACCCTCCCACGGGTTCCCACAGTGCTAGAGTTGATACACTTAGTTCTGTTCTTCGGGTTCTTCTTGTTTCTGGCCCCTGGGGATTTCCTGGTCTTTCTCATAATCTCAATTACACTTTTAAATGGCTTGTCATAGCATGTGTTTCATCCTGTTTGGAACAGCAGGCCTTGAGAGTTAACCATAGCTGGCTGTATTTCTGGAGCCCTCACATATCTCACACTCCAGCCAAAATAACCTGTTCCCACAACGGGCGGTCGTGGCGTGGCCTCTGCACGTGAGAGCCATCATTCTTGTTAAGTGGTCCGCTTTTCCTGCCAACATCACCCTCCTCCCAGGGCATCGCTGTTATCCCTCAGGTACCCAGGTCCTTTGGGAAGCGTTTCCAGCCTTCCCTCGCACATGTAGGCAGGCTCTCCTTTGCGCCTCTCCACTCTCACAATTCCCTGTTCTTGCCTCTCTTGAAGCAAAATACCCTGCACATTGCCATTGTTGGATGGTTTTTGGTTCTGTTTTGGGAAGGTGGAGATGTGTGTTCTGCTCAAGGCTGAGCTCTTGGAAGGAGTCGATTTTGTGTTACGATCTTCATGCCCTAGTGCCTAACAGTGTCTGGTCCCTAGAGCTTGATCAGGGCAGGGAGACAGTCAGTTGGTACAAGCACAGTTAGTCTGACTGCTCTTTGCTTATTGGATTGCCTCAAAGCAGAATTAACTTCTCAGGTTGTTCGTGCTTGAGATGTCACATGAAAACATGTTATGGCCGGGCGTGGTGGCTCACACCTGTAATCTCAGCACTTTAGGAGGCTGAGGAAGCAGGTCACCTGAGATCAGGAGCTCAAGACCAGCCTGGCCAACATGGGAAACCCCGTCTCTACTAAAAAATACAAAAATTAGTCAGGCACAGTGGCAGGCGCCTGTAATCCCAGCTACTTGGGAGGCTGAGGCAGGAGAACCACTTGAGCCCAGGAGGAGGAGGTTGCAATGAGCTGAGATTGCGCGACTGTACTCCAGCCTGAGCAACAGGGCGAGACTCTGTTTCAAAAAAAAAGTTATAAAATCCTGATCCTGATCTTCCTAGTTTATAGAAGTTACAGCTGGGTTTTTATTATTTACTTACTCAGTTTTTTGTACTTGAGGATAGCTTCTGAGCTACAGAGTACACTACCAATTAACAGTGGTGGTTTGTTTTCATTTAAAAATGTGTTTTGGGCTGGGTGCAGTGGCTCATGCCCGTAATCTCAGCACTTTGGAGGGCCTAGGCGGGCAGATCACCTGAGTTTAAGAATCGGAGACCAGCCTGACCAACATGGTGACACCCCATCTCTACCAAAAATAGAAAATTAGCCAGGCATGGTGATGCGTGCCTGTAGTCCCAGCTACTTAGGAGGTGGAGGCAGGAGAATTGCGTGAACCCAGGAAGGGGAAGTTGTAGTGAGCCGAGATCTCACCATTGCACTCCTGCCTGGGCAACAAGAGCGAAACTCCATCTCAGAAAAAAAAAAGGAAAAAATGTGTTTTGGTTTTTTGCATTGTGGCATATTCCTATATTAAAGATATGATGGTTTAAAAATAATGAGTTAGTTTTACTGATTATAAAAAGCCAAGTAGAGGCTGGGCGCAGTGGGTCACGCCTGTAATCCCAGCACTTTGGGAGGCTGAGGCAGGCAGATCACGAGGTCAGGAGATCAAGACCATCCTGACCAACACGGTGAAACCCTGTCTCTACTAAAAATACAAAAAATTAGCTGGGCGTGGTAGCGGACGCCTGTAGTCCCAGCTACTTGGGAGGCTGAGGCAGGAGAATCACCTGAACTCGGGAGGCGGAGGTTGCAGTGAGCAGAGATCGCACCACTGCACTCCAGCCTGGGTGACAGAGCGAGACTCCATCTCAAAAAAAGAAAAAAAAAAGTCAACTAGAAAAGGTTTGGAGGTTAGAAAATATCCATTTTGTTATCATGACATATATTGAAGACATCTTAGCAGTATTCTCCAAAATAAAATTGACATCGTTACCAAGAAGTTGTCTGATGGCTGATACTGTTTCACATAGTTCCAGGAATGAAGAAGTGGGTGCCGAATGGAGGTGAGGAAACAACTCAAGCGGTGAGAGATTTGCAGGGCGTCTCCTGGGGCTTGTATAAAATGAGGAACTTACCTAAACAGGGTGTGCTGAAAACATCCTGTGACAGGCCTGTGCCACTTAACTAGAGGTTCTGGTATTTGAAGCAAGTCCTAATTAGATGTTTCATCTTTCTTAACATTTTGCTCTTGCTCAGCTGAGAAACAGCGCCAGATATTAGGCATGCTGGCTCAGCGGTCTTGGTGCTTGGAATTTCACACACACACACACCCGCTCAGGACATTGCGGCAACACATTTATAGAAAAAAATTCATTATTAACAAAATGGCACAAATATATGAAGGTTTCAGTGAGAAAAGTGAAAAGGAGCAAAGATAAACCTTTGGAGGAAACATCCATCCACTTTGTGTCAATAGGTGTTCGTGATCAGATGCCATGGCTGTCATTCCTGGCGGCGCAGCCCATGTGTCCCCGCTCTGTGCGTGTCAGCACTGGCTGTTTTCTGCTCAGAGGCCCTAGCCCTACCTCAGCGCAGTGCCCCCAGCTCAAAGGTGACCTTTCCCTGAGGAGCGTCACCAAATTGCCCACCTGTGGTTTCAGAACAGGACAAGGTAGACATTTGTTTCAGAGGTTGGGGTGTGTTTTTTTTAACCTCCCCTTCATATGCTGTCAAGCTCTATTGTACAAATGGAATGCTTACTACATTCACATAGAAAGAAAACGGCATCTTCAGGCTGGGCACGGTGGCTCACGGGGAGGCCAAGGCAGGAGGACATTTGAGGTTAGGTGTTTGAGACCAGCCTGGCCAACATGGTAAGAGCCTGTCTCTTGTAAAAATAAAAAATTAGCTAAGCATACTGGCACATGCCTGTAATCCCAGCTACTCAGGAGTCTGAGGCAGGAGAATCGCTTGAACCCAGGAGACGGAGGTTGCAGTGAGCCAAGATTGCACCACTCTACTCCAGCCTGGCAACAGAGTGAGACTCTCACAAAAAAAAAAAAAAAAAAGGAAAGAAAGAAAGGAGAAAGCATCTTCATACTTGCATATGGTAAAAAAAAAAAATCCACTCTAGGCAGCAGCCCGTCCCGAGTCAGAAGCGCTGCTCTCTGGAGCCACAGGCACTGCCTGGCTCTGTCCGGCTCCCCCTGAACGGAGCACTGAAGGCTCCAGGAAGGCGCTTTGGTCAGACTGCAGACCCTTAGCCTTTGAGTGACAGTTCCCTTTCCTACTGGAATTTTTTTTTTTTTTTGGAGACACAGTCTTGCTTTGTCACCCAGGGTAGATGGAGTGCAGTGTTGTGATCACAGCTCACAGCAGCCTTGACCTCCTGGGCTCAAGCAGTCCTCCTACCTCAGCCCCCCAAGTAGCTGGGACTACAGGCGTATGCCACTGCATTCAGCCAATTTTTGTATTTTTTTGTAGAGATGGGGTTTCACCATGTTGCCCAGGCTGGTCTTGAACTCCTAAGCTCAAGTGATCTGTCCACCTCAGCCTCCCAAAGTGCTGGGATTACAGGTGTGAGCCACCGCACCCGGCCCTGCTGGAATCTTTGACCTAAAGTTCTAATGTGGCTTGAGGCTGCAGTTGGAAGATATCTCTTAGGCAGAGCTTTTCTGGGTCCCTTCTCTCTACATCCACAGGGAGCCCTCCCTTTAGATCTCTGTCTACTGTATTCAGACAGGTGGCCCTTTCTCAGATAGGACCTAGAGGGATGATCTTTTGAAATCAGTGAGAAGATTTTTAAGATTAGAATAATATGAAGACTATCCTTCTGGCCAGGTGACGTGACTCATGTCTGTAATCCAAGCACTTTGGGAGGCTGAGGTGAGGGGATTGCTTGAACCCAAGAGTTCAAGACCAGCTTGGGCAACATGGCGAGACCCTGTCTCTAAGAAAATACAAAAATTAGCTGCATGTGGTGGTGCATGCCTGTAGTCCCAGGTACTCAGGTGGCTGAGGCAGGAGGATCCTTTGAGCCCAGGAGGTCAAGGCTGCAGTGAGCCGTGATCACACCACTGCACTGCAGCCTGGGCACAGCATGACACCCTGTCTCAGAAGAAAAAAGCGTTTCTTTCTCAGAAGACAGAGTATAGACGGTGTTTTTGTTTTTTCTCTCTCTGTGCTACAGGGGAAGGTGTGGCTCATTGATTTTAATCCATTTGGCGAAGTCACAGATTCACTGCTGTTCACCTGGGAAGAACTGATATCTGAGAACAACTTAAACGGCGATTTTAGTGAAGTAGATGCTCAAGAGCAGGTATGACATTTTTAAGATAGATACAACGTAAACCTTTCCAGTCTACTCACTGACTGCTTGTTGTTCAGATGCATAGGTAGGCGGCATGGCCAGGACCCTTGGGAAGTGCAGAGTGTAACACAGCTTTACTAATAGCTAACTTGCCCGTGGTGGTGGTCAAAGAAGGGAGCCCCACTTAACTTTGTATACAGAAGTCAGGATCATCTGATCAGTTATTTTAGTTCTTTTTCTGAGCTTCTTCTGTCACACCCCCCCGGAGGAATCTTGGTCCCAGATCAGCTCATGCATCTGTTCCTTCTGACCCCAGCCCCAGCTGCTGAGGCTGACGGAGAAGTTACACACGTGCAGACCAGTGGATTCCTGTCAGCTTTCTCCTCCATTTTCACGGTGACGGGTTCACGCCTTGACGCTTCTCAGTCTCCCATCATTCCTTCCTTCCTCTCACTGGATGATTTAACTTCCTTTTTCCAGGAAAAGGGAACCCACTGATGAGCATTCCCTCAGTTGATTTCTCATCACACCTACAAGCTTGTCCGTCCTTCCTGAGTCTAATCTCCCCCCTCCGGACACTGTGTCCCCCTCTGTCACCTCCCCACTCTGGACACTGTGTCCTCCTCTCTCACCTCCCCCTCAGGACACCGTGTCCCCCTCTCTCACCTCCCCCTCAGGACACCGTGTCCCCCTCTCTCACCTCCCCCTCAGGACACCCTGTCCCCCTCTCTCACCTCCCCCTCAGGACACCGTGTCCCCCTCTCTCACCTCCCCCTCAGGACACCGTGTCCCCCTCTCTCACCTCCCCCTCAGGACACCGTGTCCCCCTCTCTCACCTCCCCCTCAGGACACCGTGTCCCCCTCTCTTACCTCCCCCTCAGGACACTGTGTCCTCCTCCTCTTTCTCCAGATGCCCTCTGCTCTTTTTCCAATTCTTCCTCTCTACCAACTCTGTCCATCCAGATTTAGTCATGTTCAGATACCTCCCATCCGAAAAAAACAAAACATTGTTCAACCCGGTTTCTTCACCCAGCCACTCTCTCCTTTCCTGCCAGCTTCACAGCCAGACCTTCCTGAAACAACTTTGTAGTGCTGTTTTCTGCCCATAAAAGTAACATGTCCGAGACGGGCGGATCACGAGGTCAGGAGATCGAGACCATCCTGGCTAGCACGGTGAAACCCCATCTCTACTAAAAATACAAAAAAAAAATTAGCCAAGCGTGGTGGCAGGCGCCTATAGTCCCAGCTACTTGGGAAGCTGAGGCAGGAAAATGGCATGAACCCGGGAGGCAGAGCTTGCAGTGAGCCGAGATCGTGCCAGTGCATTCCAGCCTGGGTGACAGGGCGAGACTGTCTCAAAAAAAAAAAAAAAAAGTAACGTTCTCATTCTTAAAAGAAAATTATAAAATCACCTACGATTTGAGAACCTTGAGAACCAGTGTTTATATTTTGATATATAACACGCATTTAAACACATACCTAGACCTTTGTAAATAAATGAGATCATACTACATACACAATTACATGTCCTGAGATTTTCACAGTGTTGTCTTGTGAGCATTTTATATCTTTCAAAAAATAGTTTTGGGCCAAATGTAGTGGCTCACACCTATAATCGCAGCACTTTGGGAGGCCGAGGCTGGTGGATCACCTGAGGTCAGGAGTTCGAGACCAGCGTGGCCAACATGGTGAAACCCCGTCTCTACTAAAAATACAAAAAATTAGCCGGGAATGGTGGCAGCTGCCTGTAATCCCAGCTACTTGGGAGGCTGAGGCAGGAGAATTGCTTGAACCTGGAAGGCGGACGTTGCAGCTGTGAGCCGATTGCACTCCAGCCTGGGTGACAGAACGAGACTCGATCTGAAAAACAGGCCGGGTGCGGTGGCTCACACCTGTAATCCCAGTACTTTGGGAGGCCGAGGCAGGTGGATCACCTGAGGTTGGGAGTTTGAGACCATCCTGACCAACGTGGAGAAACCCCGTCTCTACTAAAAGTACAAAAATTAGCCAGGCGTGATGGCGCATGCCTGTAATCCCAGCCACTCAGGAGGCTGAGGCAGGAAAATCGCTTGAACTTGGGAGGTGGAGGTTGCAGTGAGCCGAGATCGCTCCATTGCATCCAGCCTGGGCAACAAGAGTGAAGCTTCGTCTAAAAAAAAAAAAACTAGTTTTGGCAGCTGGGCATGGTGGTTCATGCCTGTAATCCCAGCACTTTGGGAGGCCGAGGCAGGCAGATCACCTGAGGTCAGGAGTTTGAGACCAGCCTGGCCAACATAGTGAAATCCCCATCTCTACTAAAAATACAAAAATTAGCCAGACGTGCTGACGCGTGCCTGTAGTCCCAGCTACTCGGGAAGCTGAGGTGGGAGAATCGTTTGAACCTGGGAGGCAGAGGTTGCAGTGAGCAACACAGACCTGGGCAACAGAGATTGCGCCCCTGCACTCCAGACTGAGAACAGAGCGAGACTTTGCCTCAAAAAAAAAAAAAAAAAGAAAATAGTTTGGGCAGGGTGCAGCAGCCCACCGAGCCTGTAATCTTAACACTTTGGGAGGCCAAGGCAGGAGGATTGCTTCAGCTCAGGAGTTCAAGACCAGCCTGGGCAACATAGTGAGATCCTGCCTGTACTAAAATTTAAAAAACTCAGCAGGGCGTGGTGGTGCATGCCTATAGTCCCAGCTACTTGGGAGGCTGAAGTGCGAGGTTCACCTGAGCCCAGGAGGTCAAGGCTGCAGTGAGCCACTGCACTTCAGCTGGAATTACAGACGTGAGCCACCATGCCCGGCTCATTTTAACTTAAGAATCTTCCTTTCTCCTTATCAAGTACAGAGGAAAACATGGAGTTGAAATTGTTTTGCTAGATTCTTTTTTAGTTCAGAGAATAGGCCTAAAAATAAATGATTGACATTCTTTCTCCTTTTTCTTCTTTGTACAGGATTCCCCAGCTTTCCGTTGCACAAACAGTGAAGTGACAGTCCAGCCCAGCCCCTATTTGAGTTACCGGCTACCCAAGGACTTTGTAGACCTCTCTACCGGGGAGGACGCTCACAAGCTAATAGACTTCCTTAAGCTGGTAAAGTCTATGTGCATTTAGTATGCTGGCCATCTTTTCAAATAGACCTTCAAATTGGCTTTTATATAATATTTCATTGGAATCCTGTATCACCTAGACTTTGATGGTTATGAATAGAACCGAGTTACTGAGTTAGAGCATTTTCTAATTAAATATGAAATAGGAACTGAAGGCATAATTTATTGATTAGAATGACAGAAAATGTTTTTATGCTGTACATGCCTTTTGAACATTTTTCAAAATACTTGTAACTTTGAAGAAAGTGTGTATATTGTTAGAGGGCTGCAAGGAGAGCAGGTCTCCGCTCTGGTGGTGATTTTGCTCCAGAGGGAATGTGAATATTTATATTTTTGTATGGATTTCTGTGTAGGAGTTTTTGTATGTATGGAAGAAAGAGAAGAAAATACTCAAATACCTGAGGATAATTTGCTCAGGAGTCAAAGTGATAAACTAGTTTAATGAATTAAAGCATGGTTTTCCATGACAATTTTTAATCACATCCTTTGCCAAGACCTCTAGAAAATTACACCTGCTGAGCAGATATCCCAAGAAGCATGTGCTATTTTAACGTCCCCTTGGTTTTCTTTGACAGAAGAGAAATCAGCAGGAGGACGACTGATGAGCCTGCTGGAGCTGGAGAAGAGGAGGCCCCGCCCTGCTGCTCCTGGAGCTGCTCAACAGCTGCAACTTCCTGCCCACCCTGATGCGGGCGGGCCAGGCAGTGTGGCCATCAGCCGCTTTTTATATTCATGTACATTCACCTGGGAAAAAAAACAGAGGGACTTTGCTACTTGTAAAAATAACATAATAAATAGATCTTAAACATAGGAAACCATACTCTTCTGATAATAAAGTGCTTTCTATGAAATACATTGCTTTTCTACCGAGTCATTATTTTATTTATTTATTTTAATTTTTATTTTTTGAGACAGTCTCGCTGTGTCGCCCAGGCTGGAGTGCACTGGTGCAATCTCGGCTCACTGCAACCTCTGCCTTCTGGTTCAAGCGATTCTCCTGCCTCAGGCTCCCGAGTAGCTGGGATTACAGGTGCACGCCACCACACCCAACTGAGTTTTACACTTTTGGTAGAGGCAGGGTTTCACCGTGTTGGCCAGGCTGGTCTGGAACTCCTGATCCTCAAGTGATCTGCCCACCTTGGCCTCCCAAAGTGCTGGGATTATAGGTGTGAGCCACCACGCCCACCCTGTTTTATTTAGGGACAGTCTTGTTCTGTTGCCCAGGCTGGAGTGCAGTGGCACAATCACAGCTCACTGCAGCATCAATCTCCTGGACTCAGGCAGTCCTGCCTCAGCCTCCTGAGTAACTAGGACTACAGGTGCATACCACCACGCCCGGCTGATTTTTGTATTTTTTTGTAGAGATGTGGTTTTGCCATATGGCCTTTTTAAAAGGCCACCATTTTTAAGTGATATCAATTGTGCCTAATATACCGAGGCTTTATGATGTGCCAGACATTCTACTAAGAGCTCTTTCTGTATGAGTTGACATCACCAAGCAATTTGAAGGATACAGCATCACAATTTCCCAGGGTAACTGCCCGACGTGGTATCCTGTGGTAATCTTCGTCCTCAGTACTTGATCTTTATATTCAGTACATCAGATGCCCTTTCTTTTTTTCTTTTTTTTTAATTAGTAGAGATGGGGTTTCCCTGTGTTGTCCATACTGATCTCAAACTCCTGGCCTTAAGCGATCCTCCTGCCTCAGCCTTCCAAACTGCTAGGATTACAGGTGTGAGCCACCACGTCTGGCCTCAACTGCCATTTCTGGGGCCAATTATTTTTTTGTTTGTTTTTGAGATGGAGCTTTGTTCTTGTTGCCAAGGCGGGAGTGCAATAGTGCCATCTTGGCTCACCACAACCTCTGTCTCCTGGGTTCAAGCGGTTCTCCTGCCTCAGCCTCCTGAGTAGCTGGGATTACAGGCAGGCGGCACCATGCCCAGCTAATTTTGTATTTTAAGTAGAGACGGGGTTTCTCCATGTTGATCAGGCTTGTCTCGAACTCCTCACCTCAGGTGATCTGCTTGCCTCGGCCTCCCAAAGTGTTGGGATTATAGGTGTGAGCCACCGCCCCTGGCCTAAATTGTTTAATGTACAGGTACTTCAAAAATACTTTTGTTTTTTTAAACTGCTTACAGGTGCCTACCCACCTATGATGGATTTAGTATCAAGGGTTGATTTTAAGTTTAGCTTTGGAAGCTGGCTTTGTCAAGATGGCATTTTACCAAGCCAAAGAAAATGTAAATATATTTGATACCAATTGAAAACATTCAGACTAGGCTGGGTGCAGTGGCTCACGCCTGTAATCCCAGCACTTTGGGAGCCCGAGACCGGCAGATCACCTAAGGTCAGGAGTTCAAGACCAGCCTGACCAATATGGTGAAATGCCATCTCTACTAAAAATGCAAAAATTAGCTGGGCATGGTGGGCGCCTGTAATCCCAGCTACTTGGGAGGCTGAGGCAGGAGAATCACTTGAACCTGGGAGGCAGAGGTTGCAGTGAGCTGAGATCGCACCACTGCACTCTAGCCTGGGTGACAGAGCGAGCCTCCATCCCCCCGAAAAAAAAACTATATTCAGACTATATAAAATAAAAAGACCCAAGCAAAATTTGGCAGAGAGTTCATAAACTGTACAATTCTCATTACACTTTTGCACACATTTTCCTGGGGAAACTGGACTTCAACTCTCAGGTCACTTTCTAAAATGTGATTTTTGTACATTGTTTACTTAGTGTTTTTAATTTTAGTTGATTTTCCTGATGTTAATATCAAATGTAGGATAATATGCAGGAAATATTCTCCTAAAGCCCAATATAATTTATACTTGCCTAAAAATTACTTCTGTTTTAAGACAGAGTCTCACTCTGTCTCCCAGGCTGGAATACAGTGGCACGATCTTGGCTCACTGCAGCCTCTGCCTCTTGGGTTCAAGCAATTCTCCTGCCTCAGCCTCCCGAGTAGCTGAGATTACAGGTATGCACCACCACACCCAGCTAATTTTTGTATTTTTAGTAGAGATGGGTTTTCACTATGTTAGTCAGGCTGATCTCAAACTCCTGGCCTCAAGAGATCTGCCCGCCTCAGCCTCCCGAAGTGCTGGGATTACAGGCGTGAGCCACCGCACCTAGCTCTAAAGTTTTGAATCGTCCTTTTATTTTACTGGCATTTGTTCTTTCTTTGAGGTACCTCAGGCTTGTGCTTGAATTCAGAAAATGGAAACCTGTGTCCTTCCTCAGCGCGTCCCTGCAGTCCTCCCTTCTGAAGAGAAGACACTGCCGCGGTTGCCTTTGAAAGGTTGGGGTAAATACGTGCTTTGTCCTGCAGGCGGTGCCATGTCGCATGGGCCACCTGGAGACAGCACGCTTTGCCAGTTTTGTTTTCGAGAGTCTCATTTGATTTGCATTTTCTGAGTTCGTAAGGTTTTCTTATCTCAGCCATTTCTCTTTTTGATGATTTAGGATCGTTAAAAAACAAGCAGAAACCTTATGTGACAGTTTTTTGACTAAGTTTGTTATCTGCAAAGTGTAAGAAGATTTTTCTGGAGTCTGTTAAGTGAGATAACTCATAAACCTATACTGTAGTGCACTGCACATCACAGACCACAGACAAATGATAGCTATTGTCAATCATTCTGCTTGGCAGACTTCTGTACAGTATATGAAAGGCACGTTCTTTTTAGCAGAGTCAAGAAAATATATATATATATATTTAGTAGAGACGGGGTTTTGCCATGTTGGCCATGGCTGGTCTCGAACTCCTGACCTCAGGTGATCCATCCACCTCAGCCTCTCAAAGTGCTGGGATTATAGGCGTGAGCCACCACGCCCGGTCCCTTCTTTTCTTTTTTAACAGATGACAAAATTGCTCCCCAAAGATGTTGGCTTTCCCAAAACCTTCCCTGTAGCAGGATCTAAACATTGTTTTATTCACATGTTGTCCTTGGCTCATGCTAAGGAAAGAATAAATCCCACTTACCACTCACACACAGTGCAGGTATGTATACACCTTAGAAAGAGATACGACCGAGCACGGTGGCTCACGCCTGTAATCCCAGCACTTTGGGAGGCCTAGGCAGGTGGATCACAAGGTCAGGAGATCGAGACCATCCTGGCCAACATGGTGAAACCCTGTCTCTACTAAAATACAAAAAATTAGCTGAGCATGGTGGTGCATGCCTGTAGTCCCAGCTACTCGGGAGGCTGAGGCAGGCGAATTGCTTGAACCCAGAAGGCAGAGGTTGCAGTGAGCTGAGATCACACCACTGTGCTCCAGCCTGGTGACAGAGTGAGACTCCGTCTCAAAAAAGAAAAAAAAAAAAGATGCTTGAGGACTAGGCCGTGCGTGGTGGCTCATGCCTGTAATCCCAGCACTGTGGGAGGCTGTGGTGGGTAGAGTGCTTGAGGTCAGGAGTTCAAGACCAGTCTGGCCAACATGGCGAAACCCTGTCTCTACCAAAAATACAAAAAATTAGCCAGGTGTGGTGGTGCGCACCTGTTTTGAATCCCCACTATTTGGGAGGCTGAGGCAGGACAATCACTTGAACCTGGGAGGCAGAGGTTGCAGTGAGCCCAGATTGTGCCACTGCACTTCAGCCTGAAAGTCAGAGCAAGATTCCATCTCAAAAAAAAAAAAAAAAAAAAGTTTGAGGAACAGAAATCTAAGACATCGTAACAAAAATGTAGTGAAGAAATAGCTAAAAGTTTTAGGGTTAGGCAATAAGTCTGGCATGAATGACCTAAAGAGAGAACGCATTCAGGTGTGTCTTTTTTTTTTTTTAATCAAAGAAAACCAAAATAAAACGATAACTGGCAACATAGTAAGACCCTGTCTCTAAAAAAAGTTTTTGTTTTTTTTTTAAAGACAAATTAGCCAGACATGGTGGTGCATGCCTGTAGTCCTAACTACACAGGAGGCTGAGGCAGGAGGATCGCTTGAGCCCAGGAGTTCAAGGCTGCAGTGAGCTATGATCTCACCACTGCACCACCACCCCCCAAAAAAATAAATAAAAAGGAAACAAAGGAAGAGTCCTGGCGTGGTGGTCCACGCCTATAATCCCAGCACTTTGGGAGGCCAAGGCGGGTGGATCACCTGAGGTCAGGAGTTTGAGACTAGCCTGGCCAGCATGGTGAAACTCTGCCTCTACTAAAAATAATAACAAAAAATTAGCCTCTACTAAACTGGCCTGGCCAACATGGTGAAACTCTGCCTCTACTAAAAATACAAAAAATTAGCCAGGCTTGTTGGTGTGTGCCTGTAATCCCAGCTACTCAGGTGGCTGAGGCATGAGAATTGCTTGAATTTGGAGGGTGGGGGTTGCAGTGAACCGAGATCGCGCCACTGCACTCCAGCCTGGGCAACAGGCGCAGAGCCAAGCCGAAGCCCTAGTGTTCTCCAAACTGTCACCCCAGACTCACAATATGTACTAGACAAATTGTAGGTCTTCTTTTCTTCCTTCCAACTGAGTTCATTCCCCCACCCTCCCTCCGTTTTCTCCTCCTAAGAAGTCATTTTGTTCAGCCACAGTTTATAAGCAGGGCTCACTGTTTAGGTCTGAGGAACAGGACAGGGTTGTACTAAGCGCTTAGGCAATGATTCTTATCTGGGAAGGGCTGACAGCTTATTCTTTAATGTCTACAAATTGCTTTGAAGATGAAAAATGCTACAAAAATGTCAAGTAATGTTATTGCTTTTAGGAACATTTGTTTTCCATCTTGTAAAAGACATATATCTCAGGCCAATGAAAGCCAGAGCTTCCAAAGCCAGACTGAGTTTCTCTCACTTACAAAAGAACCGTAGCCTCCTCTGCATGTATTGGTAATGCTGAGAGCATTGGAGTTCTTAGTTCTTTACAAAAAAAAAAAAAAGTCACCAAAGAAAGAGGACACCAGGAGGCCAGGTACGGTGGCTCATGCCTGTAATCCCAGCACTTTGGGAGGCCGAGGCAGGTGGATCATGAGGTCAGGAGATCAAGACCATCCTGGCCAACATGGTGAAACCTCGTCTTTACTAAAAATACAAAAATTAGCTGGGTGTGGTGGCACATGCCTGTAATCCGAGCTACTTGGGACCCTGAGGTAGGAGAATCATTTGAAACAGGGAGTTGGAGGTTGCAGTGAGCTGAGATCAGGCCACTGCACTCCAGCCTGGGGACAGAGTGAAACTCCGTCTAAAAAAAGAAACTGAGGCCACCAGGAGCTGGATGCAGTGGCTCAAGCCTGTAATCCCAGCATTTTGGGAGACCGAGGTGGGAGGATCAATTGAGGTCAGGAGTTTGAGACCAGCCTGACCAACATGGCAAAACCCCCATCTCTACTAAAAATACAAAAATTAGACAGGCATGGTGCTGGGCACCTGTAATCCCAACTACCGGGAGGCTAATGTGGGAGAATCATTTGAACTCAGGAGGCGTAAGTTGCAGTGAGCCAAGATCATGCCATTGCACTCCAGCCTGGGCAACAGAGTGAGACTCTGTCTCAAAAGAAAAAAAAAAAGTGCCAGGTAGGGACATAGGAAAGAAGGAATGGAGAGGAAGGAATACTCTCAAATACTTTTTTTTTTTTTTTTTGGAGACTGGGTCATGCTCTATTGCGCAGGCTGGAGTTCAATGGCATGATGATAGCTCACTGAAGCCTCCAACGGCTGCCCTCAAGCGATCTTCCCACCTCAGCCTCATATGTAGCTGGGACTACAGGCACACACCACCACGCCTGGCTGATTTTACTTTCATTTTTTTTGTTACCCAGGCCGGTTTGGAACCCCTAGACTCAAGTGAACCTCCTGTCTCAGCCTCCCAAAGTGCTGGGATTACAGGCATGAGCCACGATGCCTGGCCACTCTCAGGTCCTCATGGGGAAATAAATAGAGTATGAATGGATACAACATTGTAAACAGACAACTTAGAAGACAGTCCAGTGCAGAAAGGGCACAGGTACCTCTCAATGAGTTTATAGGTATGAGGAGTGAAAAGGACATCAGATGGCCACCTCTCATCACCCTTGGTGGCCACAGACTTGTCTTTTTTGAAATCAAAATGAGAATGTCCAAATGAATCTTTTTTTGGGGGCAGCAGAGGGGAAAGGGGGATGGAGTCTTGCTCTTCTGGCCCAGGCTGGGGTAAAATGGCACAATCTCGGCTCACTGCAATCTCCGCCTCCCGGGTTCAAGCAAGTCTCCTATCTCAGCCTCCCTGGTAGCTGGGATTACAGGCGCCCGCCACCACGCCCGGCTTATTTTTGTATTTTTAGTAGAGATGGGATTTCGCCTCCCAAAGTGCTGGGATTATAGGCGTAAGCCACCGCACTAGGCCCAAATGAGTCTTAAAGAAAAGAGAGACAAAGATCCCAGGATATGATTTGCCCACTTCTGGATTTTGAATGCAAAATAATGCTCCCCCAAAACTCGAATAATGGGAAGAAGTATGGCCAATCAGTTAAGAAGTTTTGGTTGCAAACAACAGAAACTAACTCTGGTTAATGAAAGCATGTACTGGAAGGATGTGAGGTGCCTCAGGAAATTAGCGCAAAGTGTGTAAGCTCCACAGAGAGAACGGAGACAGGAAAAACTTTGCAGATGCAAAAGACACTATCCCAGGACTTAGCTACTAGAGAGGTTCTGGCTTCTGTCCTGATGACACTGGGCTCAAGATTCAGTATCCGGCTCGGTGCCATGGCTCATGCTTGTAATTCCGGCACTTTGGGAGGCCAAGGCGGGTGGATCTCCTGAGGTCAGGAGTTTGAGACCAGCCTGGCCATCATGGTGAAACCCCATCTGTACTAAAAATACAAAAATTAGCCAGGTGTGGCGGCGGGTGCCTGTAATCCCAGCTACTCGGGAGGCTGAGGCAGGAGAATTGCTTGAACGTGGGAGGCAGAGGTTGCAGTGAGCCGAGATTGCACCATTGCACTCTAGCCTGGGCAACAAGAGTGGAACTCCATCTCAAAAAAAAAAAAAATTAAAATTATTTTTTTGTCTCCCAGGCTAGGGTGCAGTGGCATGATTATGACTCATTGCAGCCTCAATTTCCCAGGCTCAAGCTATCTTCCCACCTTAACCTCCTGAATAGCTGGGACTATGGGAATACACCACCATGCCTGGCTAATTTATTTTTAGTAGAAACAAGGTCTTGCCATGTTGCCTAGGCTGGTCTTGAACTCATGAGCTCCAGCAGATCCTCCTGCCTCAGCCTCCCAAAGTGCTGAGATTACAAGCATGATCCACAACGCCGGGACCCTTCCCAATGTTCTCTATGATCCTTTCTGCATCTCCATCCAGTACCCTTAGGACCTCACACCTGTCTGTCTGTAATAATCAAGCAGTTGGGCTTGCGAACCTGCTTTCTATCTTCCTTGCGTCTTTCTTGTTGGATGTAGATTCCATATACCCCATGTAATTTCACTCTGATCTGTGTAAACTTATTTTCCATGACCCTTAAAACATCTTCAGCTCCCAGCAAGTCTGTCTTCTCCATGTTCTTTCAATATCCTGCGGCAATCCTGCTGGCTGCCTCCCCTCGAAGCTTCCTGCTCACCTGGAATATGAATGCCCTCCTTAAGCTCATCTGTCCATTTAGGCCAGAGATTCTCAGTCTTAGTCATATATTCTTTTTCTTTCTTTTTTTTTTTTTTTAGATGGAGTCTTGCTCTGTCTCCCAGGCTGGAGTGCAGTGGCACGATCTTGGCTCACTGCAAGCTCCGCCTCCCAGGTTCACATCATTCTCCTGTCTCAGCCTCCCAAGTAACTGGGACTACAGGCGCCTGCCACTACACCTGGCTAATTTTTTACATTTTTAGTAGAGATGGGGTTTCACTGTGTTAGCCAGGATGGTCTCGATCTCCTGACGTCATGATCCACCCGCCTCGGCCTCCCAAAGTGTTGGGATTACAGGCTTGAGCCACAGCACCCGGCCATATATTCTTTTTCTTTTTCTTTTTCTTTTTCTTTTTTTTTTTTCACATAGAGACAGGTTTGTGCATTGGGCGGCGGAGGGGTCTTGCTATGTTGCCTAGGCTGGTCTCAAACTCTTGGCCTAAGGATCCTCCCACCTTGGCCTCTCAAAGTGCTGAGATTACAGGCATGAGCCGCTGCACCCGGCCCCTAGTTGTGTATTCTAATTACCTGGAGAGTATTTTTCTCTTAATCAATGGAAAATACTCATCCAGACCAATTAAACTGGAACCTCTGGGGCCCAGTAGTTTGTTCTTGGTTTTGTCTTTTGTTTTTGAGAGGGAGTCTCCCCTCTGTTGCCCAGGCTGGAGTATAGTGGTGTGATCTGTGCTCACTGCAACCTCCGCCTCCCGGGTTCAAGTGATTCTCCTGCCTCAGCCTCCTGAGTATCTGGGATTACGGGTGCCTGCCACCACACCCAGCTAATTTTTGTATTTTTAGTAGAGTTGGAGTTTCACCATGTTGGCAGTGGTTGGCCAGGCTGGTCTCAAACTCCTGACCTCAGGTGATCTGCCTGCCTCGGCCTCCCAAAGTGCTGGGATTACAGGCATGAACCACCAGATGGGCCCAGTAGTTTGTTGTTTATGTTTGTTTGTTTTGAGACAGAGTTTCACTCTTGTTTCCCAGGCTAGAGTGCAATGGTACAATCTCAGCTCATCACAACCTCTGCCTCCCAGGTTCAAGCAATTGTCCTGCCTCAGCCTCCCAAGTAGCTGGGATTACAGACTGTGCCACTAATGCCTGACTAAATTTTGTATTTTTTAGTAGAGATGGGGTTTCACCATGTTGGTCAGGCTGGTCTCCAACTCCTGACCTCAGGTGATCTGCCTGCCTTGGCCTCCCAAAGTGCTGGAATTACAGGCGTGAGCCACCGCATCCGGCCAAGGGCCTAGTAGTGTTAAACATCCCCCAAATAATTCTAATGTACTGCTAAAGTTTAGACCCCCTATTTAAATATTAGGCCTTATGTGAGCATCTGTTAACCCCTCCTGCTCCTGAGGCCCTCCCAGACCAATGTAGCCACTATACCTTTGTCCTCCTCCTTCTTTGACCCTCTAGAGAGGTACAGTCCACATTGTCAAACCAGCAGGTAGTTACCTGCTTTATTGTATTAATTGCTAGTTGTCTAGGTGTTTGTTTATATGACAAGCTCCCGAGGCAGGAATGAAATGCTTAGATTAATAAGCTTTTCCAGATAATGAAATATAATACAAAATAGATGGAGACACCCTCAAGAGTATTCCAAGTCACTGCGAGTGGGCAGGGAGAGGAAATTGTCCCCACAAAGTTCATATGTTGAAGAACTATAACCTTCATACCTGAGAATGTGACTGTGTTTGGAGATAGGCCCTTTACAGAGCTGATGGTTAAAATGAGGCCTTTGAAGTGGGTCCTAATCCAATATGAGGGTGTTCTTATAAGAAGAGGAAATCTGCACACAAAGACACCAGGGATGCCCAAGTGCAGAGGAAAGGCCACATCCAGGACACAGCAAGAGGGTGGCCATCTGCACACTGGGGAGAGAGACCTCAGAAATGCACCCTGCTGACACCCTGATCTTGGACTTCCAGCCTCCAGAACTGTGAGACAATAAATCATGTTGTTTAAGCCACCCTTAAAATCCTGTCTGTTGTATTTGGTTATGACAGCTCCAGCAAACTAACACATGAAGTAAAGATGAGAGCAAATTAAAATTATAAGTTTAGGGAAAGTAATCAAAATCATATTTACAAGCTCTGAGCTAGCAGATGCCATTCGTTAACAGGATCAGAAATCACTGTAAATTGCCCTCCCAGGCAATACTAGCTAGATGCACTGCTAAATGCCAAATGCATCTTTACAAAGGATATTAGAAACACACAAACACATGCCCATGCATAGAGCACAGCAGAGGAAGACCTACACCTGGCAGACTAGGGTTTTTTGTTTTTTTGTTTTGTTTTTTTTGAGACGGAGTCTTGCTCTGTCACCAGGCTGAAGTGCAGTGGCACGATCTTGGCTCACTGCAATCTCTGCCTCCTGGGGTTCAAGCAATTCTTGTGCCTCAGCCTCGCGAGTAGCTGGGACTACAGGTGTGCACCACCACAGCCAGCTAATTTTTGTATTTTTAGCAGAGATGGGGTTTCATCATATTGGCCAAGCTGATCTCGAACCCCTGACCTCAGGCAATGCTGTCCACCTCGGCCTCCCCAAGTGCTGGGATTACAGGTGTGAGCCACCGTGCCCAGCCAGACTGTGATTTTAAGAGGGCATTTCACATTGTGAGAGCTTTAGACACCCCAAAACCTGAATCTGTCCTGCAAGATAAAGGCACAAAATAATCAGGTGGATGGAATTGCTGCTCTTTATAAAGAGATTTTTAAAATTTCAGTCTGAATTGGGATATAGGAGCTTTTCTACAATGATAGTATGATAATAAACTTGTGGCAGACACCCTCAAGCTGACTACCAATGAGCCCTCGTATAACCTCTTCCCTGGAATGCAGGTGAAAACTATGACTTGATTCTAACCAATAGATTATGCTTAGAATCCTTGAAGCCCTGACCTCCTGGGATCAAGCGATCCTCCTGCCTTGGCCTCCCAAAGTGCTGGGATTACAAGTGTGAGCCACCGTACCTGGCCACTACATGGCCTTTGATTTCACTTTTCTCCAGCCCGCCAGCCACATCCTGCCTCCGTCTCTCACCTGATTCATGCTGCTGTCTGAGGTTTCTCTGTCTCATCTTTTTTATTTTTATTTTTGAAACGGAGTCTCGCTTTGTTGCCCAGGCTGCTGGAGTACAGTGGCACAATCTTGGCTTACTGCAGCCTCCACCTCCTGGGTTCAAGTGATTCTCCCACCTCAGCCTCCTGAGTAGCTGGGACTACAGCTACAAACATCCAAACTATGTTAGATGGTCATGAGGTGTCACAATAAACTCTCAGGAAAATAATGGGGGAGCCTGAAAGTGACTTTGAGTGTCAGGAAGGTTTCTGACCTCAACTCTCTGGAAGCCAGGGGTGGGCATATCTCAAAAGATGGGACAGGCTGGGAGCAGTGACTCACACCTGTAATCCCAGCACTTTGGGAGGCCGAGGTGGGCAGATCACTTGAGGTCAGGAGTTTGAGACCAGTATGGCCAACATAGTGAAACCCCATCTCTGCTAAAAACACAAAAATTAGCCGCGCGTGGTGGCGTGAACCACCACGCCCAGCTAATTTTTTTGTGTGTTTTTAGTAGAGAAGGGGTTTCCATGTTGGTCAGGCTGGTCTCAAACTCCTGACCTCAAGTGATCTACCTGCCTCAGCCTCCTAAAGTGCTGGGATTACAGGCATGAGCCACTGTGCCTGGCCAGTTCATGAAATCTTAATCTGAACAAAAGAACTCAAGAGTTTGAGCGGCTAGGTGCTGTGGCTCATGCCTGTAATCCCAGCATTTTGGGAGGCCGAGGTGGGCGGATTGCCTGAGATCAGGAGTTCGAGACCAGCCCGGCTACCATGGTGAACTCTGTCTGTACTAAACACACACACACACACACACACACACACACACACACACACACAAATTAGCTGGGTGTGGTGGTGCCCGCCTGTAGTCCCAGCTACTCAGGAGGCTGAGCCAGGAGAATCGCTTGAACCCCGGAGGCGGAGGTTGCAGTGAGCCAAGATCACACCACTGCGCTCCAGCCTGGGCGACAGAGCAAGACTCTCTCTCTCAAAAAAAAAAAAAAAAAAAAAAGAGTTTGAGCAAGAGAGAATTCCGACTTAATTGAAAAAAAAAAATACAGTGACGCAGGTATTTGTTCAAGGGCTGTTATGTCCCAGGCCTTGAGTACTTCTGATGATGTGATGAGATCAGCCAGCCACACAAGACCATTCACTGAGTGTCTTCTGTAAACTCGACACTGTGGTCTCACCATCAAAAAAGAAAGAGTGAAAAAACAGAGAAGGGTGTTTGTAGCTTTAGGGGGCTGTGGCGTTTCATAGGTTGGTGGACTTGAGGGTCCATTTGCTGTAAGGCTATAAAGATACCCAGTGGCTTGGAACTCCAGTGCCACCCCCCACCACTACCCAGCCACAGACCCCAGCTTTGATTTCATAACCACACAACATACAGACTTCACACCACTCCTAACCAGTGTGGTTTACTCTCTAAATTGAACACTAAGATCTACAGATAAGACTGGGGGACTAAAAACAAGGACACCTTTGTTTCAGCCCTGGTTCTGCAGGTACACAGTCAATTGTGTGACCTTTTTCCTAAGTAAATGGGACAGCTGCATCGTTTACAAGTAAGATTCATGCAGACAGCTCTGGTTAATTCTTTCTCAAAATAAAAACGGTTAATAGACAAACCCAGACCTTAGGTTCATTTCAGGTTGTCTGTCTGAAACCAACCTATCCATGACTATGTCTGGAAAAATTCTCTTCCCTTTTAAACCATTCAGACATCAGCTGGTACAACATAGTCTTATGGCTTGAACCTCTGGATGAAGGTTTTTTTCTCAAAGAAAGAAAAGTAATTTTTTTTTTGAGCCAGGGTCTAGCTCTGTCACCCAGGCTAGAATGCAGTGGCACAATCTCGGCTCACTGCAAATTCCATTTCCTGGATTCAAGCGATTCTCCTGCCTTAGCCTCCTGAGTAGCTGGGACCAAAGAGGTACACCACCACATCTGGCTAATTTTTGTATTTTTAGTAGAAATGGGGTTTCACCATGTTAGCCAGGCTGGTCTCCGACTCCTGACCTCAAGTAATCAGCTATCTTGGCCTCCCAAAGTGCTGGGATTACAGGCATAAGCCACTGTGCCCATCCATAATTCTCATTTTAAAAACCTTTTTAGTTTTTATTTTTGCAGAACTGTCAAACTCCTTCCTCAAATTTTCTTCCTATTTTATGATTGCTGACTTTGGGGTGGGGGAAGTCGCAGTGAATATTTATTAACTCTTAGATCCAATGGAACATGTGCCATGGACTCTTTTTCAACTAAGAAGTGGAAGCTGAATCTGTCTTTCTTTTTTCATTTTAAAATTTCACCTTTATGTTAGAAGTAAATGTGCAGGTTTGTGACAAGAGTATAATGCATGATGCTGAGGTTTAGGGTATGACTGAAGCCCTCATCCAGGTCGTGAGCTCGGTACCAAACAGCTCGTTTTTCACGCCTTCCCCTCTCTCTCCCTCTCCCCTCTGGGAGTCCCTAGTGTCTTGTTCCCCTCCTTCCGCCCATGTGTACTCTATATTTGGCTGCCACTTAATAAGTGAGAATATGCGGTATTTGGTTTTCCGTTTCTGCGTTAATTTGTTGAGCATCATGCTGTTTTCTTTTTTTTCTTTTAAGACAGAGTTTCGCTGTTGTTGCCCAGGCTGAGTGCAGCGGTGCGATCTCAGCTCACTGCAACCTCCACCTCCCGGGTTCAAGCGATTCTCCTGCCTCAGCCTCCCGAATAGCTGGGATTACAAGCGTGTGCCACCACGCCTGGCTAATTTTTGTATTTTTAGTTGAGACGGGGTTTCATCATATTGGTCAGGCTGGTCTCGAACTCCTGACCTCAGGTGATACACCCGCCTCGGCCTCCCAAAGTGCTGGGATTACAGGCGTGAGCCACCGCGCCCGGCCATGCTGTTTTCTTAAACGAACCAAAAATAGTCTAAATACTGTACTTCACAAAATTTGTAAGGCGGGAAGAATCGGCCTGTGGCTGCTTCCAGCCTGGGAAAGGGATGCGCCACAAGATGGCGCCGCGCGTGCGGCGGTGAAGGCCGAGGCCGCCCGTGCCAGGTGGATGCCCGACCTCCCCCAGGCCCTCAGGCCACGAGCAGGGGCGGGGGCACGGCTCAGAATGCCATTTACACGGAGACAAAAGCCTGACTTGCTCCCTATGCTTTCAGTGACCTAGGCCTTGCTCTCGTATTCTCAAGTCTTTCTAGAAATGTGCGGTGGAGACATTCCCAATCCAGTAGCTCCTCCCTCATTCTGAGAAGACGGTTTAGTGCAGCTGGTCTCTGAAGGTATTGGGTGTTCTCCCCTCAGCTCCCGAGGGACAGCGTGGGAGGGTGGTGCTCTGGGCCTTCTCTCTACTGTGCTTTGTTGTTGTTGATTTGTTTAAGCGCCAACCACTGGGTTTCTTTAATGTACCTGTGGGAAGATCAGCCGCAGAACTAGCAGAGGCTGTGTCCGGGCGCGGTGGCTTGCGCCTGTAATCCCAGCTACTGGGGAGGCTGAGGCAGGAGAATCGCTTGAGCCTGGGAGGTGGAGGTTGCAGTGAGCCGAGGTCACACCACTACACTCCAGCCTGGATGACAGAGCAAGACTCCATCTCAAAAAAAAAAAAAAAGAACTAGCAACAGGCAAAGGCTGTGTTGCTTATGATACTCCTGACAAGGGAAAGATGAACCTGAACTCTTAACTCTAAGGTGTTACCGGAAAGGTGTCCCTATCCAGACCCCAAGAGACCCTCGCACAAGAAGGAATTCAGGGCGAGTCCATAGAGTAAAGTGAAAGCAAGTTTATTAAGAAAGCAGAGAAATAAAAGAATGGCTACTCCAGAGACAGGGCAGCCCCGGGAGCTGCTGATTGTCCATTTTTATGGTTATTTCTGGATGATACGCTTAACAAGCGGTAGATTATTCATGCCTCCCCTTTTTAGACCATACAGGGTAATTCCTGATGTGGCCTTGGCATTTGTAAACTGTCATGGCGCTGGTGGGAGTGTAGCAGTGAGGACGACCGGAGGACACTCTCGTCGCCATGTTGGTTTTGGCCACTGTTTTATTGCAACCTGTTTTATCAGCAAGGTCTTTATGACCTGTGTTTTGTGCGGATCTCCTATCTCATCCTGTGACTTGGAATGCCTTAACCATCTGGGAATGCAGCCCAGTAGGTCTCAGCCTTATTTTACCCAGCTCCTGTTCAAGATGGAGTTGCCCTGGTTCAAACGCCTCTGACAGAGGGACAGTCATTTCACCTCACACATGAAAGCAAACCTAAAATTTGCAAGTTCAATCTTGGCTAAGGGCATGATTTAGAAATCAAAGGAGTCTAACCTTCACATGGTTTTGAACACTTGGAGAGGTAGCCGTGGGAAGGGATGGAGCCTTTGTAATGCAAGAGGAGAGAATGGGGTGTGGGGCGTGTGGCCCAGAAATGACACAGAACTCTGACAGCACTGCCCGGTTGCCATGTAGCTAGGTAAATATTTGCAAAGCACCTACTGTTTCTCCAGACTCGGGGCAAGTGTCTACTGGGCATGAAACCATCTCCGTGGGGAAGTGAGCCTTACCCAGTTCTTATCTCCCTCTTGAGGCCAAGTTCACAGAATATGATACAACTCTCAGAGGAAAGGGGGGCCTGCCATTTCTTATCTTCCTCTCTCAGCTGGCATTGGGACATTTTAGTGGCCAGGACCAATGTGTTATCTGTAGGAGCCCTGAAGACAAGAGGTGGGCCCAGAGGCTTTTTTCTTTTCTTTTCTTTTCTTTTTTTTTTGAGATAGAGTCTCACTCTGTTGCCAGGCTGGAGTGCAGTGGTGCGATCTGGGCTCACTGCAAGCTCCGACTCCCTAGTTCAAGCGATTCTCCTGCCTCAGCCTCCCAAAGAGCTGGAATTACAGGCACGCACCACCACACCTAGCTAATTTTTGTATTTTTAGTAGATACGGGGTTTCACCATGTTGGCCAGTATGGTCTTGCTCTCCTGACCTTGTGATCCGCCTGCCTCGGTCTCCCAAAGTGCTGGGATTACAGGTGTGAGCCACCGCTTCCGGCCAAGGCTCATCTTCTGGATATGAATTCCCGGAGTTGTCGTCTCCTGACAGCTCGTGATCAAGAGGCATTGAGAGGTAGACCAGCTCGCTGTGTGATTGTTAGGGGGTACCAATCTGTAAGGCACGCTACAGTGTCATGGAGCTACAATGAGATGGAAAATCATATTTCTCAGAGCTCTTCTCAGGTAGACTATTCTTTTTTAAAAATTTCAAATAAAATTTAAAAACAAGTGCATGTTTTAAAATGTCATTTACCAAATCAAAAGCCAAACTAATAGAAAAAAAAATTTGTAACAAATATGCCAGATCAAAGCTTAATATAGTTAACATATAAATAAAAAGACTTCAAAATTTAAAAAGATAAGATTGGGTTAAGGATGTTATACAGGCAATTCATAAAGGAAAAAACACAAATATACAATAAATATATAAAAAGATGTTCAAGACAGAATAAAAATGCATATTACACGGTTGTAAAATAATATTTTTATGTAACCGAGTGAGAAATATTTTTCAATGACAATATAATTGGTGTAGAAATGTAATTCTATGTAATTCTGCAATATATATGTTCAAAAGGCTTTTTTTTTTTTCTTTTTAGGAAAGGCCTCCATTATAGATTTGATTAAAAAAATAAATAAATATAGCCTGGCGCGGTGGCCCACGCCTGTAATCCCAGCACTTTGGGAGGGTGAGGCGGGCAGATCACGAGGTCAGGAGATCGAGACCGTCCTGGCTATCACAGTGAAACCCCGTCTCTACTAAAAATACAAAAAAATTAGCCGGGCGTCGTGGTGGGTGCCTCTAGTCCCAGCTACTCGGGAGGCTGAGGCAGGAGAATGGCGTGAACCCAGGAGGTAGAGCTTGCAGTGAGCCGAGATCACGCCACTGCATTCCAGCCTGGGCGACAGAGTGAGACTCCGTCTCAAATAAATAAATAAATAAATATAGAACCATTTAGATTTTCTATTTTTGTGTATCTGTTTTGCCTTTTTTTTTTGAGAAGGAGTCTCACTCTGTCACCAGACTGGAGTGCAGTGGCACAATCTTGGCTCAAGGCACCCTCCGCCTCCCGGGTTCAAGTGGTTCTCCTGCCTCAGCCTCCCGAGTAGCTGGGACTACAGGCACGTGCCACCACACCCAGCTAATTTTTGTATTTTTAGTAGAGACAGGGTTTCACTCTGTTAGCCAGGATGGCCTCAATCTCTTGACCTTGTGATCTGCCTTCCTCGGCCTGCCAAAGTGCTGGGATTACAGGTATGAGCCACCGCACCCAGCCTTGTTTTGTTTTTTTTTTTTGAGATGGAGTCTCGCTCTGTCTCCCAGGCTGGAGTGCAGTGGCATGATCTCGGCTCACTGCAAGCTCTGCCTCCCACCTCACAGGTTCACGGCATTCTCCTGCCTCAGCCTCCGGAGTAGCTGGGACTCGAGGCACCCGCCACCACGCCTGGCTAATTTTTTTTTTTTTGTATTTTTAGTAGAGATGGGGTTTTCACCATTCACAGGATGGTGTCAATCTCCTGACCTTGTGATCTGCCCACTTCGGCCTCCCAAAGTGCTGGGATTACAGGGGTGAGCCACCGTGCCTGGCCTTTTTTTTTATTTTTTATTTTTAGACTGTGTCTCACTCACTCTGTTGCTCAGGCTGGAGTGGAGTGGCATGATGTCAATTCACTTGCAACCTCTGCCTCCCAGGTTCAAGCAATTCGCCTGCCTGAGCCTCCCAAATAGCTGCAATTACAGGCATGCACCACCATGCCTGGCTAATTTTGTATTTTTAGTAGAGATGGGATTTCACCATGTTGGCCAGAGTGGTCTCTAACTCCTGACCTCAGGTGATCTCCTGGCCTCGGCCTCCCAAAGTACTGGGATTATAGGCGTGAGCCGCCAGGCCTGGCCTGTTTTGCAAGTTTTTTAAATTAAATATATATTTTCAAAAACTCAAGTCCAAAATATTGGTCTCTTGGGTCTCTCCTCCTTTTCCAGCAATTGTGGTTATATGAATTACTTGACCTGATCACTGTACATTATGTATAGTGCAACATCACTATCTACCCTGTAAATATGTACAGTTATTATCTGTCAACTAAATGTGTGTGTGTTTGTGTGTGTGTGTGTGTGTTTTTAAATCAGTTAGACTAGGCTGGACATGGTGGCTCATGCCTATAATCCCAACACTTTGGGAGGCCGAGGTGGGAGGCTCGTTTTGAAGCTAGGAATTCAAGACCAGCCTGGGCAATGTAGTGAGCCCCTGTCTATACAAAAAAATAATAATAATAATTAAAAATAATAAAATGAAAAATCAGATAGACTGTTCCAAGGGGTAGGAAGAAATACTTTGATAAGTGACTTAAGATGGAGGTAAGACACCCCACTCCCCACCCACCCTACTTGTGAGGACATACTAGAGTGACAACTCCAAGCTGCTCAACTGCCTTCCATCTGAAGAACTTGTTCGCTAAGTGGGGCACACAGTGTGGAGTTGGAGCTAAATTGTTAGGGACAAAAAAGGCTGAGTTATCAGACCTGTGCCCCGTCTGTCTCAGGCTCTCATCTGCAGAATCAGCGAAGAAATCCCTAAAGACTATGAGTTTCAGGGAGTGCCCAGTTATGAGCCTGTTACAGCACCGTGTGCCTTCACCCTGCCCAGGTGAGGGGGGCCCACAGTTGGGGGCTTCGGCTTTGTTGTCTCTGTCCCTTAGGTCCCTGAGGACAATCAAGGTAGCCATACACCCTGAATTTGCAAGGGCTGTCTGGTTTTAAAGTCTCTCCCTTTGATTCAGGAAAGTCGATTCTTACTTGTCAGTCTCATCTTGTGTCCTGACTTTTGGCTCAGAAAATCAGTCACCACAGTCTCAAAAACTTTGAAGTCAGCACTTCTCTCTTCCCTGCAGTAGGAAATCCCCTGTAAGACGATCAGAGACAGACCCCTTGGGAAACTGCTAGGCCAGGGGCTGGAAATTGCAGGTGTCAACTCCCAGTAGAAACACCATTGTGGATACTTAGGTGACTCAGTAGCTGCGGAAGATGAGACGGATGAGAGACCAGGATCAAGGGAGATAAATATTTTCAAAGAGCTTTGAGTTATTCAAGAAAGGACTCCTCAAATGGACAGGTATGGACTCATAAAAACAGAAATTCAGTCTTCTGGTTTTAGAATTTTGCCGCTTGACAGGTCCAGATTGCGGCCCCCTTCCCTGCCCTCCTTCCCCTGGCCCCTACCTCTCCTGCACCACCCACCCCCGACATTACATGCCACATCTTCTGGGTGAGACTTGACAATCCTTCTTTTAAAAATTTAATGAATTAATTATTTATATATTTTTTGAGACAGAGTCTCGCTCTGTCACGCAAGCTGGAGTACACTGGTGCGATCTCGGCTCACTGCAACCTCCGCCTCCTGGGTTCAAGCAATTATTCTGCCTCAGCCTTCTGAGTAGCTGGGACTACAGGCATGCACCACCACACCCGGCTAATTTTTTGTATTTTTAGTAGAGACAGGGTTTCGCCATGTTGTCCAGACTGGTCTCAAACTCCTGACCTCAGGTGATCCACCCACCTTGGCCTCCCAAAGCGCTGGGATTACAGGAGTGAGCCACCGTGCCCAGCCAGTCCTTCTTTTTTTAATCCAATTTCTTTCCCTTTCTTTAATTCCTCTTTTGTTTTGTCAAAGTAGTTCCTGAGCAGCTTTTTCATGGTGAGTACTTGGGGAATACATCTTCCAAGTTCTCGTGTGCACATCTTAATAGTGTCTCTTTGATTGCTTCACATTTGATCAATAATCTGAGTGGGTAGGGAATGCTAAATTCAAAATAGTTTCCTAGCTGGGCATGGAGTCTCACACGTGTAATTCCAGCACTTTGGGAGGCTGAGGCAGGAGGATTGCTTGAGCCCAGGAGTTTGAGACCAGCCTGGGCAACATAGCAAGACCCTGTCTTTACAAAAAAATAAGAAAAAAAATTAGCCAGATGTGGTGGCACGTGTTTGTAGTCCTAGCTACTTGGGAGACCGAGGCAGGAGGATCATTTGAGCTGCAGTGAGATGTGATCCTGTCAGCCTGGGTGACAGAGCAAGAACCTATCTCAAAAAAAAAAGTTTCCCATAAAAATTTCGTTTCCATTGTTTGTCTTCTAGCAAAATTATTTTACATTTGAAAACTTTAGGCCAGGCTCACGCCTGTAATCCCAGCACTTTGAGAGGCCGAGGCAGGTGGATCACCTGAGGTCAGGAGTTCGAGACCAGCCTGGCCAACATGGTGAAACCCCATCTCTACCAAAAATACAAAAATTAGCTGGGTGTGGTGGCGGGTGCCTGTAATTCCAGCTACTCGGGAGACTGAGGCAGGAGAATCACTTGAATCCAGGAAGCGGAGGTTGCAGTGAGCCGAAATAGTGCCACTGTACTCCAACCTGGGCGACAAGAGGGAAACTCCATCTCAAAAAAAAAAAAAAAAAGAAAAAGAAAAAGAAAACTTTCAACAAGTGTTTACTTTCAGCCATCAAGCCTTTCCACCCCCTCTCTACTTCTGCTTCTTAAGCAAAGCATTTCCTCATAATCAGGGTGGAGTAATCTATTTTTGTTAGAACTCCCTATAAAAATGCAACTACCTCAAGAGGATCAAACACTTATGATGATCCTCGGTGCCAGGGGCTGGAAGTTGGGCCTTATATGGAATTTGTGACTCATCATCCAAGAGCCTAAAAGATTTACTTGCTCTGGCCGGGCTCCTAATTGCATGGGCTGAGCATCAGCTAGACGCCTGAAATCGAACACCTCAACACCTTTTAACTAACCTGGGAACATATTTCTGACTTGGTGCCAGGAAATAGAATACCTGTCTGGTAAACTGTCAACTTCTAGGTCGTCTGAAAAAAAATGCCCACAGCTTCTGTTGAGTCACATCATAAGAGACTGTGAGGACACGTGGATGCCAGGACAAGATACAGGAATAATTCATTTTCTTAGCAAGAGGAGATATAGCTGATTTGAGTTCCTTCCACATAAGCAATGATTATGAATTAGGAAATAACCCAATGGAGGCTGGGCGCGGTGGCTCACACCTGTAATCCCAGCACTTTGGGAGGTCGCGGTGGGTGGATCACCTGAAGTCAGGAGTTTGAGACCAGCCTGGCCAACATAGTGAAACCTTGTATCTACTAAAAATACAAAAGATTAGCCAGGTGTGGTGCCACGTGCCTGTAGTCCCAGCTTTTTGGGAGGCTGAAGCAGGAGAATTGCTTGAACCCAAGAGGCAGAGATTACAGTGAGCTGAGATCACACCATTGCACTCCAGCCTGGGTGACAGAGCGAGACTTGGTCTCAAAAAAAAAAAAAAGGCATTAACCCAAGGGAGCACTTTCTTTTTTCTTTTTCTTTTTCTTTTTTTGTTTTTTTTTTTTTGAGATGGAGTCTCGCTCTGTCGCCCAAGCTGGAGTGCAGTGGCCCGATCTCGGCTCACTGCAAGCTCCACCTCCCGGGTTCATGCCATTCTCCTGCCTCAGTCTCCCGAGTAGCTAGGACTACAGGTGCCCGTCACCACGCCAGGCTAATTTTTTTGTATTTTTAGTAGAGATAGAGTTTCACCATGTTAGCCAGGATGGTCTCGATCTCCTGAACTCGTGATCTGCCCACCTCGGCCTCCCAAAGTGCTGGGATTACAGGCATGAGCCACCACGCCCGACCCAAGGGAGCACTCTCTTTCTTTCTTTCTTTTATTATTTTTTTGAGATGGAGTCTCTCTCTGTTGTCAGGCTGGAGTGCAGTGGTGCAATCCCAGCTCACTGCAACCTCTGACTCCCCAGTTCAAGTGATTCTCTTGCCTCAGCTTCCAAGGGAGCACTTTCTAACAGAGCTGAGTAAAAGTAGAATGGACTGCCATGGGAATCTGTGGGTTCCTCTCCGTAAGAGTTTTTTTGTTTGTTTGTTTTCTTGAGACTGAGTCTCTCACTGTCGCCCAGGCTGGAGTGCAGTGGTGTGATCTTGGCTCATAGCAACCTCTGCCTCCCAGGTTCAAGCAATTGTGCTTCAGCGTCCTGAGTAGCTGGGACCACAGGCACGTGCCACCACGCTCAGCTACTTTTTGTATTTTTTGTAGAGATGGGGTTTCACCATGTTGGCCAGGCTGGCCTTGAACTCCTGGCCTCAAGTGATCCACCCGCCTTAGCCTCCCAAAGTGCTGGGATTATAGGCGTGAGCCACTGCACCTGGCCTATGAGTTATTCTTGGTGGACATATTGTAAATTGGATGCAACAATCTATGGACGGTTGGAATATGTGATCTCTATGCTCTTTTTCAACTATGAAAATTTGTGTTTGCAATACTTGGTATGACGCCTGGCACACAGTGGATGGTCAATTTGTACTAAATAACATGTTTGTGGACTTCATTACACCACAGCCACAGAGACAAATGTCATCGCTGTTTCTACTTGCTATAATTTTCACTAAGAAGGTTTTAATCACAACTACCATTAGCTACTCATATTGAGAAATTACCAGAATATTCTCTTCTGCAAACAGTGGCTGAGTTTGGATTGAGGACTCTGTTTTGGCAACAACCTCTTTACTGCTTGAAGTAATTGCACCCTCTCAGAGTTGGTATTGCATACACGTAGCCAACATGTAGAGGGCAGGAAGCAGTTAAACTGCAAAGCCCCATTGAATCATCTAAATTAGGCACAGGTGGAAGGGCTTTTGAATAATAGGAGAGAGGCTTTCAGGCAACACTCGGCCTGGAAAACACGGCTTTTCTTGTCTGTGAGGGTTGAAGAAGGCATCCCAGAGCACGGCCCATCTCCTATGGCTCCGTCGCCTACCTGCTCGTGCAGAGAGGAACAGAATCTGTAAGGGTGAGAGCAGTAGAGACACAGCTGCTGGTGTCCATTAATGCAGGTAGAAAGCTTAAAAAGATGGGTCAGGCGTGGTGGCTTACATCTGAAATCCCAGTACTTTGGGAGGCTGAGGTGGGTGGATCGCTTGAGCTCAGGTGGTCAACAGCCTGGCCAACATGGTGAAACCCCGTCTTTACTAAAAATATAAAAATTAGCCAGGTGCAGTGGCCTGTTCTTGTAGTCCCACCTACTTGGGAGGCTGAGGTGGGAGAATCACTTGAACCCGGGAGGTGGAGTTTACAGTGAGTCAAGAACTCGCCACTGCACTCCAGCCTGGGTGACAGAGCTAGACTCTGTCTGTCTCCAGGGAAAAAAAAAAAAAGATGGGCTGGGTGTGGTAGTAATCCCAGCACTTTGGGAGGCCAAGGTGGGAGGATTGCTTGAGGCCAGGAGTTTGAGATCAGCCTGGCCAACATAGCAAAACCCTGTCTCTATTTTATTTGTAAAATAAAAATAATATAATTAATAAAAATACAAATAAGAACGCTTGGCCAGGTGTGGTGGCTCACGCCCGTAATCCCAGCACTTTGGGAGGCTGAGGCAGGTGGATCACAAAGTCAAGAGATTGAGACCATCCTGGCCAACATGGTGAAAACCCATCTCTACTAAAAATACAAAAATTAGCTGGATGTGGTGGCGGGAGCCTGTAGTCCCAGCTACTTGGAAGGCTGAGACAGGAGAATCCCTTGAACCCGGGAGGCAGAGATTGCAATGAGCCGAGTTCTCACCACTGTACTCCAGCTTGGTGACAGAGCAAGACTCAGTCTCAAAAAAAAAAAAAAAAAAAAGAAAGAAAGAAAAGAAAAAGAAAACTTGAAAAAATGGAATCTTTTAGATAGGTTTCAGAGGTACCCACAATAAGCATAACAGTTAGTACCAAGAAGTGACTGTTCCTGGCCAGCTGAGCTGCAGCCAAGGACAGCAAACAAGGAAGGGACCTGATGGCCCAGGCAAACTGTTCTAGCCACTCTTGATTTCTGAATCAAAAATTGGAACTCATGGTCTTGAATTTATTTTATTTTATTTTATTTTATTTTTTATTTTTCTTGAGACAGAGTCTTGCTCTGTCGCCCAGGCTGGAGTGCAGTAGCGCGATCTCTGCTTACTGCAAGATCCACCTCCCAGGTTTGCGCCATTCTCCTGCCTCAGCCTCCCGAGTAGCTGGGACTACAGGCGCCCACCACCACGTCCGGCTAATTTTTTTGTTTATTTTTTTAGTAGAGACAGGGTTTCACCGTATTAGCCAGGATGATCTCGATCTCCTGACCCTGTGATCCACCCGCCTCGGCCTCCCAAAGTGCTGGATTACAGGTGTCAGCCACTGCGCCCGGCCTATGTTATTTTTTGAGGAAGTATCTCATTCTATCACCCAGGCTGAAGTGCAGTGGCGTGATCTTGGCTCACTGCACCCTCCACCTCCCGAGTTCAAGCAATTCTCCTGCCTCAGCCTCCGAAGTAGCTGGGATTATAGGCGCCTGCCGCCACGCCCGGCTAATTTTTGTATTGTTAGTAGAGATGGGGTTTCACTCTGTTGCTCAGGCTGGTCTCGAACTCCTGGGCTCAAGTGATCCACCTGCCTTGGCCTCCTAAAGTGCTGGGATTATAGCTGTGAGCCACTGTGCCCGGCCTTGAATTTATTTTTATGTATGAAATGACAAGTTTATGGACAATTACAACAGAAAAAAAAATGTATCTATGATCTTATCACCCTAACACAACTCTGTGGCACTCATTTGATGACTTCCAAGTTCTCTGTGGTCACATATAGCTATTAGAGATAAACTATTAGAATTATAGTGCAAGTATGGCTTGATTTGTGCCAAAAAGACTTTGAAAAGAATTATACGAATTTATAATATGTAAATTATATATAATTATATATCACCTCCATCCATCTGTAATTTGGAATTGGACTTTTTTTCCTATTTAACATATCACAGTGGCTGGGTGAGGTGGCTCAAACCTGTAATCCCAGCACTTTGGGAGGCCAAGGCGAGTGGATCGCCTGAGGTCAGGAGTTCGAGACCAGCCTGACCAACATGGTGAAACCCTGTCTGTACTAAAAATACAAAAATTAACCGGGCATGTTGGTGCATGCCTGTAATCCCAGCTACTTGGGAGGCTGAGGCAGGAGAATCACTTGAACGTGGGAGGCAGAGGTTGCAGTGAGTGGAGATCGTACCATTGCACTCCAGCCTGGGCAACAGAGTAAAAATTTGTCTCAAAACAAAAACAAAAACAAAACAAATAAAACCATATCATAGGCATTTTGCTAAATATTTTCTCCCAATTTTTCTTTTATATTGTGGCTAAATGGTATTTGGGTTTTTGTTTTTGTTTTTTGTTTTGTGAGACAGGGTGTCATTCTGTCACCCAGGCTGGAATACAGCATTCAATAGTGTGGTCTTGGCTCGCTGCAGCCTTGACCTCCTGGGCTCAAGTGATCCTCCCATCTCCGCCCCCCAAGTAGCTGGGACCACAGGCACCACCCCCAACCACACCTGGCCAGGTGTTTAATTTTGTAGAGACTGAGTTTCATCATGTGGCCCAAGGTGGTCTTGAACTTATGGGCTCAAGAGATCCTCGTGCCTTGGCCTCCCAAAGTGCTGGGGTTACAGGCCTGAGCCACTGCACCCAGGTGATAAATGGTATTTTGTCAAGTGGCAGGATTAATAATATCTAACATGGGCCGGGTGCAGTGGCTAACACCTGTAATCCCAGCACTTTGGGAGGCTGAGGCAGGTGGGTCACCTGAGGTCAGGCGTTCGAGACCAGCCTGACCAACATGGTGAAACCCCGTCTCTACTAAACATACAAAATTAGCAGGGCATGGTGGTGCATGCCTGTAGTTCCAGCTACTCGAGAGGCTGAGGCAGGAGAATTGCTTGAACTCAGGAGGCGGAGATTGTGGTGAGTTGAGATCGCGCCATTGCACTCCAGCCTGGGCAACAAGAGCAAAACTCTGTCTCAAAAAAAAAAAAAAGTCTGACATGTGCTATGTTTATTGTATGCTATGTTGAATGCTGTGTGAGCCCATACATTAGCTCATCTAATCCTCACAACTGTAGGATGCAGGTGATAGGATGATCGTTTTTTCAGATGAGGAATTTCAGAGAGCCATTAGTAACACAGCCTATTAGTGCCAGGGCGGGGCTTCTTGCCACGTTTGATTCCAGGTTCTAAACTCGTAACCAGCTGCCTAATCAGCCTCTGTCTCTTTAGACATTTAAATTACTGCCTTTTTGTTGTTTTTATTATAACGAACCCTACAAGAAACATCCCATTGTTCCACATAGGCTGTCTGCATTGTAATGTTGTTGACTCTGTAAACAAGTGGGTTCAAGAATGTCAATATTTTGATGACTGTTGAGGTCTTGTGCCAAAATAACTTTGAAAAGAATTATGCCAATTTACCATATGTAGGTTATATTCTCCATTTATATGCTCTCCATCTCTAAGGTCCTTCCTTGTCAGTTTTATATATATATGTGTGTGTGTGTGTGTGTATATATATGTGTGTGTGTGTATATATATGTGTGTGTGTGTGTGTGTATATATATATATATATATATATATATATATATGTAGTTTTTTTTTTAAGATGGACTCTCACTCTGTCACCCAGGCTGGAGTGCAGTGGTGTAATCTCGACTTACTGCAACCTCCGCCTCCTGGCTTCCAGTGATTCTCCTGCGTCAGCCTCCCGGGTAGCTGGGACTACAGGCACACACCACCATGCCCAGCTAATTTTGTATTTTTAGTAGAGACAGAGTTTCACCATGTTGGCCAAGCTGGTCTCGAACTCTTTTTTTTTTTTTTTTTTTTTTTTTGAGATGGAGTCTCGCCCTGTTGCCCAGGCTGGAGTGCAGTAGCGCGATTTTGGGTCACTGCAAGCTCCATCTCCCAGGTTCACGCCATTCTCCTGCCTCAGCCTCCCGAGTAGCTGGGACTACAGGCGCCTGCCACCATGCCTGGCTAATTTTTTGTATTTTTAGTAGAGACAGGATTTCACCGTGTTAACCAGGATGGTCTTGATCCCCTGACCTCGTGATCCGCCTGCCTCGGCCTCCCAAAGTGCTGGGATTACAGGCGTGAGCCAACACGCCCTGCGGTAATAGTTACGTTAATTTAAAATTTTGTTTGGCTAATTTAGTAGCAAAATTAAAATTTAATATTTTAACTTCTTTTCTGATTAGAAAAATTGAGCCTTGACTAGGTATGGTGACTCACGCCTGTAATCCCAGCACTTTGGGAGGCCGAGGTGGGCGGATCACAAGGTCAGGAGTTCAAGAGCAGCCTGGCCGATATGGTGAAACCCCGTCTCTACTAAAAATACAAAAATTAGCTGGGTGCAGTGGCGGGTGCCTGTAATCCCAGCTGCTTGGGAGGCTGAGGCAGGAGAATCACTTGAACCTGGGAGGCAGATGTTGCAGTAAGCTGAGACTGCACCACTGCACTCCAGCCTAGGTGACAGAGCAAGACTCTGGCTCAAAAAACAAACAAACAAACAAAAAAACCTGAGCCTTATTTCATGTATTTGTTTACTGGTTATAGTTCTTTGAATGATAGCTTTATGTCCTTTTCCCATTTTTTCATTAGAGCCTTGTTTTTTCTTTTTCTTTTATTTTCTTTTTTTTTTGAGACAGGATCTTGTGCTATAGCTCAGGCTGGGGTGCAGTGGTGCAATCATGTCTCACTGCAGCCTTAACCTCCCAGCTCAGTGGATCCTTCCACTGCAGCCTTCCCAGTAGCTGGGACCACAGGTATATGCCATCATGCCCAGCTAAATTTGCTTTTTTTTTTTTTTTTTTTTTTGAGACAATCTCACTCTGTTGCCCAGGCTGGAGTGCAGTGGTGTGATCACAGCTCATTGCCACCTCCACTTCCTGTGTTCAAATGATTCTCGTGTGTCAGTTTCCCAAGTAGTTGGGATTATAGGCACATGCCACCACGCCAAGCTCATTTTTTTGTATTTTTAGTAGAGACGGGGTTTTACCATGTTGGCCAGGCTGATCTTGAACTCCTGGCCTCAAATGATCCATGTGCCTTGGCCTCCCAAAGTGCTGGGATTATAGGTGTGAGCCACCATGCCTGGCCCATTGGAGACAGAGTTTCGCTCTTGGCATCCAGGCTGGAGTGCAATGGTACGATCTCGGCTCACTGCAACCTCTGCCTCCCAGGTTCAAGCAATTCTCCTGCGTCAGCCTCCTGAGTAGCTGGGATTACAGGTGTGTGCCACCATACCCAACTAATTTTTGTACTTTTAGTAGAGATGGGTTTTCACCATGTTGGCCAGGCTGGTCTCAAACTTTTGACCTCAGGTGATTGGCCCACCTTGGACTCCCAAAGTGATAGGATTATAGGCATGAGCCACCATGCCCGGCCTGGAGACATTTTTTAAAAACCAATTAATAATGGTTTTTCTCATGTAATGAAGATATTAATGCTTTGGTCAGATTTGGTACAAATATTTTTCCTGGTCAGTTTGCATTTTAATAGTTTGATTTTTTATTTTTGACATTTTTAAAAGTTCATATAGTCAGATAAACCACTTTTTTCTTTTTTTTCTTTTTTCTTTTTTTTTTTTTTTGAGATGGAGTCTTACTCTGTTGCTCAGGCTGGAGAGCAGTGGCACGATCTTGGCTCACTGCAACCTCCGCCTCCTGAGTTCAAGTGATTCTCCTTCCTTAGCCTTCTGAGTAACTGGGATTACAGGCATGCACCACCACACCCGGCTAATTTTTGTATTTTTTAGTAGAGATGGGGTTTCACCATTTGGCCAGGCTGATCTCAAACTCCTGACCTCAAGTGATCTGCCCGCCTTGGCCTCCCAGAGTGCTGGGATTACAGACATGAGCCACTGCTACAATCATAGCTCACTGTAGCCTTGACCTCCCAGGCTCAAGTGATCCTCCCACCTCAGCCTCCCGAGTAGCTGGAACTACAGGTGTGCACCACCACACCCAGCTGATTTTTCTGTTTTGTGTAGAGATGGGGTTTTGGCATGTTGCCCAGGCTGATCTCGAATTCCTGGCCTCAAATGATCTGCCTGCCTTGGCCTTCCAAAGTGCTGGGATTACAGGTGTGAGCCTGTAATTACCGGCCCTAATTTTTTATCTTTTTCCTGCCCCTGTGTCCCCCTACTCTTTCTAGTTGGTTAAAGAATACTACTAGAAGTATATATTGATGTTTGCTGTTGTGTCTATGCCGAACATACTTAAGGCTGTTGCGTAACCAGCACAATCCATGTCTCACACTCTGCAGCCTTTCACCATCTACCCACCACCTACTTACGCCTCCACTGGGTCTAGTGTGGATTCCATCCCAGTTACACCAACGGAACAGCTCTTGCTCTCTCTTGACTCACTATTGGCCTTTCTCTTCTTCAGTGGATATTTCTCAAATGCGTCTTTTTTTTTTTTTTGAGACGGAGTTTCACTCTTGTTGCCCAGGCTGGAGTGCTCACTGTAACCTCCACCTTCCAGTTTCAAGTGATTCTCCTGCCTCAGCCTCCCGAGTAGCTGGGAGTACAGGCACCTGCCACCACGTCCAGCTAATTTTTCTATTTTTGGTAGAGACTGGGTTTCACCATGTTGGCCAGGCTGGTCCCGAACTCCTGACCTCGTGATCTGCCCGCCTTGGCCTCCCAAAGTGCTGGGATTACAGGGGTGAGCCACAGCACCTGGCGTAGAATGCATCTTAATTGAAGTATGGGAAGAGTTCAGGTCTTTTGTCAGCATCCACCTTCCTATAAATCTCACCAAGACAGGACTCACAGCTTAATGAGGAGATTCTTGCAAAGTACATACAAAGCTGGCCTTCTAGCTGGTTGAAGGGCTTGGTTAAATTGAGCTCAACACTAAGCCTAGGAGTGAAGAAAAGACATAGGCAATTCTTTCTTTGTACTCTTTTCCAGTACTTAAAAAAAAAAGAGGTAAATTTTTGTACAGTAAAATGCACAGATGTCAAGTGTACAGTTGGATGAGTTTTGACATCTGTGTACACCTATGTAATCAACCGCCCAATCCAGATAAAGAATGTTCTCATCAACCCAGAAAGTTTCTTCATACCCATTTCTAGTGAATTTTTCCCAGCAGAGGCAACCACTGTTCTGAATTCTATCACAATATTTTAGTTTTGCCTGTTTTAGAATATTATATACATAGAATCATTTAGTATTTACTTTTTTGTGTCTGGCATCTTTTTTCAACATAATATTTTTGAGATTTATGCACGTTATTGCATGTATCAGTAATTTTTCTTTTTTATTGCTAAATAGTGTTCTAATATATCAACTTTTTTTTTTTTTTGAGACAGAGTCTTGCTCTGTCACCCAGTCTGGAGTGCAGTGGCACCATCTTGGCTCACTGCAATGTCTGCTTCCCAGGTTCAAGTGATTTTCCTGCCTCAGCCTCCCGAGTAGCTGGGATTACAGGTGTGTACCACTACACTCTGCAAATTTTTGTATTTTTAGTAGAGATGGGGTTTCACTGTGTTGGCTAGGCTGGTCTTGAACCCCTGACCTCAGGTGATCCACCCTCCTTGGCTCCCAAAGTGTTGGGGTTATAGGTGTGAGCCACTATGCCCGGCCTCAACATTCATTTAGTCAGGCACAGTGGCACAGCCACCTGTGGTCCTAACTACTTGGGAAGTTAAGGTAGGAGGATCACTTGACTCACCCCAAGAGTTTGAGGTCTGCCTGAGCAATGTAGCAAGACCCTGTTCTCTAAAAATAAAATAAGTAAATAAATAAATAAATTTTATCAGTAAAAAACAAGAAATCTTGTTCCATGTTAGTAATATAATGAGATATTACCATATCTTAAAAATTTTATCTCATTATCTGGCAATGGAAACTGGATTATCTCTATTTTTGGAATATGGAGTATAACGCTGATACCTACATGCTTGTACTTGTATTTTTCAGGAAATATGCTTTCGCTGTTCTTGGGTACATTCCTAGGAATAGAATTGGTGGATCATATAGTCAGTGTATGTTTTGTTGTTGTTGTTGTTGTTGTTGAGACGGAGTCTCACTCTGTCGCCCAGGCTGCAGTGCAATGGCACAATCTTGGCTCACTGCAACTTCTACCTTCCGGGTTCAAGCAATTCTCCTGCCTCAGCCTCCGGAGTAGCTGGGATTACAGGTGCCTGCCACCATGCCTGGCTAATTTTTGTATGTTTAGTAGAGATGGGGTTTCACTGTGTTGGCCAGGCTGCTCTTGATCTCCTGACCTCGTGATCCGCCCACCTGGGCCTCCCAAAGTGCTGGGATTACAGGTGTGAGCCACTGCACCCGGCCATGTCTAATGATTTTAAACACCTTTCCATGTGCTGATTCACTATTTGATTATCTTTTTTTTTTTTTTTCATTCAGCAGACGTTTAGCTAGTCCTCAAATGAACTCTCCGGCAAAAGTCTTTATTACTGTGACTTCATATATGAGAAAAGTGGTGCCCAGACAAGTTAGGAAGCTTTCTTAAAGCCACAAAGCAGACAGCAGAGCTTGCACTGGATCTCAGGTCTGTCTGAACCCCCAACCCCCCAACCCTCACAACATACCCTTAGTCTCATGCTGCCCAATCTAACATGCTAACAATGTGCCCAGACTTCTTGTTCAAAGGGAGGAAATGATGGTCTATTCACCTTAAGGCTCTAAACAGGATGACTTTAGTCCTAGCTGTCCAGACATCCTTCTGGAAGTTCTCTGTGCCCTTGCTTTTGCACTGCAACAGCAGTTCCCAGAACACTTTTTATTTTGTAAGAGTTTTTCTTTTATTTTTTATTTTTTTTATTTTCATAGGTTTTAGGGGAACAAGTGGTGTTTGGTTACATGAGTAAATTCTTTAGTGGTGATTTGTGAGATTTTTGCACCCATCACTGGAGCACTGTACCCTGAACCCAATTTGTAATGTTTTATCCCTCACTCCCATCCCACCCATTCCCCCTGAGTTCCCAAAGTCCATTGTGTCTTTTTTATGCCGTTGCATTCTCATAGCTTAGCTCCCACTTATGAGTGAGAACACACGATGTTTGGTTTTCCATTCCTGAGTTACTTCACTTAGAATAATAGTCTCCAATCTCATCCAGGTCACTGCAAATGCCATTAATTCATTCCTTTTTATGTCTGAGTAGTATTCCATCATATATATATGTGTATATATATATATGGATATGTACACCATAGTTTCTTTATCCACTCGTTAATTGATGGACATTTGGATTGGTTCCACCTTTTTTTTTTTTTTTGAGATGGAGTCTCACTCTGTAGCCCAGGCTGGAGTACAGTGGCACGATCTCAGCTCACTGCAAACTCTACCTCCCGGGTTCAAGTGATTCTCGTATCTTAGCCTCCCGGGTAGCTGGGATTACAGGCACATGCCACCACACCTAGCTAATTTTTGCATTTTTAGTAGAGATGAGATTTCAAAATGTTGCTGAGGCTGCTCTCGAACTCCTGACCTTGAGTGATCCACCCGCCTTGGCTTCCCAAAGTGTTGGGATTACAGACATGAGTCACCGTGCTCGGCCTGGTTCCAGATTCTTAACATTGTGAATTGTGCTGCTATAAACATGCATGTGCAAGTATGTTTTTCGTATAATGACTTCTTTTCTTCTGGGTAGGTACCCAGTAGTGGGATTGCTGGATCAAATGGTAGATCTACTTTTAGTTCTTTAAGGAATCTCCAACAGTGTTTTCCATAGTGGTTGTACTAGTTTACGTTCCCACCAGCAGTGTAGAAGTGCTCCCTGTTCACCGCATCCATACCAACATCTATTATTTTTTGATTTTTTGATGATGGCCATTCTTGCAGAAGTCAGGTGGTATCGCATTGTGATTTGGATTTGCGTTTCCCAGATTATTAGTAATGTTGGGCATTTTTTCTTTCTTTTTTTTAGGGGTATTATTGTGAGTGTTTTTCTTTATACTTTAAGTTTTAGGGTACATGTGTACAATGTGCAGGTTAGTTACATATGTATCCATGTGCCATGTTGGTGTGCTGAATCCAGTAACTCATCATTTAGCATTAGGTGTATCTCCTAATGCCATCCCTCCCCACTCCCCCCCCGCCACAACAGGCCCCGGTGTGTGATGTTCCCCTTCCTGTGTCCATGTGTTCTCATGGTTCAATTCCCTGCTACGAGTGAGAATATGTGGTGTTTGGTTTTTTGTCCCTGTGATAGTCTGCTGAGAATGGTTTCCAGCTTCATCCATGTCCCTACAAAGGACATGAACTCATCATTTTTTATGGCTGCATAGTATTCCATGGTGTATATGTGCCACATTTTCTTAATCCAGTCTATCATTGTTGGACATTTGGGTTGGTTCCAAGTCTTTGCTATTGTGAATAGTGCCACAATAAACATACGTGTGCATGTGTCTTTATAGCAGCATGCTTTATAGTCCTTTGGGTATATACCCAGTAATGGGATTGCTGGGTCAAATGGTATTTCTAGTTCTAGATCCCTGAGGAATAGCCACATTGGCTTCCACAATGGTTGAACTAGTTTACAGTCCCACCAACAGTGTAAAAGTGTTCCTATTTTTCCACGTCCTCTCCAGCACCTGTGGTTTCCTGACTTTTGAATGATTGCCATTCTAACTGGTGTGAGATGGTATCTCATTGTGGTTTTGATTTGCATTTCTCTGATGGCCAGTGATGATGAGCATTTTTTCATGTGTCTTTTGGCTGCATAAATGTCTTCTTTTGAGAAATGTCTGTTCATATCCTTCGCCCACTTGTTGATGGGGTTGTTTTTTTCTTGTAAATTTGTTGGAGTCCATTGTAGATTGTGGATATTAGCCCTTGGTCAGATGAGTAGATTGCAAAAATTTTCTCCCATTCTGTGGGTTGCCCGATCACTCTGATGGTAGTTTCTTTTGCTGTGCAGAAGCTCTTTAGTTTAATTAGATCCCATTTGTCAATTTTGGCTTTTGTTGCCATTGCTTTTGGTGTTTTAGACATGAAGTCCTTGCCCATGCCTATGTCCTGAATGGTATTGCCTAGGTTTTCTTCTAGGGTTTTTATGGTTTTAGGTCTAACATGTAAGTCTTTAATCCATCTTGAATTAATTTTTGTATAAGGTGTAAGGAAGGGATCCAGTTTCAGCTTTCTCCATATGGCTAGCCAGTTTTCCCAGCACCATTTATTAAATAGGGAATCCTTTCCCCATTGCTTGTTTTTGTCAGGTTTGTCAAAGATCAGATGGTTGTAGATATGCGGCATTATTTCTGAGGGCTCTGTTCTGTTCCATTGGTCTATATCTCTGTTTTGGTACCAGTACCATGCTGTTTTGGTTACTGCAGCCTTGTAGTATAGTTTGAAGTCAGGTAGCGTGACGCCTCCAGCTTTGTTCTTTTGGCTTAGGATTGACTTGGCAATGCAGGCTATTTTTTGGTTCCATATGAACTTTAAAGTAGTTTTTTCCAATTCTGTGGAGAAAGTCATTAGCAGCTTGATGGCGATGGCATTGAATCTATAAATTACCTTGGGTAGTATCGCCATTTTCACGATATTGATTCTTCCTACCCATGAGCATGGAATGTTCTGCCATTTGTTTGTGTCCTCTTTTATTTCATGGAGCAGTGGTTTGTAGTTCTCCTTGAAGAGGTCCTTCACATCCCTTGTAAGTTGGATTCCTAGGTATTTTATTCTCTTTGAAGCAATTGTGAATGGGAGTTCACTCATGATTTGGCTCTCGGTTTGTCTGTTATTGGTGTATAAGAATGCTTGTGATTTTTGCACATTGATTTTGTATCCTGAGACTTTGCTGAAGTTGCCTATCAGCTTAAGGAGATTTTGGGCTGAGACGATGGGGTTTTCTAAATATACAATTATGTCATCTGCAAACAGGGACAATTTGACTTCCTCTTTTCCTAATTGAATACCCTTTATTTCCTTCTCCTGCCTGATTGCCCTGGCCAGAACTTCTAACACTATGTTGAATAGGAGTGGTGAGAGATTTCTTTTCTTTTTTTTTTTTTTTTTTGAGACAGAGTCTTGCTCTGTCACCCAGGCTGGAGTGCAGTGGCATGATCTTGGCTCACTGCAAGCTCCGCCTCCCGGGTTCACGACATTCTCCTGCCTCAGCCTTCCGATTAGGTGAGACTGCAGGCTCCTGCCACCACGTGCAGCTAATTTTTTGGTATTTTTAGTAGAGATGGGGTTTCACTGTGTTAGCCAGGTTGGTCTCGATCTCCTGACCTCGTGATCCACCACCTCGGCCTCCCAAAGTGCTGGGATTACAGGCATAAGCCACTGCACCTAGCCCTCTTTTTTATTATTAAAAATTTTTTTTGGCTAGGCATGGTGGCTCACACCTGTAATCCTAGCACTTTGGGAAGTCGAGGTGGGTGGATCACCTGAGGTCAGGAGTCTAAGACTAGCCTGGCCAACATGGTGAAACGCTGTCTCTACTAAAAATACCAAAATTAGCTGGGCATGGTGGCATACACCTGTAATCCCACCTACTCAGGAGGCGGAGGCACAAGAATCACTTGAACCCAGGGGGTGAAGGTTGCCATGACCCGAGATCGCACCACTGCACTTCAGCCTGGGTGACAGAGCAAGATTCTGTCTCAAAAAAAAATAATAATAATAATAGTAATTTTATTGTAGAGGTGGGGTCTTGCTTTGTTGCCCAGCCTGGTCTTGAACTCTTGGGCTCAAGTGATCCTCCTGTGTCAGCCTCCTAAAGTGGTGGGATTACAGGAATAAGCCACCATGCCTGACCATAGGTGGCATTTCTTTGGAGATATTTAGGCTGTTCTGAGAAGACAGTGGAGGCAACAGCCATGTGGCCCAGGGGTCAGGGTGACTTTCTTTAGCCTTTTTCCCTCCACACCAAGCAGCTGCTTTGTCCTCTCACGTCGGAAGCACCTCAGGAGGGCTGTCTTACAGCCACAGCGGCTCCTGTGTGGATGAAGGCTCCGTATTTGGAGTTCCCAGGTAGGAGTTCAGGTTTGTCCCCTTTGTCTCTCATGAAGCCCCTGCCTGAATTCCTATTGGGCTGTGAGGGGTCACCCAACCTACAGGTGGGGCCTGGCAGGTGGTCCTGGGAGCAGTGTGGAAGGCTTGAGTGGCATGGCCTGGAGCATACAGCACATATTATATTTGGGACCACACCAGGTCCTATGGTCTTGTTTCCAAACACAGAGAAAATGAAGGTATTTTTCTAGCTGGAGGGACGATGGAGGATTTTTCCATCCAAAGCCAAATTCAGTGGAGCAATTGCAAAGCTACGTGAATTAAGAAAAACAAAAGAAGGGGCTGGGTGCGGTGGCTCACGCCTGTAATCCCAGCACATTGGGAGGCCGAGGCAAGCGGATCACCTGAGGTCGGGAGTTGAAGACCAGCCTGACCAACATGGAGAAATGCTGTCTCTATTAAAAATACAAAAAAAAAAAAAAAAAATTAGCTGGGCATGGTGGTGAATGCCTATAATCACAGCTACTTGGGAGGCTGAGGCAGGAGAATCGCTTGAACCTGGGAGGAGGATGTTGTGGTGAGCCAAGATCGCACCATTGCACTCCAGCCTGGGCAACAAGAGCAAAACTCTGTCTCAAAAAAAAACAAAAAGAAAAACAAAAGCAGGAAAACTGGTTAATGGTTGGGGTAAGAAAGAGTCTTTGTTTTAGACAGTTGAAAACCACAAGAGGTAAAGCAGGGAATGCAGGCTCATCCAGAACAGGGAGGACATGCGCTCATGTGTTATTGGTTTCCTAGGAATTACCATCCTTAAAATCTTGTTGAGGAATTGCGCTACTATGTAGAACGTTGGCTTCATCACGTCCCTCTGTTGCTCAAGACCTCACTCCCACCTGCCATGCAAAGGCTGCTGTTTGCTACAGCCTCACGCCTGGGCTCTTTCCCAGGCTTTTCATCACCTTTCTTAATTTGGTGCAATCCTGTCTTTCTAACCTCCTCTTTGAATTCCTACCGAAAAGAACCTAAGTAGGCCAGGGGCAGTGGCTTACACCTGTAATCTCAGCACTTTAGGAGGCCAAGGTGAGCGGATCACGAGGTCAGGAGATCGAGACCATCCTGGCTAACACGGTGAAACCCCGTCTCTACTAAAAATACAAAAAATCCGGTGTGGTGGCAGACGCCTGTAGTCCCAGCTACTTGGGAGGCTGAGGCAGGAGAATGGCGTGAACCCGGGAGGCAGAGCTTGCAGAGAGCTGAGATCACACCACTGCATTCCAGCCTGGGTGACAGAGTGAGACTGTCTAAAAAAAAAAAAGAACCTAAGCCTCTTCCAAGGCAGCATCCGCACCTCTCCACACACCCCATGTCTCTGCTTGGCCCGTTTGCCAACTTAAAGGGCCTTTCTGTTCCCCAAGAGAAACTGCCCATCTATCATGACCCAGCACCCTTCAATCATGTCAGTCCACACTAGACTCGATTTCCCTAACTCACCAGCATTTCCAGGCCCTGCCACCAACTTAGTGCCTGAATATGCACTGTCTGGCATTTTTCTTTTTTTTTTCTTTTTTTTTTTTTTTTTTGAGACGGAGTCTCGCTCTCTCACCCAGGCTGGAGTGCAGTGGCGGAATCTCGGCTCACTGCAAGCTCCGCCTCCCGGGTTCACGCCATTCTGCCTCAGCCCCTCCGAGTAGCTGGGACTACAGGCGCCTGCCACCACGCCCGGCTAATTTTTTTGTATTTTTAGTAGAGACGGGGTTTCACCGTGGTCTCGATCTCCTGACCTCGTGATTCGCCCGCCTCGGCCTCCCAAAGTGCTGGGATTACAAGTGTGAGCCACCGCACCCGGCCACTGTCTGGCATTTTTCACTCATTGGTTCTCTGTCTCGCAGGTTAATTCTATGGGAGTAGGAAGCTTGAGATCAACTTCCTTGGGATTCTCCATAAAAGCCCGCACAGGGCTGGCTGCAGGGAAAATCAAAATCATGCATTCATTGTTTGGTCGAGGAGCAAGCTGGTATGTTAGGTGTTGATGAGCTCAATCGAAGGGTTCGCAATGGTGTTCCAAAGAACCCTAGTTGGGCATGATGTTCATTGTTCTGTCTGCCATCCAGGATGACTTTTAACATCTTAGACTGTGGGTGCCCCACCCCATGGGCAACAGCCTCTTCATGTTAAAGGCAACTGGCCAAAGTTCAAACAGGACAGGAGAACGAAAGTGCGGTACATGCAGGAGGGGGAATACATTCTGTTCTTAAAATTTCAGTATTTGTCTATTTTGAGGAATATGTAAGGAAATGTGAAGGATAGGCTAATTAAAACCCACTAACTCACGTCTGTAATCTCAGCACTTTGGGAGGCCAAGGCGGGCAGATCATGAGGTCAGGAGTTCGAGACCAGTCTGACCAACATGGTGAAACCCCGTCTCTATTAAAAATACAAAAATTTGCCGGGCATGCTGGTGTGAGCCTGTGATCCCAGCTACTCAGGAGGCTGAGGCAAGATAATTGCTTGAACCTGGGAAGTGGAGGTTGCAGTGAGCCGAGATCATGCCACTGTACTCCAGCCTAGGTGACAGAGTGAGACTCTGTCTCAAAAAAAAAAAAAAAAAAAAAAAATGTGGAGAATTTTTCAGTTTTATGAGAAGTGGCACTTGGTATTTCCCCCAATACAAAATGGCTGTAAAATTTTAAAAGGTTCTCAGTGAACGTCACGCCTCTTAGACATTAATGAAGTTGGAATGAATAGATCTCACTAATGTCAAGGGGACAGGGGTAGGTGGATGAGACGCAAATAGAAACCAGTCCCAGCCCAACATTAAAAAATCTGTGGGCCAGGCGCGGTGGCTCACACTTGTAATCCCAGCACTTTGGGAGGCCAAGGCAGGAGGATCACTTGAGCCCAGGAGTTCAAGACCAGCCTGCGCAACGTAGTTAGACCTCATCTCTACAAAAAAAATTAAAAAATTAGCCGGACGTGATGGTGTGTGCCTGTAGTCCCAGCTACTCAGGAGGCTGAGGTGGGAGGATCATTTGAACCTAGGAGGTCAAGACTGCAGTGAGCTCTGATCGCACCACTGCACTCCTGCCAGGACAACAGAGTGAGACCCTGTCTCCAAAAAGAAAAATAATCTGTGTATCCCAGGAATGACTACTCTTTCTCTACCACTATTTGCACATCTACACATATCCTTAAATCACCTTTGCTCTACAGAGACAAAAATGACAGCCACATCCATCATCCTTGAAGGCTGGTCCTCTGCCCCCACTTCCTTTTTCACTGGTAATGTTCCTTTTCAAAACTATGACTTTTACTGTGCAAATAATATATGATAAATGCATAAATACTAGAAAATACAGGTAACAAAAAGAAAGCATTCACTTGAAATCACATCATCCAGACATAACTACTGTTACCATTTTGCCAATTACATTCTCGTCTCTTTCTTCATGAGTGTATGTACAGAAATATGTAAATATGTAAGAGCAGTATCATAATAAACATATTGTTATAAAGTTTTTCACTCATCGGCATAATTTTGATCATATTTTCTTTTCTTTTCTTTTCTTTTTTCTTTTCTTTTTTGATACGGAGTCTTGCTCTGTCACCCAGGCTGGAGTGCAGTGGTGTGATCTCGGCTCACTCCAACCTCTGCTTCCTGGGTTCAAAAAATTCTCTGCCTCAGCCTCCTGAGTAGCTGGGATTACAGGCACGCGCCACCATGTCTTGCTAATTTTTGTATTTTTAGTAGAGGTGGGTTTCACCATGTTGGTCAGGCTGATCTCGAACTCCTGACCTTGTGATCTGCCTGCCTCAGCCTCCCAAAGTGCTGAGATTACAGGTGTCAGCCACTGTGCCCAGCCTTCTTTTTTTTTTTTTTTTTGAGATGGAGTTTTGCTCTTGTTGCCCAGGTTGGAGTGCAATGGGGCCATCTTGACTCACCGCAACCTCTGCCTCCTGGGTTCAAGTGATTCTCCTGCCTCAGCCTCCCAAGTAGCTGGGTTCACAGGCATGCACCACCACACCTGGCTAATTTTGTATTTTTAGTAGAGATGGGGTTTCTCCACGTTGGTCAGGCTGGTCTCGAACTCCTGACCTCAGGTGATCTGCCAGCACCAGCCTCCCAAAGTGCTGGGATTACAGGCATGAGCCACCACGCCCATCCCATATTTTCATATCACTGATCATCTACATTATTTTTTTTTTCCAGACGGGGTCTCTCTCTGTCGCTCAGGCTGGAGTGTGGTAGCACGATCTTGGCTCACTGTAACCTCTGCCTCCCGGGTTCAAGCGATTCTCCTGCCTCAGCCTCCTGAGTAGCTGGGATTACAGGCATATGACACCATGCCTTGCTAATTTTTGTAATTTTAGTAGAGACGAGGTTTCACCGTGTTGGCCAAGATGGTCTGAATATCCTGACCTCGTGGTCTACCCGCCTCAGCCTCCCAAAGTGTTGGGATTACAGGCGTGAGCCACTATGCCTGGCCTCATCTACATCATTTTTAATGGTTAACAATAATTCTTTTGTGTGGAGGTATCATTTTGTGTGTGTGTGTGTGTGTGTGTGCGTGTGTGTGTGTGTATAGCTGTGGTGGTTGTTGTTTTGTTCTGGTTAGAGACAGTTTTGTTCTGTTGCCCAGGCTGAAGTGCAGTGGCACTATCATAGCTCACTGAAACCTCGAACTTCTGGGCTCCATTGATCCTCCCACCTCAGCCTCCCAAGTACTGGGACTACAGGTTTGTGTTTCTACACCTGGCTTTTTCTTTGTCTAAATTTTTTGTAGAGATAGAGGTCTCATTCTGTTGCCCAGGTTGGTTGTGAGCTCCTGGCCTCAAGAGATCCTCCTGCCTTGGCCTCCCAAAGTGCTGGGATTGCAGGCGTGAGCCACCGCGCCCAGCCTACCATAATATTTTAACCATTCCCCATTGATAGATACTTAGGATTTAAAAAACTCTATAGACATATTTTTTACATATGTCTTTGGATACTTATTTGATCTTCTTAGGATAAATGTTTAGAAGACTTAGTGGCTTGGCAAAGTGGCCCATGTCTGTAATCACGGCACTTTGGGAGGCCACAGCAAGAGGATCGCATAAGGCCAGGACTTTGAAACTAGCTTGGGCAACACGGCAAGATCCCATCTCTATTTATTAAAAAAAAAAAAAAAAAAAAAAAAAAAGGAAGAGGACTCATAAAGCCCTTTTCTTTTTCTTTTTCTATTTTTTTTTTTTTTTTTTTTTTTTTTGAGACAGAGTCTTGCTCTCTCATCCAGCCTGGAGTGCAGTGGCATGATCTGGGCTCACTGCAACCTCTGGCTCCCAAATTCAAGCAATTCTCCTGCCTCAGCCTCCTGAGTAGCTGGGACTACAAGTACGTGCCACCATGCCTGGCTAATTTTTTGTATCTTTATTAGAGATGGAGGTTTCACCATTTTGGCCAGGCTGGTGTTGAACTCGTGGCCTTAAGTGATCCACCCACTTTGGCCTCCCAAAATGTCACGATTACAGGCGTGAGCCACTGTGCCCGGCCCAAAGTATATGCATTGTTTCAAGACTTCTCCAAATTGCCAAATTCTTTCCTTTAGTGTCTTTGCCTCAGATATTTGCCAACAGTAGGCACTAGTCTAATCTTGCCTTTTATCTGATACGTTTTTCTGGTTTTGACATAAACTGGTGTTTTTATAGCACTTAACAACTAGATCAGTGTGTACGGGGTAAACGAGAGTTGGTTTTCAGTTCCAGGAGAGAATGTAGCGAGAGCTCGTTCCCCCAGGAGATGCTGGCGTAAAACAGAGAGCTGCGGTGTGTATTCGTGTTGATTTCTCCTTTTGTGCTCTAATGACAAGCTTCTTGATCCGATAAGGTCTGGGCATAATGAAGCCATCAGCCACATTTTATTCACATGCCGGCCTCTCAACTTTGCAGCTGTCTTATTTCTTGCTGCCCACCCTTCCCTTGCTTTCTTCAGGCCCCAGCTCTCCTGTTCTTTGTCCCTTCCTTCTTCCTCTCCAAACCTGTCCTCAGGAAAAGATCTGGTATCAGCCATACCCACCATGACAGAAAATGGAATCGAAGAGTGCATTCTTCTAGTTGTCTGCATTTGTTTATTTATTTTTGTTTATTTGTTTGAGATGGAGTCTCACTCTGTTGCCCAGGCTAGAGTGCAGTGGTGCGATCTTGGTTCCTGTAACATTTCTCTCCAGGGTTCAAGTGATTCTCCTGCCTCAGCCTCCCAAGTAGCTGAGATTACAGGTGTGCGCCACCATGCTTGGCTAGTTTATTTTTGTATTTTTAGTAGAGATGGCCAGGCTGGTCTCGATCTCCTGACCTCAAGTGACCCACCCGCCTTGGCCTCCCAAAGTGTAGGGATTACAAGCTTGAGCCACCGTGGCTGGCCAAAAGCATTGTTCTTAATGAAAAAAATATATCAGCTGAAGGTTTTTGTTTGTTTGTTTGTTTAAACAACCCTTATGTGTCAACCACATTAAGCCTAGCTTTGTAGCATTAACATGCTCCTGACTACCTGGGGAAGCTCAACTTTCCACATAGACCATTACCGAAGTGGCACTGAGCAGAAGACAGGAGGGGTGTCCACGTGGGAAGGGTGTGTGATTCTCCTTGTCAGGGGTTTCAGCATCATTCTTCAGTATGCACCCGTGGTACTGAAACCAGCCTAAGAGTCCCAGAGACAGTTGTTTCTGGATAAACATAGAAATGAACCCTTCTACTGTTAAAGCTTGAAACTTGTATTTTTTTTATCTGAGTTCTTCCTCGGGAGAAGACTTTCAGACCTCTAAAAAAAGTATCTGCCGGGCCCCTTGGCTCACGCTTGTAATCCCAGCACTTTGGGAGACTGAGGCGGGCCAATCACAAAGTCAGATTGAGACTATCCTGGCTAACACGGTGAAACCCCGTCTCTACTAAAAATACAAAATATTAGCTGGGTATGGTAGCATGTGCCTGTAGTCCCAGCTACTTGGGAGGCAGAGGCAGGAGAATTGCTTGAACCTGGGAGTTGGAGGTTGCAGTGAGCCGAGATCACGCCACTGCACTCCAGCCTGGGTGACAAAGCAAGACCCCGTCTCAAAAAAAAAAAAAAAAATAGTATCGGCTGGGTGCAGTGGCTCATGCCTGTAATCCCAGCACTTTGGGAGGCTGAAGCACGCAGATCACGAGGTCAAGAGATCGAGACCATCCTGGCCAACATGAAACCCCGTCTCTACTAAAAATACAAAAAAATAGCTGGGTGTGGTGGCGCATGCCTGTAGTCCCAGCTACTTGGGAGGCTGAGGCAGGAGAATCACTTGAACCTGGGAGGTGGAGGTTGCAGTGAGCCAAGATCCCACCGCTGCACTCCAGCCTGGTGATAGAGCAAGACTCAGTCTAAAAAAAAAAAAAAGTATCAAAGAACTGAAACTCGGGGGTTCAGGGTAGCAGGTGCCTCCTTGGCACTCCCTAGTTCCTGTTTTCTTACACATTGTTACATTTCTTCCCTGCTCTAGTAAAGCCTAGTTTTAGTCAGTCAGGGAGATGGATTTGAGACTGAGCTCCCATCTCCTCGGTTGCAGCACCCAATTAAAGCCTTCTTCCTTGGCAGTAGTTGAAATCTCAGAGAATGGCTCTCTGTGCAGCAAGGAGCAGGACCTGAATGGAACCTGGGGTTTCTCAGTAACAGTATGCTGGTCAACCAGTTCTCTGTGGGAAAAGCCCACATTTGTATCATTTGCTGATATTCATGGTGTAAATACATGTGGCAGATTCAGACTACCAATAGTATAACAACTGGCTCATAGTATTCCTATTTACCAGCCAGTCATGACGGCTCACACCTGTAATCCCAGCACTTTGGGAGGCCGCAGCAGGAGGATCACTTAAGGTCAGGAGTTCGAGACCAGCCTGGCCAACATGGTGAAATCCTACTAAAAATACAAAAATTACCCAGGCATGGTGGCAGGCATCTGTCATCCCATCTACTTGGGAGGCTGAGGCAGGAGAATTACTTGAACTCGGGAGGCAGAGTTTGCTGTGAGCCAAGTTTGTGCCACTGCACTCCAGCCTGGGCAACACAGCAAGACTCCATCTCAAAAAAAAAAAAAAAAGTATTCCTGTTTACCAATCAGCACTTTCATTGAGAAAGTTTAATGGTTTCTTTTACAATAGAATCTTCTTTAAAGATGGTATTCAGGGATCACACTCATCTCACCTGTTTATTATGACAGATGTGACTAGAGGCATTGCTTCTCACTGTTACATATGTGTTAGGAGCCATATGAAATAATTCTGTGATCATGGTGGCCACTGGCTAACATGTCTTTGAAATTTAAGCCTATTTTTTTTCTGAGACAGGGTCTTGCTCTGTAGCCCAGGCTGGAATGCAGTGGCACGATCCTAGCTCACAGCAGCCTCGGACTCCTGGGCTCAAGCAGTCTTCCTGCCTCAGTCTCCTGAGTAGCTTGGACTCCAGACACATGCCCCACACCTGGTTAATTTTTAAATTTTTCCTTTTTGCAGGGACAGGGTCCCCTTTGTTGCCCAGGCTCTCTAGTATACTGTAGGGTGCATGATATTAGGCTGTAATTAGATGCTCATTGAGGCAGGCTCATAATTTGTCGTCAAGAAAAATTTGGATCATGCAACTTTGGGAATGGTGGCCTTTCTTTGAAAAAGAGAGTCTGGGCCTGATGCAGTGGCTCATGCCTATAATCCCAACACTTTGGGAGGCCGAGTTGGGCATATCACCTGAGGTCAGGAGTTCAAGACCAGCCTGGACAACATGGTGAAACCCCGTCTCTACTAAAAATGCAAAAATTAGCTGGCCGTAGTGGTGCAAGCCTGTAATCTCAGCTTGATTCTCCTGCCTCAGCCTTCTGAGTAGCTATGATTACAGGCGCCTGCCACCACGCTCAGCTAATTTTTGTATTTTTAGTAGAGAGGGGGTTTCACCATGTTGGTCAGGCTGGTCTTGTACTCCTGACCTCAAGTAATCTGCCCACCTTGGCCTCCCAACGTGCTGGGATTACAGGCGTGAGCCACTGTGCCCTGGCCTAGTTTTTTGTTTTTGTTTTTGAGATGGAGTTTTGCTCTTGTTGCCCAGGCTAGAGTGCAATGGCGTGATCTCGGCTCACCACAGCCTCCGCCTCCTTGACTCAAGCAATTCACCCGCCTCAGCCTCCCGAGTAGCTGGGATTACAGGCATGTGCCACCATGCCCGGCTAATTTTGTATTTTTACTAGAAATGGGTTTTCTCCATGTTGGTCAGGCTGGTTCCAAACTCCCAACCTCAGGTGATCCGTCTGCCTCGGCCCTCCAAAGTGTTGGGATTATAGGCATGAGCCACTGCACCCGGCCTAGGTTTTGTTTTTCAACCACACTTAAATTTTTTTTTTTGTTTTAGAGGCAGGATCTTGCTCTAAAGGAGTTGAGGCTAGAATACAGTGGCAAGATCCTAGCTCACTTCAACCTCGAACTCCTGGGCTCAACCGATCCTCCTGCTTCAGCCTCCTGAGCAGTTGGGACCATGGCTATATGCCACCACAACTGGCTATTTTTATTTTTTGTTGAGAAAGGATGTTGCTATGTTGCTCAGGCTGGTCTCAAACTTCTGTGCTCAAGCGATCCTTTTACTTTGGCCTCCCAAAGTGCTGGGATTACAGGCGTGAACCACCACGATCAATCTTTAATCACACTTTTAACAAAGTCTTCAAAAGGTTAGGGAGGTAAGGTGGGGGGAAGGGAAGACGTATCTCGAAAGTGAAAGTTTAAAATTAAGTAGGGGTGGGCCGGGTGCGGTGGCTCACGCCTGTAATCCCAGCACTTTGGGAGGCTGAGGTGGGTGGATCACCTAAGGTCAGGAGTTTGAGACCAGCCTGGCCAACATAGCAAAACCCCGTCTCTATTAAAAATACAAAAATAAATTAGCTGGGTGTGGTGGCAGGTGCCTGTAATCCCAGCTACTCAGGAGGCTGAGGCAGGAGAATCACTTGAACCCGGGAGGCGGAGGTTGCAGTGAGCTGACATCGTGCCATTGCATTCCAGCCTGGGCAACAAGAGTGAAACTCTGTCTCAAAAAAAAAAAAAAAGGGCGCGGTGGCTCACGCTTGTAATCCCAGCACTTTGGGAGGCCGAGGCGGGCGGATCACGAGGTCAGGAGATCGAGACCACGGTGAAACCCCGTCTCTACTAAAAATAAAAAAAAAAAAAAATTAGCTGGGCGTGGTGGCGGGTGCCTGTAGTCCCAGCTACTCGGAGAGGCTGAGGCAGGAGAGTGGCGTGAACCCGGGAGGCGGAGCTTGCAGTGAGCCGAGATTGTGCCACTGCACTCCAGCCTGGGCCACAGAGCGAGACTCCGTCTCACAAAAAAAAAAAAAAAAAAATGGTAAGCAGGGGTGATATAGTCACTTAGGTGCAGTTTATCACTCATAGGGAGAGCACACCCCTCTCTCATTTGTATTGTCTCTCTTGGTCACTTTGTTCTTTCATCATTTTGACCCGTAGAACTATCTAGAAGATTAGACGAAACTAAGATGGCCGGATTGCACTGGTTATTTTGGCCCCTCCTTTTCTGGTAGACCGAGGGCTCCCTGCCTTTTTTGCTGCAGTCCTCCACGCATCTCACATAGCTTAGAGGCCCGATTCCTCCACTGCTCCAGTCCCAAGGTTAATGGATGAGGGGAGAACTAATTCATTGATTTAGATGTTGGGTCAGAGCCAGGCTTTTGTTTGTGCTGAACTGCACTTAGGACTCAGAAGTTCTGCCAAAAAACCTGTGGCAATGCCATCCAATGTGAGACTGGGACCAGTAACTGGAAACAAAATAAGCTTTTTTTTTTTGAGACAGAGTCTCGTTCTGCTGCCCAAGCTGGAGTGCAGTGGCGTAATCTTGGTTCACTGCAACCTCTGTCTCTCGGGTTCAAGTGATTATTGTGCCTCAGTGTCCTGAGTAGCTGGGACTACGGACGCATGCCACCACGCCCAGCTAATTGTTGTATTTTTAGTAGAGATGGGGTTTCACCATGTTGGCCAGGCCGGTCTTGAACTCCTGACCTCAAGTGATCCGCCTGCCTTGACCTCCCAAAGTGCTGGGATTACAGGTGTGAGCCACTGCACCCAGCCAAGAAGCTTTTCTAGAATGTTTCTCAGCTCCATCCATGAGCATGACAGAGGGTCTTCTCCATTATTCAAAACTATAAACACTGAGTGTCTGATGAAAACTGGGCCTTATGTAATTGTATTAGTCCATTTTTACACTGCTGCTAAAGACATACCCAAGACTGGGTAATTTATAAAGAAAAAGAGGTTTGGCTGGGAGTGGTGGCTTACACCTCTAATCCCAGAACTTTGGGAGGCCGAGGTGGGCGGATCATGAGGTCAGGAGATCGAGATATGTCCTCTTGGACAACATGATGAAACTCTGTCTCTACTAAAAATACAAAAATTAGTTGGGCATGGTGGCACGTGCCTGTGATCCCAGCTACTCGGCAGGCTGAGGCAGGAGAATTGCTTGAACCAGGGAGTCAGAGGTTGCAGTGAGCCAAGATTGTGCCACTCCACTCCAGTCTGGTAACAGAGTGAGACTCTGTCTCAAAAAAAAAAGAAGTTTAATGGACTCACAATTCCATGTGGCTGGGGAGGCCTCACAATCATGGTTGAGGGCAAGAAGCACGTCTTACATGGTGGCAGACAAGCACAGAGTGAAAGGAAAGCAAAAGGTGTTTCTCCTTATAAAATCATCAGATCTCATGAGACTTATTCACTACCAAGAGAACAGTATGGGAGAAACCGCCGCCATGATTCAACCATCTCCCACTGGGTCCCTCCCACAACATGTGGGAATTATGGGAGCTACAATTCAAGGTGAGATTTGGGTGGGGACACGGCCAAACCATATCAGTAATAATAATCAGTATTATAATGGCTATCATTTTATATCATGTTTGACATTTTACAAGCCTTTCTATCTAAATCATCTCATGTGGTCCTGACAAAAATCACTGGAGGTGGTCCTAGTATCCCCTTGTGAAGTTCAGAGTAGATGAGTATTTGCCTAAGAACTCACAGTTAGTCATTTGTCTAAAGTTAAAGAAGCAGCGACGGAGCCAGGATTTGAACACTGTGCTTTCAGCTACCCTGGAGAGGAGGTGGTGTGGTGGTTATGAATCCTGTAAGATGTAAGAACAATTTTTCAGGCTAGGTGCCCTGGCTCACGCCTGTAATCTCAGCAGTTTGGGAGGTCAAGGCGGGAAGGTCACTTGAGGTCAGGAGTTTGAGACTAGCCTGGGCAGCATAGCAAGACCCCATCTCTACCAAAAATACAAAAAGTAGCTGGGTGTGGTGGTACACGCCTGTAGCCCCACCTGCTTGGGAGGCTGAGGCAGATGATCTCTTGAGCTCAGGAGTTTGAGGCTGTCGTCAAACTGTAATTGTGCCGCTGCACTCCAGCCTGGGCAACTGAGGAAGACCCTGTCTGTAGGAAAAAAAAAAATTGCTTATGGAAGAGATCTACATATAAAACTACTTGAGTTTTGATTTCTTGTTTGACCTCACGAATCCATTATGCTGGACTTTTCTCAGGGTTAGGGCCATATGAACTATAAACCTAGCATGGATGTGAATGTGGTCAAGATGGTAAGAACTGTGAGTATTTGTATAATTCTCCAAGCGTCCTGCCATTGTTGCAGAATCAGGGCCCAGCACAGAGAGAGTGGTCTTCTTTTGTCCCAGCCTACAAAGTGCCAGCTATCTACTGAGAGGGCCTCCCAGGTTCTACAGTGGAAGGCCAGGGATGAGGACGATGGAGGCAAGCTCTGGCCAGTGAAGTGGCTTAGCTAGGGCAAGAAGCAGCTGGGTTTCCAGGCCCTTCTATGATGGAGCTGGGCCATGTGGGTAAGAACTTCCCAAAGGCAGTTTGAACTCTTAGTCTGCTGGGCAAGGATCAGGTTGTAGGGACAAGGGGCACCAGTCTTGCTGATCACCAGAGACTTCCAATTTCTTCCTCTTCCAGGCTGTCACCCCTCATTCCTGCCCAGTAGGAAGGAGGAAGGCAGATTTCTTCTCCAAATGCTGCTTTTGTGAGACTGACCTCTGATTGGATGACACGTGTCATGAGTATGTACCTGTTTTCCTTTTTTTTTTTTTTTTTGAGATGGAGTCTCCTTCTGTCACCCAGGCTGGAGTGCAGTGGCGCAATCTTGGCTCACTGCAACTTCTGCCTCCCGGGTTCAAACAATTCCCCTACCTCAGCCTCCTGAGTAGCTGGGATTACAGGCCTACACCACCCTCAGCTAATTTTTGTATCTTTAGTAGAGATGGGATTTCACCATGTTGGCCAGGCTGGTCTTGATCTCCTGACCTTAAGTGATCTGCCCTCCTCGGCCTCCCAAAGTGCTGGGATTACAGAAGTGAGCCACTGAGCCCGGCCATGTTTTCCCTTTTTTTTTCTTTCTTTTTTTTGAGATGCAGTCTTGCTCTGTCACCCAGGCTGGAGTGCAGTGGCGCTGGCGCGACCTCGGCTCATTGCAAGCTCCATCTCCCGGTTCAAGCGATTCTCCCACCTCAGCCTCCTGAGTAGCTGGGACTACAGGTGCCTGCCACCATGCCTGGCTAATTTTGTTTTTGTATTTTTAGTAGAGACAGGGTTTCACCACATTAACTAGGATATTCTTGATCTTCTGACCTCGTGATCTGCCCGCCACGGCCTCCCAAAGTGCTGGGATTACAGGAGTGAGCCATCGCGCCTGGCCCCCATTTTTAACAGACAAGTAATGCGCCCTCAGCACAACATACACAAGAGATTTCCAATCTACCACCACCTTCCCTCTTACCCTCATCTCATGACATGCCCCAGTGTGCGTTATTCCTGGGTACAGTGGGTGTCTGAGGTTCTCCCCAATACCATGCTCTCTCATCTGTTCTTTTTTCCTGGTGTTTCCCCTGCCTGGAATGTTGCAATTCCAACCCTGCAGCTATAGAGTTCTCACATATCTATGAAGCCCCTCTCAGAAGATCATCACGGCCAGGCTCAGCTCACGCCTGTAATCTCAGCACCTTGGAAGGATGAGGTGGGAGGATGGCTTAAGGCCAGGAGCTTAAGACGAGCCCAGGCAACATAGCGAGACCATATTGCTACCAAAAATAAAAAAAAAAAATTAGCTGGGCATGGCCGTGTGCACCTGTGGTCACAGCTATACAGGAGGCTGAGGTGGGAGGATCGTTTGAGCCCAGGAGGTCGAAGCTGCAGAGAGCTATGATTACGCCACTGCACTCTAGCCTTGGTGACAGTGAAACTGCCTCAAAAGTAATAAAAATAAAAAATAAAGACGGTAATCACTTGCTCCCATGCATTCCCAGTGAGCTCGGGATACACACATATTATGGAACCTATCAAAATTTCACTTTATTTTCCCATCAGCCTCCTCATTCCTGATCAGGGGCTCTGTATCTTTCAGCTTCCTAGCACACTTCTTGCATACAGTAGATGCCTCTTATTAGCTATAAGGAATTGATAATATGCAGCTTACAGCTTCAAATGAAAGCCCCCACGGGAGGAAGTGTAAGAGAGGCACACCAAGGAATGCACTATGACTTAATTCCAACGTCTCCAAGCAGGACATGTCTTTCACTGCCCATGAAGAATAGTAAACAGTGAGCCGGTCGCCGTGGCTCATGCCTGTAATTCCAGCACTTCGGGAGGTCGAGGCGGGCAGATCACCTGAGGTCAGGAGTTTGAGACCAGCCTGGCCAACATGGCGAAACCCTGTCTTTACTTAAAGTACAAGAAATTAGCTGGGTGGGTGCCTATAATCCCAGCTACTCGGTAGGCTGAGGGAGGAGAATTGCTTGAATCTGGGAGGCGGAGGCTACAGTGAGCCCAGATCGCGCTACTGCACTCCAGCCTGGGCAACAGAGCGACACTCCATCTCAAAAAAAAAAAAAAAAAAAAAAAGAGTTTCTTTTAGAGAAGTCCTCATAAATAAAACGTGCTCTAGAATGTGCCTGAACATCCTTCAGTGCTAACGTACTGAAGGACTGAGAGGACTACAGCTGTAGGAACCAGGAAGAATGTGCACCAGGGTGGCCCACTATCCCCACCCCAATACCTCCTTCCAGACATTTCTGCGCTGCTGAGGGAACAGTGCATATTTCCTATTCGAAAGGCCCCAATCTGTAGCATCTTAAATTTGGTCTGCATCAGACTTCATTTTTTTTGGGGAGGGGCGGGGTGGAATCTCGCTCTGTTGCCCAGGCTGGAGTGCAGTGGCATGATCTCGACTCACTGCAAACTCCACCTCCTGGGTTCACGCCATTCTCCTGCCTCAGCCTTCTGAGTAGCTGGGACTACAGGCGCCCGCCACCACGCCCGGCTAATTTTTTGTATTTTTAGTAGAGATGGGTTTTCACCGTGCTAGCCAGGACTGTCTCCATCTTCTGACTTCGTGATCCGCCAGCCTCGGCCTCCCAAAGTGCTGGGATTACAGGCGTGAGTCACCGTGTCCGGCCCTGCATCAGGCCTCCTTTAATTGGCCCTTGGATTTCGGAGAGGGTTTGCATTGAGTGGAAACACCAGGAGGACACTAAGAGCTTTGGAAAGGTCAACATGGAACCAGCTCTTTGCAGTATAAAGGGCTTCTGTCTAAGAAGGCTGGGGGAAGCTGGTAAGAAAGGAAACCATCTGACCAGGCGCGGTGGCTCACGCCTGTAATCCCAGCACTTTGGGAGGCCGAGTCGGGCAGATCACGAGGTCAAGAGATCGAGACCATCCTGGCCAACATGGGGAAACCCCGTCTCTACTAAAAATACAAAAAGAAAAATTAGCCGGGTGTGGTAGTGGGCACCTGTAGTCCCAGCTATTCGGGAGGCTGAGGCAGGAGAATTGCTTGAACCCAGGAGGCAGAGGTTGCAGTGGTCTGAGATCCTGCCACTGCACTCCAGCCTGGGCGACAGAATGAGACTCTGTCTCAAAATAAAAAAAAAAAAAAAAAAGGAAACCATCTCACCTCACCTCAGTCTCATCTCAGACACCTGGGCATCTTTCAGATCCATAGCTGACTCTCAGGAGCAGAGAAGAGAAGCTATTCCAACACTATTCTAGGCATTTCTGTGATCACCCCCAACCCCATGACAAATAAGGCTGGCAAAACCCACCCATGGAAACAAGCTATTGGGATGACTTGTTTCCTGTGAAATCTCCACACTCAGCATAGTGCCTAGCCCATCATAGGTGCCCAATAAATGTTAAGGAGATAAATGAATGAATGACAACCAAACAAAATGGCCAAAGGATCCATTTGGTCAAACGGCTTTAAGGATCAAATCAATTACAATTTTAAGCCAAATAAGTCTCCTGCTTGTTTTATTATGAAGACTAATCCAAGATTTGATTAGGTCATGCGCTATTTTACTGTATTCATTGGAATAGGCTGGGTCCCAAGCACAGAATTTAGATCCTTGAGGGCAAGGATTACACCTTATTTTGCCATCCTCTTCATCCAAATGCCATAGCTGATGGTGCTATGAGGTGATTAGATAGAGTAATCTTGAGATGTCAAATATTTAAATCCAATTTTTCTTTAGTAAATGATCTTTCTCCATTAATTATATTTAACTTAGAGTATTTTGCCAATAGAAATAATCCCAAGTGAACTGAGTGCATAGTTGATGTGACCTTTTCATCTGAAAAAAAGGGCTTCTGTTAGTATTATACACAGAACTTTCAGAGCACTTATGCCTGCAAAACCAGTTGTAGTTTTTGTAAAATTCATCTAACAATGAGAATTTCTCATTATAAAGGAAAAAAATTGGCCCAGCGCAGTAGCTCACACCTGTAATCCCAGCACTTTGGGAGGCCAAGGTGGGTGGATCACTGGAGGTCAGGAGTTTGAGACCAGCCTGACCAACATGGTGAAACCCCATCTCTACTAAAAATACAAAAATTAGCTGGGTGTGGTGGTGCATGCCTGTAATCCCAGCTACAGGAGAGTCTGAGGCTGGAAAATCACTTGAACCTGGGAGGCAAAGGTTGCAGTGAGCCGAGATCGTGCCATTGTACTCCAGCCAGGGCGACAATAGCGAAACTCCATCTCGAAACAAAAACAAAAACAAAACAAAAAATAAAAAAAAGAAAAGGGAAAAAAATAATGCAAGAAAGAGGTAGAGGTTTCCTTGTCTAGGACATAGTAATGTGCCTTGAGAAAATTCTCCAGTTTGTGAGGGTGAGTTCTGGTTGGATGCCAGGGGATTCCCCTGACGAATGTTCTTATAATATTAAGTAGGAAAAAGTTTCCTGACTTGACTTTAATTTGATTCTCAAGGATTTAAAGATGTTTTCTTTGCAACCATGGCAAAGAACAAAACTGGAAACTATGAAAAGGCAAAATGAAACCATAAGAAGGATAGTCATATATTCATGAAGAGCAAAATAATATATTTTTTGTCAAAATTTTAGTCACTTCTGGTTGGGCGTGTTGGCTCACCCCTGTAATCCCAGCACTTTGGGAGGCCAAGACGGGCAGATCATGAGGTCAGGAGATCGAGACCATCCTGGCCAACATGGTGAAACCCCGTCTCTACTAAAAATACAAAAATTAGCTGGGTGTGGTGGCACGTGCCTGTAGTCCCAGCTACTCGGGAGGCTGAGACAGGAGAATCGCTTGAACCCCAGAGGTGGAGGTTGCAGTGAGCTGAGATCACGACACTGCCCTCTAGCCTGGTGACATAGCGAGACTCCGTCTCCAAAAAAAAAAAAAAAAAAAAGATACAAAAATTAACCAGGTGTGGTGGCACATACCTGTAATCCCAGCTACTTGGGAGGCTGAGGCAGGAGAATCGCTTGAACCCAGGAGACAGAGGTTGCAGTGAGCCAAGATCACACTACTGTACTCCAGCCTGGGTGACAGAGGGAGACTCTGTCTCAAAAAAAAAAAAAATAAAATAAAATAGAATCATTTCAGATTCTGTGGTTTTGCCACCTCCACCCCCAAAACAAAGTCTTGGACTTTGGGCAACCTTGACTGGAGGGGACAGTTCTGTGCCTCTCAGCAGAGCTTGAGTTTAGCTGTCTCAAATGAGTTGTTCTACCCAGTGAAGTAGATTCCACCTCTGTCCCAGGGTGAAAATGTTTCAGTCAATTGCAGTGTTTAAAGCCAACAAATTCTTCCTAATACCCATGTTCTGGGTCCTTAGTAGATGTTCAATAAATATTTGCTCATTTAGGTAAACCAGATGTCCTGCATGAGACCCAAAACTAGGATTTCTGCTTCCCGGACGTTTTGGTCATCAGTTATTGATGCATTTAGTCCTCAATAATTGGCTGCTTCACTGCCTTTACGCCCATTGTCTTCTGTGATCACCTAGAGTCATGCTTGCTTTTTTTTTTTCTTTTTTTGAGACGGACTCTCGCTCTTCTTGCCCAGGCTGGAGTGCAACGGCGTGATCTCGGCTCACCACAACCTCTGCCTCCTGGGTTCAAGCGATTCTCCTGCCTCAGCCTCCTGAGTAGCTGGGATTACAGGCATGCGCCACCTCGCCAGGCTAATTTTGAATTTTTTTTTTTTTTTTTTTTTTTTTTTGAGATGGAGTCTTGCTTTGTCGCCCAGGCTAGAGTTGGAGTGCAGTGGTGCGATCTTGGCTCACTACAAGCTCCACCTCCTGGGTTGATGCCATTCTCCTGCCTCAGCCTCCCGAGTAGCTGGGACCACAGGCGCCTGCCACCAAGCCTGGCTATTTTTTTTTTTTTTTTGTATTGTTAGTAGAGACGGGGTTTCACTGTGTTAGCCAGGATGGTCTCGATCTCCTGACCTCGTGATCTGCCCGCCTTGGCCTCCCAGAGTGCTGGGATTACAGGTATGAGCCAAGCTTTCTTGCTGACACTGAACCTCCTGGGAAAAGCTGAGGCTGGTGCTTCCATTTCCCTATAGATGATGGGACTTTTCCTCCACACTCAGATGGTCTTGCTCATCTCTCCACCCCAACCCCATTCAACTTTGCTTGATTGAATTTTCCAGCCCTGATTGCTTAAAAGTCATAGGTTGGGCGCGGTGGCTCATGTCTGTAATTCCAGGCGGCAGGCGGATCACTTGAGGTCAGGAGTTTGAGACCAGTCTGGCCAACATGGTGAAAACCCATCTCTACTAAAAGTATAAAAATTAGCTGGGCATGGTGTCAGGCTCCTGTGATTCCAGCTACTTGGGAGGCCTGAGGCAGGAGAATCATTTGGACCCAGGAGGCAGAGGTTGCAGTGAGCCGAGATCATGTCACCGCACTCCAGCCTAAGTGACAGAGCCAGACTCCGTCTCAAAAAATAATAAAAGTCATGGTGAACTCCACAGGTACCCTTTTATTCCTCTCTTTCCAGTAATCAGCATTTACGAGGTTGTTTTTGTTTGTTTGTTTGTTTAGTTTTTGAGATGGAGTCTCTGTTGCCCAGGCTGGTGTGCAATGGCATGGTCTCGGCTCACTGCAAACTCTGCCTCCCAGGTTCAAGCGATTCTCCTGCCTTACCCTCCTGAGTAGCTGGAATTACAGGCACCCGCCACCACACCCACCTAATTTTTGTATTTTTAGTAGAGACGGGGTTTCACCATGTTGGTCAGGCTGGTCCTGAACTCCTGACCTCGTGATCCACCCGCCTCAGCCTCCCAAAGTGCTGGGGTTACAGGTGTGAGCCACCGTGCCTGGCCCTACCAGGCTTTTTCGTTTCCTCTTAGAATAGCAATAATTGACAACTAGTCCCCCCAAAATTTCCTGTGCAATGGAAGTGCCTTCCTTTCTGAATTGTCTTCATCAGTAGGAGCAGACAGCAATTTTCACAAACACTAGAAATGCCAGTGTCAGCTTCCCATCCTAGGGCACCCAGGTTAGCCCACCTATGCCCTCTTCGTAGCTTTCATTGCTCTGGGTATAGAAATGGATCCAGGAACTCATGAGATACAGCGGCAGTATGCAGAGAATGTTCTACTGAAGAAGAGGACAATCAAGGCTCCTTCATGGGAGATGTTGCCTAATAGCTCTAAGAGTTGGGATTTCGGCCGGGCGTGGTGGCTCATGTGTATAATCCCAGCACTTTGGGAGGCCGAGGCAGGCAGATCACGAGGTCAGGAGATCGAGACCACCCTGGCCAACATGGTGAAACCCCATCTCTACTAAAAATACAAAAATTAGCCAGGCGTGGTGGTGCATGCCGGTAGTCCCAGCTACTCAGGAGGCTGAGGCAGGAGAGTCACTTGAACCCAGGAGGCGGAGGTTGCAGTCAGCCGAGACTGTGCCACTGCACTCCAGCCTGGTGACAGGGCGAGTCTCCATCTCAAAAAAAAAAAAAAAAAGAGAAGTTGGAATTTCTTGGGGAGTCAAAATGAGACAAGGATGATCTCGCAGGGCTCACATTTTCAGCCTTTCTCTCTTGTGGTGTGTGAAGGCTGTTGGTGGTGGTGTTTTCTTTTTCTTTTTTTTCCTTTCGTTGAGACAAGGTCTTGTTCTGTCACCCAAGCTGGATTGCTGTGGTATAATCATGGCTCACTGCAGCCCCAAACTCCTGGGCTCAATTGATCCTCCCATCTCAGCCTCCCTGGGAGCTGGGACCACAGGTGTGCACCACCACACCCAGCTAATTTTTTTTTTTTTTTTTTTTTTTTAGAGGTGGGGTTTCACCATGTTGCCCAGGCTGGTCTCAAACTCCTGGACTCAAGCAGTCCAGCTGCCTTGGCCTCCCAAAATGCTGTTCTTAACATGGAAGTTACTGATAAACATCCTGCTTACGAAGGCCACTCACATTTTCTGGGCCCAGCACCTAAGGGGAGGCCGTTGAAGGGATGTCATGGTGCAAATGAGTTCCTTTGCCTCTCCGGGCTCCAGTCCTCATTAACAAACTGGAAGTGACAGCAGCCACAAGAACAACTCCCTAAAAGCTTTGCTGGCAGGAGGCAAAAGGGATGACACACCATGCCTGGAACATCCTAAGTGCTCAATAAACGGCCGCTGTGGGAGGCTACTTCTCCAGGTCCTCCTCCTTCACCGCAGGGTTCTTGTAAATTTCCTAACTGTCCTTGGAGGCCTACATTCCCTGCTGTGGCCATCCTGAGGCCCCTACTCTGTGCATGGTTTCATAATAAAGATAACGACAGCTGGGCCAGGTGCAGTGGCTCACCCCTATAATCCCAACACTTTGGGAGGTTGAGGCAGGAGGATTGTTTGACGCCAGGAGTTTGAGATCAGCCTGGGCAACATAGCAAGACCTTGTGTCTACAAAAATAATAAAATTAGCCAGCTGCAATAGCATATGCCTATAGTCCCAGCTACTCGGGAGGCTGAGGCAGGAGGACCACTTGAGACCAACAGTTTGAGGCTGCAGTGATCATTCCACTGAACTCCAGTCTGGGCAACAGACTCTGTTTCTTAAAACAAAGAGAAAGATAATAACAGCTAATTTACTGAGCACGTGCTATGTGCTGGGAAGTACCTAAACACTTTATATGCATTAACTCAATCCTTGCAACAATGCCATGAGATAGGTACACTGTCATTTCCAATTCAAGGTGAGGAAACTGAGGTGCAAGAAGGCTTTATTTTGCTACCCAGTTGCTGCAACTCAGCAGGGCACTGGGTCCCAGGTTCAGGCTCAGTCCCGGCCCATCCGCCCAGCTTCCCCTTTAACTTTGGAATCTTTGTAGGCTTGATCTGACAAAAACCCAGCAACTCTACGGAAGATGGTTTGGAGGAAAACGTGCTTTGCATTTCTAAAGTCAACATCTCCATGAACTTTTGGAAAAACGTTCCTTCATCCAGTTGGGGCTGTTGGTATTTGAGGTGGGGTTGGGGCTCCTGAGGTGGGGCTGAGCTGTGCTACAAAGTGGTCACCCCAACCTTACCACAGAACTGCAGCCCACACCTCTGGGGACTCCTTCTGAGACAGCGGGTCTGGTAGGCTTCCAGCAATTATGTTTCTGGACCATCTACCTGGACTGGCCCAGTTTCCAGTGGCTTTCTCCATGTAACTCTCCAGAGACAGCCGGGATGTTTCAAGTGCTGGCTCCCTTTGAAGGAGGTCTCATTCACAGACCGGATCTTCAGGTTATCAAATACTGTTGTGTCCAGAATTGGTTCCTTCCAGTGAGTTCTTGGTCTCGCCGACTTCAAGAATGAAGCCACGGACCCTCGTGGTGAGTGTTACAGTTCTTAAAGATGGTGTGTCCGGAGTTTCTTCCTTCTGTTGGGTTTGTGGTCTCACTGACTTCAGGAGTGAAGCCACAGACCTTCACAGTGTGTATTACAGCTCTTAAAGATGGCGTGTCCAGAGTTGTTTGTTCCTCCCGGTGGGTTCGTGGTCTCACTGACTTCAGGAGTGAAGCCGCACACCTTTGCAGTGAGTGTTACAGCTCATAAAGGTAGTGTGGACCCAAAGAGTGAGCAGCAGCAAGATTTATTGTGAAGAGTGAAAGAATAAAGCTTCCACAGTGTGGAAGGAGACCCGAGCGGGTTGCCACTGCTGGCTCAGGTGGCCAGCTTTTATTCCCTTATTTGGCCCCGCCCAGGTCTTGCTGACTGGTCCATTTTACAGAGTGCTGATTGGTGTGTTTACAATCCTTTAGCTAGACACAGAGTGCTGATTGGTGCATTTACAATCCTTTAGCTGACACAGAGTGCTGATTGGTGCGTTTACAATTCTCTAGCTAGACAGAAAATTTCTCCAAGTCCCCACCTGACCCAGAAGCCCAGCTGGCTTCACCTCGCACTGTCACTATGACTTGTCACTTGCATGAAAGCATTTTCCATTTTCCATGTCCCTTCACCTCTTAGCTGCAGGGAGATGGAGGAATGATTTCATCTTTTCTGTCCCTGATTTATTTACTTATTTAAATTTTTTTTTTTTTTTGAGATGGAGTCTTGCTCTGTCACCCAGGCTGGAGTGCAATGGCATGGTCTCAGCTCACTGCAACCTCTGCCTCCCGGGTTCAAGTGATTCTCCTGCCTCAACCTCCCAAGTAGCTGAGACTACAGGTGCCTGCTACCATGCCCAGTTAATTTTTGTATTTTTTAGTAGAGATGGGGTTTCACTATGTTGGCCAAACTTGTCTTGAACTGCTGACCTCGTGATCTGCCCACCTCAGCCTCCCAAAGCACTGGGATTACAGATGTGAGCCACTGCGCCCTGCAATTTTTTTTTTTTTTTTTTACAGAGTCTTATTCTGTCCCCCAGGCTGGAGTGCAGTGGCATGATCTTGGCTCACTGCAACCTCTGTCTCCCAGGTTCAAGCAGTTCTCCTGTCCCGAGTAGCTGGGACCACAGGAGCACACCACAACACCCAGCTCATTTTTGTGTTTCTAGTAGAGACAGGGTTTCACCATGTTGGCCAGGCTGGTGTCAAACTCCTGGGCGCAAGTGATCCGCCCACCTTGGCCTCCCAAAGTGCTGGGATGACAGGTGTGCCCTGCCTCTTATTTAATTTTGAATTTTTATTTTTATTTAAATTTAAAATTTTTATTTTTATTTTTATTTAATTAGAGACAGAGTCTCACCAAGTTGCCCAGGCTGGTCTCAAACTCCTGGGCTTAGGCGATCCTCCTGCCATGGCCTCCCAAAGTGGTGAGATTACAAGCGTGAGCCACTGCACCCTGCCTAGTCCCTTATTTAGAAGTGGGGAGGTTGGTGCCTCCTTAGAAGTAATTCTTCTTTGCCACTGATGATAACAGCTATGGTTTCTTGTTTCTGTTCTTTGTCCTCAGCAAAGTGCCCAGGTCTTTATGTCCAATCTCACCAGTTTCACAGATGAGGAAACGGAGGCTCAGAGGACTTATGTGCTAGGCGGAGCTGGGGTTGAAACCCAGTTCTGTCTAGTGCCAAAGCCTGTTTTCCTAACCACCAGACTCTCCTGCCTGCAGCTGCCTGCGGTCCTCCGTGGGGATCAAGAGGGTGCGCGTGGGGCTAGTCCAAATGGCAGGTGACTTTGAAAAATCCCTGTTTGAGGCTGGGCGCCATGGCTCACGACTGTAATCCCAGTACTTTGGGAGGCCGAGGCGGGCAGATGACGAGGTCAGGAGATCGAGACCATCCTGGCCAACACGGTGAAACCCTGTCTGTACTAAAAATACAAAAGTTAGCTGGGCATGGTGGCGTGCGCCTGTAGTCCTAGCTACTCAGGAGGCTGAGGCAGGAGAATCACTTGAATCGGGGGGGCGGAGGTTGCAGTGAGCCGAGATTGCACCACTGCACTCCAGCCTGGGCGACAAAGCAAGACTCTGCCAAAAAAAAAAAAAAAAAAGAAAAAAAAAATCCCTGTTTGCCTCTGGAATCCATTATTGATGAGACTTACTTGCTCTGTTTAGGCTAATATTAACGTTAATTTGCATTTTGTGAGCTTACAGTAGCTCAAGGTATGGAAACTGGGAGGGGGAATCAAGGAAGAAGTCAGATGGAGGTTGGAAATCAGCCTCATTGCGCCAATAAAGTAGTGGCTATAGAAGTGGGTAACCGAGGCTTGGCCATGTGTGCAGGTTTTATGGTAGATGATGAAATGATGAATTTCGGTCTGTGATGCAGGTTCATTGAGTTCAGACACTTCTAATTTAAAATTCACAGCGACCAAGCAGTGGCTGATTTGAAGCCTTTCTGCATTTACTTAGCAAAAAGAAAAAGAAAATTCTTTTCGCTGGCTGTGGTGGCTCATGCCTGTAATCCCAGCACTTTAGGAGGCCAAGGTGGGCAGATCATGAGGTCAGGAGTTCGAGATCAGCCTGGCCGATATGGTGAAACCCCATCTCTACTAAAAATACAAAAATTAGCAGGGCATGGCGGTGTGCGCCTGTAGTCCGTGCTACTCAGAAGGCTGAGGCAGGAGAATCACTTGAACCCGGGAGGCGGAGGTTTCAGTGAGCTAAGATCGTGCCATTGCACTCCAGCCTGGGCAACAGAGCAAGATTCCATCCCCGCCTCCACCCCCCACAAAAAACAAAAACAAAAAAGATCATACAAATGAATACGATAAACAAAGATGTTGGAGACTTTACTGTTTTGGGGGAGTTTTCAGTGCCCTGGTAACATGCATTTCTTTCCAGACAACAGTCCCTATTAAGTATGTGTCTTATTCCCGGTTTATTAATGTGGTCCTCATGGACGCCTCTATGAGGCAGCTTTCTGTTAGGCCAGATTGTCATCCTCCTTTTTAAAATGCTGAGATAAAGATTTTCTCCAATTATGATCAGTCTTCCTTCTGATTTAATGAGGTTTGATTTGTTTCAGAAAATTTTCATGCCTATGCCTGTCACACTTTAGCAGCAGCCGACACCTGGCTTGCCACGGTGGGTGCATGTATTTATTGTGTGTATGGAGAGAAGGGAGGATGTCACTGTGAACCAAAGAAACCCCAACTAATTGCAGCACAAAGGGTGGGTTCCCTTGCTCAGGACCCCCTTTTTTTCTCATGGCCATTTCTGGAAAAGATGAGCTGCCCCAGGCAAGATATTCTTCAGAAACATCAATTTCTGTGAAAACACAGTCCAAAGAAAATGCAGAGGAAATCAGATGCCTGTGTGCCTTCCTGGGCCAGCGCTTGTTTTTGTTTTTGTTTCTGGGTGGAGTCTTGCTCTATTGTCAGGCTGGAGTGCAGTCTCATGACCTCGGCTTACTGCAACCTCTGCCTCCTGGGTTCAAGTGATTCTCCTGCCTCAACCTCCGGAGTAGCTGGGACTACAGGAGTGCGCCACCACACCTGTCTAATTTTTGTATTTTTAGTAGAGATGGAGTTTCACCATGTTGGCCAGGATGGTCTCCAGCTCCTGACCTCGTGATCCCCCCGCCTCGGACTCCCAAAGTGCTGGGATTACAGGCGTGAGCCACTGCGCCCGGCCATCAGCACTTGTTTTTAATGGGGGCGTCTGATACTTGTTCCCATAAACAGGCCCCTCTCTCTCCTTCATCTTATTCTTATTTACCCACCTGCAGAAAAAAACACAAAGCTGCCTCTCTAGCTCCAAGAAGACTTGGACGTGATGCGGCTTCCTTGGCACATACATCTTTTTTTTTTTTTTTGACATTCTTTTGAGTTGTTCAAGATAGAGAAAAGAAATTACAGGCCAGGCACAGTGGCTCATGCCTATAATCCCAGCACTTTGGGAGGCTGAGGCAGGCGGATAACCTGAGGTCAGGAGTTTGAGACCAGCCTGGCAACATGTCAAAACCCCATCTCTACTAAAAATACAAAAATCAGCCAGACATGGTGGTGGGCACCTGTAATCCCAGCTACTCAAGAGGCTGAGGCAGGAGAATTGCTTGAACTGGGGAGGTGGAGGCTGCAGTGAGTGGAGATCGTGCCATTGCACTCCAGCCTGGGTGAGAAAGCGAGACGCCGTCTCAAAAAAAAAAAAAAAAAGAAAAAAAAAAGAAATTACACACATGTTCAGGCCATGTAAAAATTTCTAAATGGCTAAGATCATGACCTGATATTGACTATTATTTAGCCTAGGGCAGTGGTCTAGGCTGTCTTTCACAAGAATGAAGACATGTGAAAGACAGCCTAAACCAGTGTCATTCATTCATGCACGCATTCATTCAACAAGCGTGTGCTGATTGACAGTCATGTGCCATTCACTGATGGTAAGGCGGACTGACTTGCCTCTTCCTAAGAGGATGAGCGCTTCTAGTTACTTTCTAGCGATGGCAGTGGGTTTTCCTGATGCACAGCTTGCCTAGAGATTGCTTGTGAACCAGGATACTAATTTCCCAGGGATAGATGAGTAACGAGTGCAAGGAAGACTGTTAGGGTAGAAGGACAGTCAATGACCCAGGCCTCCTGGCCACCATGTTCTGATCAGTTAGGTTGTTGCACTCAGCTGTGATGTGGCTTGTGATGATGGCAAAGGCTTCAAGTCAAGCTGATTTGCAATGTTTTATACTAGGATGAAGCAGACTTCCCTAAGTCCTTGATAGTTGACCCCATACTGAGGGAGTTGCATAGGTGATAGGTACCTACCACTACAGACCCTCTTTCTGGGAACATGAGCCCCAGTAGATGACATTCAGTGTGGACTCCAACAATGATTCATGTGTCACTCGTAAAGAATAGAGTAAGTGGGCTGGGCGCGGTGGCTCATGCCTGTAATCTTAGCACTTTGGAAGGCTGAGGTGGGCAGATCATGAGGTCAGGAGTTCGAGACTAGCCTGGTCAACGTAGTGAAACCCTGTCTCTACTAAAAATACAAAAATTAGCTGGGCATGGTGGCACGCACCTGTAGTCCCAGCTACTCAGGAGGCTGATGCAGGAGAATTGCATGAACCCAGGAGGCGGAGGTTGTAGTGAGCTGAGATCGTACCACTGCACTCCAGTCTGGGCAACAGAGTGAGACTCTATCTCAAAAAAAAAAAAAAAAAAAGAATAGAGTAAGTGAATTTACTTCCGCTTCTATGGAGTCTGTGCTCATTTGGAAAGGTTTCTGTTTAGGAAAGTAAATCTCAGATTATTATAATGTTGGCTTCCTTTACAGATTCAGGTTTACCTTGAAATTAACACACCTGGCTGGGCGCGGTGGCTCACGCCAGTAATCCTAGCACCTTGGGAGGCCGAGGTGGGCGGATCACGAGGTCAGGAGATCGAGACCATCCTGGCTAACACGGTGAAACACCGTCTCTACTAAAAAATACAAAAAATTAGCCGGGCACAGTGGCGGGCGCCTGTAGTCCCAGCTACTTGGGAGGCTGAGGCAGGAGAATGGCGTGAACCTGGGAGGCAGAGCTTGCAGTGAGCAGAGGTTGTGCCACTGCACTCCAGCCTGGGTGACAGAGCGAGACTCCGTCTCAAAAAATTAAATAAATAAATAAATAAATAAATAAAAGAAATTAACACACCCTTTCTCAATTTAAAAAAAATAAATGAAACAAGCTTATGCTCAGATTTCACTACTGTTTTGTTTTGGTTTCTTCAGTTTAGCAGTGTTTCATTTTAAAAACCAGACCACACTTTTTATTTTGTTTGTTTTGTTTTTTTTCGCCCAAGAAGAGGCCCAGAATTGCAAAATCCTTTTCTTAGATTTAGTCCAGACATATGTTTCTGAGAACATTTGCTTTTACATGAGTAATAAGTGGGACAAAAGAAATGAGAGAAATGACTGATCTTTATTTTTACATGGAATAATGTATAAAAGTACATGTAAGGCTGGGTGCGGTGGCTCATGCCTGTAATCCCAGTGCTTTGGGAGGCCAAGGCGGGTGGATCATGAGGTCAAGAGATCGAGACCATCCTGGCCAACATGGTGCAACCCCATCTCTACTAAAAATACACAAATGAGCCAGGCATGGTGGCACGTGCCTGTAGTCCCAGCTGCTTGGGAGGCTGAGGCAGAATTGCTTGAACCCGGAGGCAGAGGTTGCAGCAAGCCAAGATCGCACTACAGCGTGGTGACAGAGTGAGGTTCCGTCTCAAAAAAAAAAAAAAGTATATGCATGAGGCCAGGTGCAGTGGCTTATGCCTGTAATCCCAGCATTTTGGGAGGCTGACAGGGGTGGATCACTTGAGGCTAGGAGTTTGAGAGCTGCCTGGGCAACATGGGGAAACCTATCTCTACCAAAAACAACAACAACAACAACAACAACAACAAAATTAGGCGTGTGGTGCATACCTGTAATCCCAGATACTTGAGAGGCTGAGGCATGAGAATGGCTTGAACCTGGGAGGCTGAGGTTGCAGTGGGCTGAGATCACACTACTGCATTCGAGCCTGGGCAACAGAGTGAGACTCTGTCTCAAAAAAAAAAAAAAAAGGTACATGCGTACATGCGTGACAGATCTTTGAAACAGTGAAAAGTTCTATAGGTGTATGTAAGATTGCAGTAATTAAAGCAGTGTGTTATTGGTAAAAATAGCAGAATATAGATGAATAGAACTCAGAAGACAACCATAAGCAGATCCCAGAACACGTAATGAGAGTTTATGATAAAGGCGTTTTACAAACCATTGCTAAAGGGATGAATTATTTAATTAATGATGGTAAGAGAATGACATATCTGAGAGAGGTCTCAAGTTATGTTCACCTTCACCATCAGAGATCAAACCATGTCAAAATGAATTCAAGATGGATGAAGAGTAAGATGCAGTAACAAAACCATAAAAAAAAATCCAAAAGAAAATCTAAATGATCTCAGAGTCAAACAGGACACTGTAATTTATTATTTATTTATTTATTTATTTATTTATTTATTTATTTATTTTTCGAGATGGAGTCTTGCTCTGTCACCCAGGCTGGAGTGCAGTGACATGATCTTGGCCCACTGCAAACTCCGCCTCCCAGATTCAAGTGATTCTCCTGCCTCAGCCTCCCTAGTAGCTGGGATTACAGGCATGTGCCACCACACCCGGCTAATTTTTGTATTTTTAGTAGAGACGGGGTTTCGCCATGTTGGCCAGGCTGGTCTCGAACTCCTGACCTTAGGTGATCCACCTGCCTCAGCCTCCCAAAGTGCTGGAATTACAGGCGTGAGCCACCACACCAGGCCTATTTATTTATTTACTGAGACAGAGTCTCACTCTGTTGCCCAGGCTGGAGTGCAGTGGCCCCATCTCTGCTCACTACAATCTCTACCTCCTGGATTCAAGCAATTCTCATGCTAATTTTTGTATTTTTGGTAGAGACAGGTTTCGAAATATTGGTCAGGCTGGTCTCGAACTCTTGACCTCAAGTGACCTGTCTGCTTCAGCCTCCCAAAGTGTGAGATTACAGGCATGGGCCACCATGCCTGGCCTATGAGGACGTTGTCATTTTAAAAAATGGAAGTAATTAAAAAGGGAAAGACCCATAGATTACATTATATAAAAGGTAAAACATTTTTTGTTCAAAATATCATAAGCAAAATTAAAACACATATTACAACAAACACCAATGAAATATATTAAGAGCTTTAAAAATATAAAACAGGCTGGTGCAGTGGCTTACATTTGTAATCCCAGTGCTTTGCGAGGCCCAGGTGGGAGGATTGCTTGAGCCCAGAAGTTTGAGAACAGCCTGGGAAACATAGCAGCATCCTGTCTCTACAAAAAATGAAAAATTAATCAGGTATGGTGACGCATGCCTCTAGTCCTAGCTACTTGTGGGAGAATCACTTGAGCCCAAGAGTTCCAGGATGCTATGAGCTATGATTGCACCCCTGTACTCCAGCCTGGGCAACAGGGTAAG